>NC_134356.1:116851295-117160462 GCF_048569485.1 Anomaloglossus baeobatrachus | reverse complement strand
GTTTTTTTAACCCCTTCACGACCGGCCAATTTTTCACTTTCCGTTGTTTGTTTTCGCCATTCTTTTTCGGAGAGACGTAACTTTTTTATTTTTCAGTCAATATGGTCATGTGAGGGGTCATTTTTTGCGGAACGAGCTGCACTTTTAAATGAAACCATAGGTTTTACCATATAGTGTACTGGAAAACGGCAAAAAAAAATTCCAAATGCACAAAAATTGCAAAAAAAAGTCCAATGGCACTATTGCTTTTGAGATATTTTATTCACTGTGTTCACTGTATGGTAAAACTGATGTGTGGGTGTGATGCCTCAGGTCAGTGCGAGTTAGTAGACTCCAAACATGTATAGGTTTACTTTTATATAAGGGGTTAAAAAAAAATTCAGAAGTTTGTCTGAAAAAAGTAGCGCACGTTTTACGCTATATTCCGTGACCCGTAGCGTTCTCATTTTTCGGGATCTATGGCTCAGTGATGGCTTATTTTTTGCGACTCGAGCTGACGTTTTTAACGGTACTATTTTTGTGCAGATGCTATGTTTTGATCGCCTGTTATTGCATTTTGCGCAAAAGTTGTGGCGACAAAAAAACGCCATTTTGGCGTTTGGAATTTTTTTGCCGCTACGCAGTTTACTGATCAGATTAATTGATTTTATATTTTGATAGATCGGGCGTTTCTAAACGCGGCAATACCAAATGTGTGTATATTTTTTATTTTTTTAACCCTTTAATTTTCAATGGGGCGAAAGGGGGGTGATTTGAACGTTTAGGTTTTGTTTTTTTTAATTTTTTAAAACTTTTTTTTTACTTTTTTTTTTATTTTACTAGTCCCCCTAGGGGGCTATAGCGATCAGCAATCTGATCGCTCTGCACTATCTGCTGATCACAGCTACACAGCTGATACGTGCACTTCCTGCTTCCCTGGCCTCCGTGGAAAGCGAAAGTGGTTCATGTCTAGCACAGGAGTCATCACATGACCCTGTGCTACCATGACAAACACCGGAAGTCACGTGATCATGTCACGTGACTTCCGGTATCGGGCGGTAAGTAAAACTTTACCGCGATTGCGTTTATAATGGCGCTGTCACATATTGACAGCGCCATTACAGGCTTTAAATGGCACGAGCAGATAACGATTCTGCTCGTGCCTAGTAGGCACACATCTCAGCTGTGAAAATCAGCTGAGATGTGCGCCGATCGCGGCATGCTGCTGCTGGCAGACCGTGGGCAGTAACGTTATGACCGCTAGGACGTAATTTTACTGCCCGCGGTCGTTAAGGGGTTAATGTTTCGCTGGGAAAATCGGATTTTTGTGTACTCACCGTAAAATCGTTTTCTCTTAGCCATCATTGGGGGACACAGGACCATGGGTGTTATGCTGCCTATCCATAGGAGGACACCAAGTAGATGCAAAAAGCATTAGCTCCTCCTCTGCAGAATACACCCCCTGGCCGGGCCAGGCAACCTCCGTTTTAGTACACAAGCAGTAGGAGAAAAAAAACAGTAAAAACTTATCTCAACGGAGGAACATGAGAGAAAAAAAAAAAAAAAAAAAAGACATAACCAAATAAGGTACTGAGAGAACCAAGGCCCAACAGGGTGGGTGCTGTGTCCCCCAATGATGGCTAAGAGAAAACGATTTTACGGTGAGTACACAAAAATCCGTTTTTCTCTGACGCCTCATTGGGGGACACCGGACCATGGGACGTCCTAAAGCAGTCCATGGATGGGAAAAATAAAAGAAGACAACACAACCCAAGGACTAGGAACCAGTCCCAGACAGCCTGGAGCGCCTACTGAGAGGTGCTCTACTGCCGTTTGCAGAATTTTCCTACCCAGATTTTCCTCAGTTGAAACCTGGGTATGGACTCTGTAATGCTTTGAAAAAGTATGTAGGCTAGACCAGGTCGCAGCCTTACACACCTGTTCCACTGAAGCCTGATGCCGAATGGCCCACGAAGCGCCAACTGCTCGCGTGGAATGAGCCCGCAGCCCACTAGGAATGGGCTTGAGTTGCAAGCGGTAGACTTCCTGGATCGCAGAGCGAATCCAGCGAGCCAGAGTTGCCTTTGAAGCTGCCTGTCCCTTCTTAGGCCCCTCAGGAATGACGAACAAAGAGTCCGTTTTCCTAAGGGGGCTGTCCTGGATATGTAATATCTGAGAGCTCTGACGAGGTCTAACGAATACAGAGACCTTTCCACCCTATGAACTGGGTGTGGACAAAAGGAAGGCAGAACAATATCCTCGTTCAAATGAAACAAGGTAGGAACCTTTGGAAGAAAATCCAGAAGGGGGCGCAGAACCACCTTGTCCTGGTGAAAGATCAGAAAACGCTCGCGGCAAGAGAGTGCTGCCAGCTCCGAAACCTGTCTGATGGACGTAATTGCCACCAGGAATGTTACCTTCCAGGACAGAAGAGCCAGGGAGGATTCCCTGAAAGGTTCAAAGGGAGACCTCTGGAGACCGTCCAGAACGAGATTGAGGTCCCATGGATCCAGCGACCGTTTGTACGGGGGAACTAGATGGGAAACGCCCTGGAGGAAGGTCTTGACTTGTGGTTTTTGAGCAAGGCGACATTGGTAGAAGATTGAGAGCGCTGAGACCTACCCTTTAAGGCAACTGAGAGCCAACCCCGCTTGCAAGCCAGACTGCAGAAAGTCGAGAATTTTGGGAATGGCCAGAGGCATAGGCTGGACGTTAGTTTCCCTGCACCATGAAAAGAAGATTTTCCACGTACGGTGGTAAATGCGGGATGAAGCCGGCGTTCGGGCGCTGATCATGGTGGAGATAACCGCGGGGGAGAATCCCGCTCTTGTTAATACCCATGTCTCAATGGCCATGCCGTCAGCTTCAGGGCTCTGGAGTTCTGATGGGAAATGGGCCCTTGGGTCAGCAAGTCCGGGATGTCTGGAAGGCGCCACGGTACGTCTGCGAGCATTTGTACTAATTTGGAGTACGAGGCGCGCCTGGGCCAGTCCGGTGCTATCAGTATCACCGGGACTCCATCTGCCTTGATCTTCCTGATTACCCGCGGCAGCAGGGGTAGAGGTGGAAATATGTAAGGCAGGCGGAAGTGGTGCCAGGAGCAGACTAGAGCATCCGCGCCGATGGACTGCGGGTCGCGTGACCTGGCTATGAACGCAGGTACCTTTGCGTTCAACCTTGAGGCCATTAGATCCACGTCTGGTGTGCCCCAGCGAGTGCAGATGTGTAGAAACACTTCTGGGTGGAGAGACCATTCTCCGGCGGCCAGGCCTTGGCGACTTAGAAATTCTGCTGCCCAGTTCTCTACCCCCAGTATGTGTACCGCTGATATCACTGACCCCGTCGATTCGGCCCAGCTGAGGATCTTGTGGGCCTCGAGATAAGCCGCTTTGCTGCGGGTGTCCCCCTGCCGATTGATATAGGCTACAGCTGTCGCATTGTCCGATTGGACTCGAATCTGATGACCCGCTAGCAGAGGGGAGAACGCCCTGAGCGCGAGGAAGATCGCACGGATTTCCAGGATGTTTATGGGTAGGGAAGACTCCTGGGGCATCCAACGTCCTTGAGCAGTGTGGTGCCGGTACACTGCTCCCCAGCCTAGGAGGCTGGCGTCCATGGTCAGGACCAGCCTAGTTCACTGGGAGAAAAGATCTCCCCTTCGATAGTGATGAGGACCAAAGCCACCAGCGGAGTGCATACCTGACTGAAGGCGTCAGGTGAAGATGTTTGTCCAGGGAGAAG
This sequence comes from Anomaloglossus baeobatrachus, assembly GCF_048569485.1. Taxonomy (NCBI): domain Eukaryota; kingdom Metazoa; phylum Chordata; class Amphibia; order Anura; family Aromobatidae; genus Anomaloglossus; species Anomaloglossus baeobatrachus. Next base: position 117,156,742 of record NC_134356.1, on the reverse strand, counting down.
GGGCTCTTGTCCCAGGCAGCTAGAGGGACTAGCTGCAGTGGGCGGAGGTGCAGTTGAGCAAAAGGTACTGCCTCCATAGCCGCACCATCCTGCCGAGCACCTTCATGCTGAATCGAATGGAGCGAGACGGAGGACGTAGAAGGCAGCGTACCGCTTGTCGAAGAGCGATCACCTTGTCCTGAGGGAGATAGATCAAGCCCCGACGGGTGTCCAGGGACATGCCCAGGAAGGTGATGGATCATGCTGGGACCGGGGATGATTGTCTCGATTCAGTTACCACCCTAAGCGGGATAGGGTATCCACGGTGATCTGTACGCTGGTTGAGCAGTCGCAGAAGGAGGGGGCCTTGATGAGGAGGTCGTCCAAGTAAGGGAGAACGACTACTCCCCTGGCGTGAAGGACGCTCATGGCGGCTGCCATGACTTTGATGAAGACCCTTAATGCGGTGGCAAGGCCGAAGGGTAGGGCTACGAATTGAAAATGGGAGTCCTGAACTGCGAAGCGGAGGAGCTTTTGGTGATCTCGGGCGATGGGTATGTGCAGGTACGCGTCCTTGATATCTATGGAGGCGAGGAATTCCCCTTCGACCATGGATGCAATAATGGACCTTAGGGACTCCATTCTGAATCTCCGTACGTGCACATGTTTGTTCAGGTGTTTGAGGTCCAGAATGGGTCGAACTGACCCCATCCTTTTTGGGGGCCACAAAGAGGTTGGAATAAAAACCCATGAACTTCTCGTCGTCCGGGACGGGTGTTATCACTCCTGCTGTTTGGAGCGAGTAGATTGCTGAGAAAAAGGCCTCGCGTCGTTTTCGAGTCTTTGGGGGGTTTGAGAGAAGGAACCGACTCGGGGGTCGGGTCCGAAATTCTATGTGGTAACCGGAAGACACAAGGTCTCGCACCCATTTGTCATCTGAGGCGGCAGCCCTGATGTGTTGAAAGAGCCACAGTCCACCTCCTACAATGAGTGTGTCTTCCGGGGCACCGAAGGAGTCATGAGGGGGGAAAACGTCGTGGACGAGTCTCCCTAGTCCTGGACTGTTTCAGTCTAGGCTGCCATGACGAAGTTGGTTTCGGGGAGAGCTGAGAAGGTCGGTCCCTGCGTAGTCCGCGGCTAGTGGCGGGAACAGCGCGGGATGTCGACCAACCAAATGAGTTCCGAAAGGAGCGGAACGAGGACTGTGAACGTCTGGTGAAGGTCGTCCTGGGCTTCAGCTGGGGAAGGGAGGTACTTTTTCCTCCCGTGGCGTCAGAAATGAGCTTGTCCAGACGTTCGCTAAACAATCGGTCTGGAAAAAAGGGAAGGCCCGTGAGAGACCTCTTGGAGGCAGAGTCCGCTCGCCATTGTCGGCGCCAGAGAGCTCTACGGATGGCTATGGTATTAGAGGCGGCAAAAGCTGTGCAGGTAGCAGCATCAATGGAGGCCTGCATGAGGTACTCCGCCGTAGCGGCAATTTGAGCTGTTACCTCTGTGACAGTATGAGGGAACTGGGATTCCTCAAGCGAAGTGTTAAGGGATTCTGCCCAGACCGATATCGCCTTTGCGACCCACACAGAGGCAAAGGAGGGCGAGAGGGAGGAACCCGCAGCCTCAAAGGCAGAGCGGGCGAGGCGGTCCACCTGTCTGTCTGTCAGGTCCTTGATGGAGGAACCATCGGGTAAAGACAGGAGCGTTTTTGTGGCAAGGCGGGAGACCGGGGGGGGTCGACCGAGGGCGGATCGGCCCAGCCCTTAGGGGCAGGTGAGGCAAAAGGGTACCGCCGGGACTCCATGAGTTTACGGTTACTGAAGCACCTGTCAGGCTTCTCCCTTTGCTTTGTGAAGATATCCTGAAACTCTGGGTGATCAGCGAAAACCTTTTGGGGTTTCCTTGCCCTCTTAAAGGAGACCACATGGTCAGTGGTAGTGGATGGGGGATCCTCCACATGCAGAGTTTGGTTGATTGCTGCTATAAGGGAGTCTATTGCAGTTTGATCATCTGGGGAGGGTGAAACCAAGGAATCATTCTGGTACAAACAGCATTCTCCCTCCTGCAGCTCTTCAGAAGCCATGGAGTGTGTGGGAGAGCCTGCCCTATGTGCTCCCGAAAACAAAAAGCAGTAGAGAAGTAAATAACATCAAATCAAACATCAAAGATATTTGATGTTATTTCTAACCTGACGGTCCTGAGGAAGGGGGGAGATGCTCCTGAAACGCGTAGACCTGTATGAAAATAAAGTGACATTAATCTGATCATCTGGACGAGTGATCTGTTGGCGCGGCAATTGAACACCCTTCTCTACTGCTTTCTGTTTTCTGCCACTGGGTGGCTGCAGCCGTAGATCGATTTGTACATGCAAATATAGTAGTTGTGACTCTCACAACTACATTTGGTGAGTAAGATTACTCCCCCCTCCCCACCCCATACATATTTTATGTAAGACCCTATTTGCGCTTGTTTGTCCACAGCTCCTTCTTTTATCTGTGTGCTCCCGAGGGAGAGCCATGGGGGCCATGAGAGAGTGCTGGAGACACCCAGCCGTGTGCTCTTTTTCTGATCCCTGCAACCGGTGAAGCATGGGCCCGGATTACCTGAGAAGAATCCTCCATAGGGGTATCCTCAGGCTGCGTTCCGTCCAGGGGCCCAGAAGGGTGTGGAGGACGACATTGCATAGCCAGCACCAGGTTCTGTGACAGTTTTTCATGGATTGGGACAGAAACTGTGCCCATTCCGGTGGGCTGGGAGCCCTAGGCTCTGGGCTGACGGTTGCGGTGGTGGTGGCGGGGGAGTCTTGGGGGGCTATAGGGGCACAGGACTCACAGAGAGAAGAGGTGTGTTTACGTGGTAGTTCAGCGTGGCAGGCAGTGCAGGCTGAATAATAGACTATGTGAGCCTTCGCACTCTTAGTACCCTTAGAGTTCTGCATGTTCCTAATAAGAGTATGCCAGGAGGGGGAGCAATGATATGCAGAGCTACAAGTGAAGCAGTGGGAAGTAAGGATTGTATTTGCTTCGGTGTACCTCACCAGAATCAGTTGATGGCCCTGCGTCCTCAGGAAGGAGTCTCTGTGGAGCTCTTTGCGCGTTTTTCTGGGGGTGCGGGGCTTACCGCGGCCCGCGGAGGGTGGGGCTTAGCGCTAAAAGAGCGCCAAGAAGAAGTCAGTGTGTCCCCCTGCTGTCGGTAGTAAAAAACGGCGGGAAGGGAGCTACTGCGACAGTTTTTCTCCCCCTCCCTCCAGTTAGCACACAGCTGGTGGGAATAAAGACTGTAAATTCAGCAGTCCTGGGAGCCTTCCCTGCACCGTCTTTCTCCCTTTGTCTAGGAAACCAGTCAGGGGGGATCTCACCTTAACACTGCCTCAGTCCAGGCAGTGTAAATAGCAGAGTCAGCCTGCTGTGTCCGGCCACACAGATGCAATGTATCAACTCAGAGCCTGCAAAGAGGGGCTGAGGAATTGTGCCTCTGCCCTGGGCTCTGGAAAATCGGTGTCTGTGGGACCAGTCGTCCAGTAAAAGGCAGCCCAGGATCCAGCGTCGCAGGAGGGGGTACGTGGAGGCAACACTCCGCGTTCCCGCCCATTGATGGTATTGGGAGATCGGTCCCTAAGGGAATCCGTCGCCCTCAAAAAATAACAAAACCTTGAAAGGATGTGTCTCCTACAGACACCAAGCTAAAACTGAGGTTGCCTGGCCCGGCCAGGGGTTGTATACTGCAGAGGAGGAGCTAATGCTTTTTGCATCTACTTAGTGTCCTCCTATGGATAGGCAGCATAACACCCATGGTCCTGTGTCCCCCAATGAGGCATCAGAGAAAAGGAGATTTGTGGTCGGGAGGAGAGAGAGAGAGGTAACCGCAATCTCCTGAGTGACTGCAGTGAGCCGCGCGCTCAGTTGTGCAGTCACTCAGGTGACACGCGGTCACAACTGCAGTCCGCCACCCGAGAGCTGTGTCTGCGGGTCACCTGAATGAGGGCACAGCTGATCGCACAGCTCACTTCAGTTGCTGCGTGGAGCTGATAGAGTGGTCGTGCTCTACGGCTGCTCCTGTCAGCTTCATGTAGTAGAACTGAAAGCGTCGTGGGACCTCTGTGGATTACGTCTGACCTGGAGGGGTATTTGGGGGTTTAATAAAGTGGTGAAAGAGGGTTTTTTTTGTCTTTTATTCCAAATAAAGGATTTTTTCGGGTGTATGTGTTTATTTTCTTTCACTTACAGGTTGTATCTTGGGGAGATGCCTGCCATGATTAACCTAGGACTTCGTGGCAGCTATAGGCTGCTGCCATTAACTCCTTATTACCTCGATTGCCACCGCGGCAATTTGGGATGAGCCGGGTAGAGTCCCGGGACTGTCGCATCTAATGGATGCGGCAATTCCGGGCGGCTGCTGGCTGATATTGTTAGGCTGGGGGGGGGGGGGGATCTCCGTAACGTGGGGCTTCCCTTCCTAAGAATATCAGCTTTCAGCCGTGTGGCTTTATCTTGGCTGGTATCAAAATTGGGGGGGGGGGGGACTGCACGTTGTTTTTTTTTTTAATTATTTATTTATTTATTTTACTGCACGATATAGACCTGCCTACCGGCGGCTGTGATTGGTTGCAGTGAGACAGCGGTCACTCAGCGTGGGGGCGGGTCTGACTGCAACCAATCATAGACGCCGGTGGGCGTGGGAAGCAGGGAATACGAGATTGAATAATGAGCAGCCGGCATTTTTAAAAGAGGAAAAGCCGCCAGAGCTTTGTGACAGCCGTGCAGTGCCGCGCCCGTGATCGGTGAGTATGAGAGAGGGGGAGAGAGACCAGGAGTGATTTTAAACGATTTAGATCGTTCTGCTGGACATGCTCAGTAGAACGTGACGGAATTTGTCAGCGGATTCCGCCACTTAGCGCATAGCGGCGGAATCTGCCACCATAGACAATCATTAGACACCTTGGCGGATTTCAATGGAATCTGTCAATGTGCGTTATTTCAACGACCCAAAAAATGCTACATGTAGCGTTCCCAACGCCCAACGCTGCATCAAAATAACGACTCAGTGTCGTCCAGCGGATGCATCGCAGACACTTGCGTTACAGTACGTCATCAATACAAGTCTATGGAGAATAGCGCAGTGCGTCAACGGACTGCGCTATTCTCCACAGCGGAGGATTGCGCTGAACGCAAGTGTGAAAGCGTCCTTACCCCGCAGGATGGGGGCACATGTCAGGATGGTGGCTGCACCACGATGGGGGCACATACCAGCATTGGACCACATCACCAGCATATTTTTACTTAACTTTAACACTGTTCATGGCCTTCTTTCATTACAAGTCATGGACATCATTAAACATTAGACTCATCTATTAAAACTGTTCCTTCTGTTGTTTGTCAATTTAAAACCAATAAACAATTATAAGAATACTAAATTAAACCAAACTCATCCAGCCCATTCATTACCTTATTATTCAATCTGCTAACCTACATACACATTCTAGACTACCCGATACGTTAGAATCGGGCCACCTTCTAGTCTTCTATATTCTCCAAGCTGGTTCCAAGATAATAACACAATCTTACGTCTGGTTTGAACGGTGGTTCTAGAATCCCGGCTTCAAGTCTTTTGAAATTAATATGCTTGAAGAGGTCATGCTCCTTCACCTCGTGGGCACCTCCGCCACTACTCCCTAATCGTTGTTCAGGGTCCTTACATAACAACTGCAGAAAGAGAGTAAAAGTATATAAATTAATATTGTGCTCAGTTTTGTATATAATAAGGTAAAATTAGGTCAACTGTTCAATATTAGGCTAAATGATAAAGTGCCATATATAGATATAGTGGTGGTTGAAGAAATATGATACAATTCCCTTATTTCTTCTTATTTCTATTTATCTCTATAACATTCATGTGGGACCTTCAGAATATAGTAGAGCAGGCAGTGACAGCCAAAGTATTTGATATAATTTGTTATTTATTACAGAATATGTCTTCGGCGCTGAGCTCTCCCCTTTAAAAGAAATCCTTGACCACCACCCCCCCACTTTTTTCTCCTATAACACCTATCATTTTACGTATTGCTGTGTAATCATCCCTTCTTAATTGCCAACACAAATTACGCTTTAAGAAAACCACAACGTAGAGGAAATGCAAGCACTTGTCAATTAAAATGCAATTAAAAAAGGAACGCCATTGTCATGTCATTAGTGAAAGTAATGGAATTTCCATTCTGCTATGTACTTCTTCATACATAATTTAAAGTAGGCTGATAAAGACTTTCCTTTTACAGCAATTTTTTAAAGAAAAAAAAAAAAGTAATCGTTTTCATCAGTAAAATAAAAAAATAAATAAAAAATGAAGACAGTATGACCTGATGATCTCACTTTATCACCACGAGACTGGATCATGAACAGTTCACCAATTTGTAGTCTATCAATAAAGTGATAGTTTTGATAATGAAAACTACCGTAGTTTTCGGACTATAAGACGCACCTGACCATAAGACGCACCCTGGTTTTAGAGCAGGAAAATAGGAAAATAAAATTTTAAGCAAAAAATGGAGTCATGACACACTGTTCTGGGGCGAGGATCTGCTGCTGACACTGTTATGGGGGTAATGTCCCCAAATTCTCTACTAAGATACCCCATCATGGTAATGATCCTCATGCCTTGTATATACCCCCAACCTGCTCATATTCCCCCCATCCTGCTATATACCGCCATCCTGCTTATATACCCCAATCCTGCTCATATACCCCAATCCTGCTCATATACCCCAATCCTGCTCATATACCCCAATCCTGCTCATATAACCCCATCCTGCTCATATACCCCCATCCTGCTCATATACCCCCATCCTGCTCATATACCCCCATCCTGCTCATATACCCCCATCCTTGCTCATAATATACCCCCATTCTGCTCATAATATACCCCAATCTTGCTCATAATATACCCCCATCCTGCTCATAATATACCCCCATCCTGCTCATAATATACCCCCATCCTGCTCATAATATACCCCCATCCTGCTATACACCCCCATGCTGGTTATCGGCCCACATCCTGTAGCACATAAAAAAAATAAACGTTCATACTCACTTTACCTTACCTCACTCCCTGCAGCATCGCTCCTCCTCCCGTCTGTGTCAGCGGCAGCGCCGCTGAGTGGAGCCGTCCCAGTTCCCCTGCAACACCGCGATGTCCTCCTGGCTGCTGGCGGCTGCGTGTGGACACGTGCACACAGCGATGACGTCATTGCTGTGCGCAACGCTATTCTCCACTCAGCGGCTGCCGGCACAGACAGGAGGACATCGCGGTGCTGCAGGGGAACGGTGACAGGTATACTGATTCACTGCACCCCGCGCTGATGATTATGCACGGGGGGGCAGTGAATACAGCCGCACAAGATCACTCCAGGCTGTAGTTGCCAGGGGTGATCATGTGGGCCGGCTGTTTATCCCTCGCCCATCATCCCGCCCATCTGTCAGCGCTGAGAGATGATGGGCGGGATGATGGCCGTGCATATTAAATGAGCGGGTTCACGTGGTCACGGCAGGCGCTGCTGCAGGCTGCTCATGCCCCCGATGACCCGCTCCAGCGCAGCACCCTCATTCCGCGCAGCCCTACATTCAGACCATAAGACGCACCCCCCACTTTCCCCAAACATTTGGGGGGGAAAAAGTGCGTCTTATGGTCCGAAAATACGGTACTAAACATGCAATGTTGTACTTTGTTCTTCTATTTTTCACTATTTTCCAGTTCCCAGTACACTTCACTTCAATCCGTTAGCCATAACCAGAACAGGTCTTCAGGCTTTAAGTGCAAACAACATTGCAGTCCGGATCTTAAGAATGATGAGCGAGCTACATACCAAAATAAATTCTCATTATACAAAAATAATATTTATTTACAAAAAGATGAGAATCTGATATTTTAACTTATAAAGTGTTGATATATCCAGGATATATCATCACTTGAAGATCATGAGGTTTGACTTTTGGGACCTCCACAATCTTGAGCAGAAAAAGACATACAACTGCTTCAACGAATTGCCCTCTTCTAAGTTTCAGATATTGATCTGTGTAGGGGAATATTAAAGTGGATTTATCAAAATACCTACAGCAGATTTATTAACCCTGAAGAGACCAGTATATGTACTCTGAAAATCCATGTCAGAGTTGCTGTATAATTATTTTTCAAAGTTTTACTGCCAGATATTAAAATGAGCACTGGTTGCACTTCTAAACTGCTCATCTTCAAAATGGGATTACACAACAATTCCGAAATGGACTTTTAATCCAAGAGCCCTATTTAACAATATACTGTATACAGTTTGCATTGTACAAAAGTAATATATCTTTGTATGCTGAACAGGGCTCCTGGACTCCTGGAAGAAGCATCACTAATGGGAAACGTGCGTTGGGTGTGTGGGACGCCATTACCTTTTTCCTACTGACTCCCTTATAGGTATATAGCGGATTACCATAGGACCTTTTTTTGTACAGCTATGTGTTCATAATGTGACTTCTATTTGATATCTCTTAACACACTTGTGTTTTTACTTTGTCACTTTGCTAAATTTGTTTTTCCATGCATTATTTGTATATATGACCATATGGTTATTTTTTTTAGTGGTCCGGTTGTAGTCATTATTTATACTATACGGGGAGTTGTCTGGCTAGGTGTTCCCAATATAATATCTACCCTTTGAGGGGATCTGTTTTTTAGAGACATTCTTTTGTATATTTGGTATTTTAACAATTTTATCTATCTAATAAAGACTTAATTGTTATATGCAATTGCATATATTGTCGGGGTGTCATGCTGAATAGGGCTGCGTAGTCGATGCCCATTTTGGTGTAGTCAGTATAAAATGGACTGACTCCATTGGGTACATAAATTGGGTACAGTAGCTCAATGCAATATGTGTGAAATATTTTTTAAAAAAATTTGAGAAAGTTATGAAATGTCCTATAAATAAGGAAGGAAGGAAGGCACTCATTTCAGAATTGCTAGAGCAGGTTCTTGCAAACATGATTAAGTAGAGTTAAACTGATAAATGAGAATAAAGAAGGTGTACAGCGGCTAGAAGAAAATTGCAGATTCACAATGTGTGAGATGGAGACACCAGTCCTGTTCCTGTAACTGAGGAACAAACAGATATTGCTATAGAAGAACAGCAAAACCATCCTTTAGAATTAGATGATCTTGTTGATGCTGCTTAATTTCTCTCCCCTATTTATCACAGGTGCTGTATTGTGCACACGCTGCAGATGACAATAAGAGTCTGCAATAGGAACTCTGATTGGGAAGGTGAGGAAATTGGATATTGATACCAGAATGAAGGGAATTTTGTTTACTTACCGTAAATTCCTTTTCTTCTAGCTCCAATTGGGAGACCCAGACACTTGGGTGTATAGCTATGCCTCCGGAGGCCACACAAAGTATTACACTAAAAGTGTAAAGCCCCTCCCCTTCTGCCTATACACCCCCCGTGCCTCACGGGCTCCTCAGTTTTGGTGCAAAAGCAAGAAGGAGGAAAAAATTATAAATTGGTTTAAAGTAAATTCAATCCGAAGGAATATCGGAGAACTGAAACCATTCAACATGAACAACATGTGTACACAAAAAACAGGGGCGGGTGCTGGGTCTCCCAATTGGAGCTAGAAGAAAAGGAATTTACGGTAAGTAAACAAAATTCCCTTCTTCTTTGTCGCTCCATTGGGAGACCCAGACACTTGGGACGTCCAAAAGCAGTCCCTGGGTGGGTAAATAATACCTCATAATAGAGCCGTAAACGGCTCCGTCCTACAGGTGGGCAACCGCCGCCTGAAGGACTCGCCTACCTAGGCTGGCATCTGCCGAAGCATAGGTATGCACTTGATAGTGTTTCGTGAAAGTGTGCAGGCTCGACCAGGTAGCTGCCTGACACACCTGCTGAGCCGTAGCCTGGTGCCGCAAGGCCCAGGACGCTCCCACGGCCCTGGTAGAATGGGCCTTCAGCCCTGAGGGAACCGGAAGCCCCGAGGAACGATAAGCTTCGAGAATTGGTTCCTTGATCCACCGAGCCAGGGTTGATTTGGAAGCTTGTGTCCCTTTACGCTGGCCAGCGACAAGGACAAAGAGTGCATCCGAGCGGCGCAGGGGCGCCGTACGAGAAATGTAGAATCTGAGTGCTCTCACCAGATCTAACAAGTGCAAATCCTTTTCACATTGGTGAACTGGATGAGGACAAAAAGAGGGTAAGGAGATATCCTGATTGAGATGAAAAGGGGATACCACCTTAGGGAGAAATTCCGGAACCGGATGCAGAACCACCTTGTCCTGGTGAAACACCAGGAAAGGGGCTTTGCACGACAACGCTGCTAGCTCAGACACTCTCCGAAGTGAAGTGACTGCTACTAGGAAAACCACTTTCTGCGAAAGGCGTGAGAGAGAAATATCCCTCATTGGCTCGAACGGTGGTTTCTGAAGAACCATCAGCACCCTGTTCAGATCCCAGGGTTCTAACGGACGCTTGTAAGGAGGGACGATGTGACAAACCCCCTGCAGGAACGTGCGTACCTGTGGAAGTCTGGCTAGGCGCTTCTGAAAAAACACAGAGAGCGCAGAGACTTGTCCCTTAAGGGAGCCGAGCGACAAACCCTTTTCCAATCCGGATTGAAGGAAGGACAGAAAAGTGGGCAAGGTAAATGGCCAGGGAGAAAAACCCTGAGCAGAGCACCACGACAGGAATATTTTCCACGTCCTGTGGTAGATCTTGGCGGACGTTGGTTTCCTAGCCTGTCTCATAGTGGCAATGACCTCTTGAGATAATCCTGAAGACGCTAGGATCCAGGACTCAATGGCCACACAGTCAGGTTGAGGGCCGCAGAATTCAGATGGAAAAACGGCCCTTGAGACAGCAAGTCTGGTCGGTCTGGTAGTGCCCACGGTTGACCGACCGTGAGATGCCACAGATCCGGGTACCACGACCTCCTCGGCCAGTCTTGAGCGACGAGGATGGCGCGGCGGCAGTCGGCCCTGATCTTGCGTAACACTCTGGGCAACAGTGCCAGAGGAGGAAACACATAAGGGAGTTGAAACTGCGACCAATCCTGAACTAAGGCGTCTGCCGCCAGAGCTCTGTGATCTTGAGACCGTGCCATGAATGTCGGGACCTTGTTGTTGTGCCGGGACGCCATTAGGTCGACGTCCGGCATGCCCCAGCGGCAACAGATCTCCTGAAACACGTCCGGGTGAAGGGACCATTCCCCTGCGTCCATGCCCTGGCGACTGAGAAAGTCTGCTTCCCAGTTTTCTACGCCCGGGATGTGAACTGCGGATATGGTGGAGGCTGTGGCTTCCACCCACAGCAGAATCCGCCGGACTTCCTGGAAGGCTTGCCGACTGCGTGTCCCGCCTTGGTGGTTGATGTATGCCACCGCTGTGGAGTTGTCCGACTGAATTCGGATCTGTTTGCCTTCCAGCCACGGCTGGAACGCCTTTAGGGCAAGATACACTGCCCTTATCTCCAGAACATTGATCTGAAGGGAGGACTCTGTCTGAGTCCAAGTACCCTGAGCCCTGTGGTGGAGAAAGACCGCTCCCCACCCTGACAGGCTCGCGTCCGTCGTGACCACCGCCCAGGATGGGGGCAGGAAGAATTTCCCCTTCGACAGAGAAGTGGGGAGAAGCCACCACTGAAGGGAAGCTTTGGCTGCCCGAGAAAGGGAGACGTTCCTGTCGAGGGACGTCGACTTCCTGTCCCATTTGCGGAGAATGTCCCATTGAAGTGGGCGCAGATGAAACTGCGCAAAAGGAACTGCCTCCATTGCTGCCACCATCTTCCCTAGGAAGTGCATGAGGCGCCTCAGGGGGTGTGACTGACCTTGAAGGAGAGATTGCACCCCTGTCTGTAGTGAACGCTGTTTGTTCAGCGGAAGTCTCACTATCGCTGAGAGAGTATGAAACTCCATGCCAAGATATGTCAGTGATTGGGCCGGTGTCAGATTTGACTTTGGAAAATTGATGATCCACCAGAAACTCTGGAGAGTGTCCAGAGCAATGTTCAGGCTGTGTTGGCATGCCCCTTGAGAGGGTGCCTTGACAAGTAGATCGTCTAAGTAAGGGATCACCGAGTGTCCCTGAGAGTGTAGGATTGCCACCACTGTTGCCATGACCTTGGTGAAGACCCGTGGGGCTGTCGCCAGGCCAAAAGGCAGTGCCACGAACTGAAGGTGTTCGTCCCCTATGGCGAAACGCAGGAAGCGCTGATGCTCTGGTGCAATCGGTACGTGGAGATAAGCATCTTTGATGTCGATTGATGCTAGGAAATCTCCTTGGGACATTGAGGCGATGACGGAGCGGAGCGATTCCATCCGGAACCGCCTGGTTCTCACATGCTTGTTGAGCAGTTTTAGGTCCAGAACGGGACAGAAGGATCCGTCCTTTTTTGGCACCACGAACAAGTTGGAGTAAAAACCGTGACCCCGTTGCTGAAGAGGAACAGGGATCACCACTCCTTCCGCCTTCAGGGTGCACACCGCCTTCAGAAGAGCCTCGGCTCTGTCGGGGGGCGGAGATGTTCTGAAGAAACGCGTCGGAGGACGAGAGCTGAACTCTATCCTGTATCCTTGAGATAGAATGTCTCTCACCCATCGGTCTTTTACTTGTGGCAGCCAGGCGTCGCAAAAGCGGGAGAGCCTGCCACCGACCGAGGATGCGGTTTGAGGAGGCCGAAAGTCATGAGGAGGCCGCTTTGGGAGCGGTTCCTCCGGCGGTCTTTTTAGGACGTGACTTAGACCGCCATGAATCGGAGTTCCTCTGATCTTTCTGAGGCCTTTTGGACGAGGAAAATTGAGACCTGCCCGCGGTCCGAAAGGACCGAAACCTCGATTGTACCTTCCGTGGTTGAGGTCTGTTTGGTTTGGACTGGGGTAAGGATGAATCCTTTCCCTTGGATTGTTTAATGATTTCATCCAATCGCTCACCAAACAAGCGGTCGCCAGACAATGGCAAACCGGTTAAGAACTTTTTGGAAGCAGAGTCTGCCTTCCATTCACGTAGCCACATGGCCCTGCGGAGTACCACCGAATTGGCGGATGCCACCGCCGTACGGCTCGCCGAGTCCAGGATAGCATTAATGGCGTAGGACGCAAACGCCGACGCCTGAGTGGTTAAGGACACCACTTGCGGGGCAGATGTACGTGTTACTGCATTAATCTGCGCCTGACAAGCTGAAATAGCTTGGAGTGCCCATACGGCTGCAAATGCTGGAGCAAAAGACGCGCCGATAGCTTCATAGATGGATTTCAACCATAGTTCCATCTGTCTGTCAGTGGCATCTTTGAGTGAAGCCCCATCTTCCACTGCAACTATGGATCTAGCCGCCAGTCTGGAGATTGGAGGATCCACCTTAGGACACTGAGTCCAGCCCTTGACAACCTCGGGGGGGAAGGGATAGCATGTGTCCTTAAGGCGCTTGGAAAAACGCTTGTCTGGACAGTCTCGGTTTTTCTGGATTGCCTCTCTGAAGTCAGAGTGATCCAGAAACATATTTAATGTACGCTTGGGAAACCTGAAACGGAATTTCTCCTGAGAAGCAGACTCCTCAATTGGAGGAGCTGGGGGAGAAATATCCAACACCTGATTGATGGTCGCTATAAGGTCATTCACTACTGCGTCACCTTCAGGTGTATCTAGGTTGAGAGCGGCTTCAGGATCAGAATCCTGATCTGATACCTCCGCTTCATCCTCCAGAGAGTCCTCCTGCTGGGACCCTGAACAGTGTGATGAAGTGGAGGGAATTTCCCAGCGACCCCGCTTGGGCGGCCTGGGACTGCGGTCCATGTCAGAGACCTCACCCTGGGACCTATGGGTTACCCCAGGGGTACTTTGCTGTTCCAATTGAGGGGGACCAGGGGTCAAGGATTGGACAGTGCCCGGGGCCTGAATCACCGGTCTGGACTGCAATGCTTCCAGTATTTTAGCAGACCATTTATCCATACTCTCAGACAGTTTGTCAGCAAAGGCTGCAAACTCCGTCCCTGTCACCTGGACAGTGGTAGCAGGTGGTTCCACCTGGGCCACCAGTCGCAGAGGCTCCGGCTGAGTAAGTGCCACAGGGGCCGAGCATTGCACACAATGAGGGTCAGAGGAACCTGCCGGTAGTACAGCTGTACATGAGGTACAGGTTGCAAAGTACGCCTGTGCTTTGGCACCCTTGCTTTTTGCGGATGACATGTTGTCTCCTCTGAGAACAATCCAGGAGGGTATATAGCCAAAAATCAACAGAGCGACCGTACAGTGCAAATGTATAGCCTATAAGCCTATATATATATATACACTTCGGTACTCAGTGGGGCCAGCACCACAGGTGCTGCTTACCGACCGCTCAGAGCGGTTGTGTGATCACCAGATTCCCTGCCTGGGTCTCCCTGTGTTGTCTCTCCTCTCCAGCGTCTGAATCGCTGACAGGAATGGCTGCCGGCGTTCTGTGGGGAGGAGGGGACCGTGGGCGTGCCCAAGAAAAGTGCGGGAATCTAGTGCCCTAGTGTACTGAGTGAGGAGGGAGGAGGATACTAATGTATGCTCCAGCCCTCAGCGCTGACGATCTGTGCAGCGTCCCGCCCTTCCCCTGACTGGCAGGCCTGTGGGCGGGAATATACGACACTAGGCCGCAGAAGCCGGGGACTAAAGTTATAAGCGCGGCCGCGCGGTAGTCCCCGGCGCACTAACACACCCAGCAGTGCTGTAATGTGTATGGCACAAGCGCTCCATGCGCGGTAGTCCCCGGCGCACTAACACACCCAGCAGTGCTGTAATGTGTATGGCACAAGCGCTCCATGCGCGGTCCCCACGGGGACACAGAGTACCTCATAGTAGCAGGGCCTTGTCCCTGACGATACCCAGCTCCTATCCAGCAGATTCCCAGGGGCTGCGGAGGGAGCACGGTCTCAGTGCCTGAAGACCGATCCGGTTCCCACTTCACCCAGAGCCCATTAAGGGATGGGGAAGGAAAACAGCATGTGGCTCCTGCCTGTGTACCCGCAATGGGTACCTCAACCTTAACAACACCGCCGACAAAGTGGGGTGAGAAGGGAGCATGCTGGGGGCCCTGTTATGGGCCCTCTTTTCTTCCATCCGACCTAGTCAGCAGCTGCTGCTGACTAAGCTGTGGAGCTTATGCGTGGATGTCAGCCTCCTTCGCACAAAGCATAAAAACTGAGGAGCCCGTGAGGCACGGGGGGTGTATAGGCAGAAGGGGAGGGGCTTTACACTTTTAGTGTAATACTTTGTGTGGCCTCCGGAGGCATAGCTATACACCCAAGTGTCTGGGTCTCCCAATGGAGCGACAAAGAAAAGTGGATTCCAGCACTGAAAGAACTGGGCTAAATTCACATATCTTATACCATGATTAACACTAGAACTACTGAGGTAGTCACTTTGACTACTTTGCACCATGTATTTCTATATAGGTGTCACGAGTCCAGTAGTTCTAGTGTTAAGGCCTAGGCCAAACAGAGTTGTTTTTTTTTCCTCCCGTAATGATTTAAAGTCCTCATGTCTAACCACCGGGTAATTTTAACTGAGTAAATAAATGTGAAGTTTTAAGTCTACTTGGCCCGCTTCAAGTTAGTGTAGACCTTAAAATAATTAGGTCAGATTTGACATCATCTATGAAGGAGCATTTAATGGAGGCGAGACTATCTCTCAGAACAAATTCATAGACTGCACAAATGTTATCCAGTACGTTTTTGTTGATACGGCCTCTATACCATCCTAAAACAGACTAGGTCAGTATAGAGGCAGCATCATTCCCCTGATGATTCTCATACAAAGAGAGGAAATGTGTCAGGAGACACTCTTGTTGGACAGTCCAGGAAAACTTATGGTGTGGTGTCAGTTGTGTACGGCTCTTGACAGGGTAGGAGTCATTTTTGGATGCCAGGGCCAATGCAACATTGGGCCACAATAGGGCATCTAGATCTCTTCATCATGACAAACCAACTGACTGTTTGAGTGCTTGGAGCTGGACTGATGAACCGATTCCATATACTCCTGGATCAACACGACTGGTGAGACCGTTCTAATTATACTCTCAGTGTGATTGGTATATTGTTTAGTGGAGTTATATATGAGCTCAGTTCCATCATATAATAAGTACTGATTCACCATTGTGTTTGGTGCTATGTGCATATATGTTCTGATAGGAAAAAGGTTTTGGACCACTGTCCGACTGGAGTATATATGTGTTCTTTTTAATTGATATTTTAATCTTGACAATAAAAGTTTTATCAGTGGGTTTACGATATATATGTGTATATAGAGTCATGGCCAAAAGTTTTGAGAATGCTACAAATATTAATTTTTACAAAGTCTACAGCTTAAGTTTTTCTAATGGCAATTTGCATATACTCCAGAATGTCATAAAGAGTGATCAGCTTAACAGCAATTACTTGCAAAGTCAATATTGGCTAAGAAAATGAACTTCAACCCCCAAAACACATTTCAACATCATTGCATTCCTGCCTTAAAGGGAGCAGCTAAGATTGTTTTAGTGATTGTTCCATTAACACAGGTGTGGGTGTTGATGAGGACAGGGCTGGCGATCAGTCATGATTAAGTAAGAATGACACCACTGGACACTTTAAAAGGAGGCTGGTGCTTGGTATCATTGTTTCTCTTCAGTTAACCATGGTTATCTCTAAAGAAACACGTGCAGCCATCATTGCTCTTCACAAAAATGGCCTAACAGGGAAGAGTATCGCAGCTACAAAGATTGCACCCCAGTCAACAATCTATCGCATCATCAAGTACTTCAAGGAGAGAGCTTCCATTGTTGCCAAAAAGGCTCCAGGGCGCCCAAGAAGGACCAGCAAACGCCAGGACCGTATCTTAAAACTGTTTCAGCTGCAGGATCGGACTACCAGCAGTGCCGAGCTAGCTCAGCAATGGCAGCAGGCTAGTGTGAGTGCTTCTGCACGCACTGTGAGGCGGAGACTGCTTGAGCAAGGCCCGGTTTCAAGGAGGGCAGCAAAGAAGCCACTTCTCTCCAGAAAAAACATCAGGGACCGACTGATATTCTGCAAAAGGTACAGGGAGTGGACTGCTGAGGACTGGGGTAAAGTCATTTTCTCAGATGAATCCCCTTTTTGATTGTTTGGGACATCTGGAAAACAGCTTATTAGGAGAAGAAGAAGTGAGCGCTACCACCAGTCTTGTCTCATGCCAACTGTTAAGCGTCCTGAAACGATTCATGTGTGGGGTTGCTTCTCAGCCAAGGGAATCGGCTCACTCACAGTCTTGCCTAAAAACACAGCCATGAATAAAGAATGGTACCAGAATGTCCTCCAAGAGCAACTTCTCCCAACTGTCCAAGAGCAGTTTGGCGCCCAACAATGCCTTTTCCAGCATGATGGAGCACCTTGCCATAAAGCAAAGGTGATCACTAAATGGCTCATGGAACAAAACAGAGATTTTGGGTACATGGCCTGGAAACTCCCCAGATCTTAATCCCATTGAGAACTTGTGGGCAATCATCAAGAGATGGGTGGACAAACAAAAACCAACAAATTCTGGCAAAATGCAAGCATTGCTTATGCAAGAATGGACAGCTATCAGTCAGGATTTGGTCCAGAAGTTGACTGAGAGCATGCCAGGGAGAATTGCAGAGGTCCTGAAGAAGAAGGGTCAACACTGCAAATATTGACTTGCTGCATTAACTCATTCTAACTGTCAATATAACCTTTTGGTACTCATAATATGATTGCAATTATATTTCCGTATGTGATGTAAACATCAGACAAACACAACTAAAAACCAGAGGGCAAAAGATCATGTGAAAATAGAATTTTGGTGTCATTCTCAAAACTTTTGGCCATGACTGTACACAGTACAGACCAAAAGTTTGGACACACCTTCTCATCTCTAGAACAACTGTTAAGAGGAGACTTTGTGCAGCAGGCCTTCATGGTAAAATAGCTGCTAGGAAACCACTGCCAAGGACAGGCAACAAGCAGAAAATACTTGTTTGGGCTAAAGAACACAAGGAGTGGATATTAGACCAGTAGAAATCTGTGCTTTGGTCTGATGAGTCCAAATTTGAGATCTTTGGATCAACCACCGTGTCTTTGTAGAAAAGGTGAACGGATGGATTCTACATGGCTGGTTCCCACCGTGAAACATGGAGGTGAAGGTGTTATGGTGTAGGGGTGCTTTGCTGGTGACACTGTTGGGGATTTATTCAAAATTGAAGGCATACAGAACCAGCATGCCTACCACAGCATCTTGTAGCGGCATGCTATTCCATCCGGTTTGCGTTTAGTTGGACCATCATTTATTTTTCAACAGGACAATGACCCCAAACACACCTCCAGGCTGTGTAAGGGCTATTTATTGCACTAACAGAAAATGTGCAATCCGCATTTAAACAAAATTTGACCGGTGCAAAAGTATGGGCACCCTTATCAATCTCTTGATTTGAATACTCGTAACTACGTTTTACTGACTTACTAAAGCACTAAATTGGTTTTATAACCTCATTGAGCTTTGAACTTCATAGGCAGGTGTATCCAATCATGAGAAAAGGTATTTAAGGTGGCCACTTGCAAGTTGTTCTCCTATTTGAATCTCCTATGAAGAGTGGCATCATGGGCTCCTCAAAACAACTCTCAAATGATCTGAAAACACAGATTATTCAACATAGTTGTTCAGGGGAAGGATACAAAAAGTTGTCTCAGATATTTAAACTGTCAGTTTCCACTGTGAGGAACATAGTAAGGACATGGAAGAACACAGGTACAGTTCTTGTTAAGCCCAGAAGTGGCAGGCCAAGAAAAATATCAGAAAGGCAGAGAAGAAGAATGGAGAGAACAGTCAAGGACAATCCACAGACCACCTCCAAAGACCTGCAGCTTCATCTTGCTGCAGATGGTGTCAATGTGCATCGGTCAACAATACAGCGCACTTTGCACAAGGAGAAGCTGTATGGGAGAGTGATGCGAAAGAAGCCGTTTCTGCAAGCACGCCACAAACAGAGTCGCCTGAGGTATGCAAAAGCACATTTGGACAAGCCAGTTACATTTTGGAAGAAGGTCCTGTGGACTGATGATACAAAAAGGCGTTATGCATGGAGGCAAAAAAAAAAAACCACGGCATTCCAAGAAAAGCACTTGCTACCCACAGTAAAATTTGGTGGAGGTTCCATCATGCTTTGGGGCTGTGTGGCCAATGCCGGCACCGGGAATCTTGTTAAAGTTGATGGTCGCATGGATTCAACTCATTATCAGAAGATTCTTGATAATAATGTGCAAGAATCAGTGACGAAGTTGAAATTACGCAGTGGATGGATATTTCAGCAAGACGATGATCCAAAACACCGCTCCAAATCTACTCAGGCACTCATGCAGAGGAACAATTACAATGTTCTGGAATGACCATCCCAGTCCCCAGACCTGAATATCATTGAAAATCTGTGGGATGATTTGAAGCGTGCTGTCCATGCTCGGCGACCATCAAACTTAACTGAACTGGAATTGTTTTGTAAACAGGAATGGTCAAATATACCTTCATCCAGGATGCAGGAACTCATTAAAATCTACAGGAAGCGACTAGAGGCTGTTATTTTTGCAAAAGGAGGATCTACAAAATATTAATGTCACTTTTATGTTGAGGTGCCCATACTTTTGCACCGGTCAAATTTTGTTTAAATGCGGATTGCACATTTTCTGTTAGTACAATAAACCTCATTTCAATTCAGGAATATTACTGAGTCCACCAGTTATTAGATATATGAAACTGAAATAGCTGTTATAAAGAAAAAAGGTTAACATCAATAGGGGTGCCCAAACTTTTTCATATGACTGTATAAATTTTTTAATAATATATATATATACATACATTATATATACATACATACATACATATATATATATATATATATATATATATATATACATACATACATATATTTATTTATATATGTGTGTGTGCGCTTGTGCGTTATATGTACGTTTTATTATATATTTTATTATATATACATATATATATATATATACATATATATATATATATATATATACACATATATATATATACATACACACACACACACACATACATACATATATACATATAATATAAAACATACATATAACGCACAAGCACACACACACACCTATGAATAAAATTATATATATATATATATTTTAGTTTAGTTTTTTGTTTCCCTCCCGAATCATGTGCTTAACTGTAAAATAACCTTTTTATTCTGAGGGATGGCTAAGCACCTCACTTTTTGAAAGTGTACTTTGCCAAAGTTTGCATGTAAAAGTTTAATATAAGTTTTTGTTGAACTTTTTTTTTCCCCACTTACTGCACAGTGTATTGCAAATTTACAATTTATTAAAGTTTTTTTGTGTTCAAAAGTTGTAATCCAATAAATATAATTTTATGTTCTATCTAAATACCTTGATGTTTTATCATAAGTGATGATTAACCCCTACACTTCCGGGCGATTTTCCGTTTTTTGCTCCCCTTCTTCTGAGAGCCGTAACTTTTGTATTTGTCTGTCAATATTGCCATTTGAGGGCTTATTTTTTGCATTACGAGTTGAAATGAAACCATTCATTTTACTATATAATGTACTGGAAAATGGGAAAAAAAAATTCCAAGTGTGGTGAAATTTCAAAAAAAGTGAAATTGCATGATTGTTTTTGGGATATTTTATTCACTGTGTTCACTATATTGTAAAACTAATATGTCAGTATCATGCCTAAGGATGGTACGAGTGTGTAGATACCAAACATGTATACTTTTATCTAAGCGGTTAAAAAACATTCAGAAGTTTGCCTTAAAAAACAATTGTGCTTTTGGCGCCATTTTCAGAAACTCGTAGTGTTATTTTTTTGGATCTGGGGCTCAGAGACTGCGTATTTTTTGCTTTTTGAGCTGGCGTGTTTAATTATTCTATGCGGATGCTAGTGTTTTGATCACCTGTTATAACATTTTAAAAAAAATTGGCAGCAACCAAAAAACATAAAATTTTGATGTTTGAAATTTCTCATCACGCCGTGTACCGATCAGAAATGTCCGATCTATCAATATATGAAATCAATTAAATCTAAACGCGGTGATACCAAATATGTGTATTTTTTAATGGTTTTATTTTCAATGGGGCAAATGGGGGGTGATTTGAACTTTTAGGTTTCTTTTTTTGTTCATAAATACATTTTTTATTTATTTTTCTAGTCCCTCAAGGGGACTTTATGGATCAGCAGTCTGATAGCCTGTGCATTTATGTTGATCAGAGCTACACAGCTCCGATCAGTAGAAATGCAGCATTCCTGTGATAGCCTTCTCTTTGTCGGTTCTTAGAGGAAGTACGTTATGGTAGCGTCAGGGGTCATCACATGACATGACCCCGATTTACCATCGGCTCCCCGTGATGAGGTCACAAGACCTCCGTTTGCAGCATGGAATGGCGCGATCCCCTCCATAGCCATTGAAATTGCGCTGTCCCATTTTGACAGCACGCTCTAAGTAACAAACAGGCGCGGGTGGATCGTGGATCCACCCGCGCCTGTTAGCCCCACGTCTGCTGTTCAAATCAGCAGACATGTGCAAGAATCACCGCCAGCTCACCGCAGCAGCCGGCGGTGATTACCGCTACATGACCAATGATGTGCCAGTACGTCATTGGTCATAAAGGGGTTAATTGCCTGATGTTACAATTTTAAAACAGTAAATTTACCACTTAATCATGAGCCATGTATGAGGGAGTTTGAGTCAAAGTCAGGCAAATGGAGGAGTCTGACTTTTGACTTTGCGACTCCACAGCCCTGATGCTGAAGCAGTAATGTTAACCTTCACTGGAACTAAGGGGTCTAGCCAACCACTGAAAAATAAGCCCATAGGATTATCTTGGCTCCATCAAACTTTAAAATTGGCACAATGCAGTCAGACAAGTGACACTCTACTGGCATCTGCCAAACACAGACTCATAAGTCACACTGCCAGATAGAGAACACTTTTTTTTTAACTTATGAGAGCACACATCCAGTTCTTTACACCCCTTAATCCAACACTTGGCATTGTGCTTCGTGATGTACGGCCTGCATGCAGCTCTTCTGCCATGTAAACCGATGCCATGAAACTACAGATACACCACTTCTGTGCTGGAGGAGGTTTAGACTCTGCAGTTATGGAGTGTCACCAGTGACAGACAGTCATGTGGTTTCTGGTAATAGAAGAAGGTCACAGCGTTTGGCTGCACAAAATGCTCCCTGACCTTCAGTTGTTCCTGCTGTTAGTATTCATTGTACTAGAGAGCTTTCCAGATGTATTTTAATCTATTCCCCTTTAGGATCCAGGGGAGCGTAACTTCCGTGCGGCTGATGATTAGCAGTATTCCCCTTGTGCTTAAATACCCCTATCTTCCCTGGACTTGTGCTAGGGATATTTTTCAGTTCAGTTCATTCAGCTCTGGTTGCAAGCAAGAGGCTTGTACTCATCTGTGGTATCATTGCTGTTACTTTGCTGAACTTCTACCTGAGTCACCTGTAGATAAGTAGTTCATGCATTTTCCCCTGTGTGTCCTCCTTGTGTTGTCTATAATGTTTAGTGGGGTTGACGAAGAGCTCATCCCATCTGTTCCCCATTTAGGGCCCAGCACTAGGGATATGTAGGACCAGATATCTGGTTCGGCGCATAGGTGTGGAACCTATCTAGGGTGGTGAGGGGCCCTAGGGACCAGAGGTAGGTTTGGTCAGGGGTCACCATCTTCCTCTTTCCTAGACACAGGGTTTCCCTTCCCTTTCACTTGGTACTTCCCCGTACCTAGCATGACATGCAGTCAGCAGAGCGTTTGAGACATCTATGTGCTATGCACTTCAACAGTCGGATCTCGCTCTGTAATGTCATATAGTCTGACACTTTTGGCTGAAATACTGTGATTCCGAAACACTTTTTCCTTTTAAATAATATCACTCAGACAAGTGTGGAATATTTAGGAGAGAAGATATTTCATGATCTGACTTATTCCTAGGAGGGTATCCTAGTACAGAACCACGCTGGAATTCAGGGAGCTCTTTAGAACGAGACAGTCTTTCAAAAATATTGGTAAAGGCAGACGGCATGGCTAAGTACTGGATTTTATACATTCGTAAAACTAAGGATTTTCTTAAAAAGCACTGCACTTAAACTATAAGTAACAGAATATGTCAAGACACTTTAGATGAAGATTACACAATCAAGTATTCTTCCTTTTTCTCAAGTTCTTGAATTACATAAATATTGCACATGATAATGGTAACTGGGCAGATCTGGCTTCCTGTTAGTAGATACTCCGCTCGTTCAGTGGTCTACCACACCTACATCCTTTACAAATCACAGGCAAACTAACATCAAGCCCTGACAGCATTTCACAGAACTCACAAAACTCTCCACATTCATAAATGTGGATGATCAGGGCCAGAGAGTGGTTGCGAATTGAATGAACGCTTACTTTTACTTTCAAGTACCGGTAACAGTAGTATAAAACTGCAACGTCAGCCTGTTCACAAGGGCATCATAATGACAATGTGCTTGGAGTCTAGTTCTTAAACAATGATAGTGACTAGTGAGACATCGAGAAAGTCCGAGCAATAGCAAGTCTTACTTCATTCCTAGGTAAGATTCGCCAGGAGAATATGAGAGTGAAGTGGCCACTGATTAGCTGCAGGGCTAAGGTGACATAAGAACATCTTGTGAGCCCTTACACCAACATCGAAGGAATGGCATCGGCATAGGAGAGAATACAGGCTATTATTTTACATGGGGAAATATAGTAATTGAGAAGGGTTTGTGTAGTGGGCAAACACTTTAAAAGAAGGGAATTTTGTTTACTTACCGTAAATTCCTTTTCTTCTAGCTCTAATTGGGAGACCCAGACAATTGGGTGTATAGGCTATGCCTCCGGAGGCAGCACAAAGTATTACACTCAAAAGTGTTAAGCCCCTCCCCTTCTGCCTATACACCCCCCCCGTGCTCCCACGGGCTCCTCAGTTTTGGTGCAAAAGCAAGAAGGAGGAAAAAGAATTATAAACTGGTTTAAAGTAACTTCGATCCGAAGGAAGATCGGAGAACTGAAACCATTCAACATGAACGACATGTGTACACAAAAAAACAGGGGCGGGTGCTGGGTCTCCCAATTAGAGCTAGAAGAAAAGGAATTTACGGTAAGTAAACAAAATTCCCTTCTTCTTTGTCGCTCTATTGGGATACCCAGACAATTGGGATGTCCAAAAGCAATCCCTGGGTGGGTAACATAATACCTCGTAAGAGAGCCGTAAAACGGCCTCTTCCTACAGGTGCGCAATCGCCGCCTGAAGGACTCGTCTACCTAGGCTGGCATCCGCCGAAGCATAGGTATGCAACTGATAATGTTTCGTGAAAGTGTGCAGGCTCGACCAGGTAGCCGCCTGACACACCTGCTGAGCCGTATCCTGGTGTCTCAAAGCCCAGGACGCACCCACGGCTCTGGTAGAATGGGCCTTCAGCCCTGAGGGAACCGGAAGCCCAGCCGAACGGTGGACTTCGAGAATTGGCTCCTTGATCCACCGAGCCAAGGTTGATTTGGAAGCCTGTGACCCTTTACGCTGGCCAGCGACAAGGACAAAGAGTGCATCCGAGCGGCGCAGGGGCGCCGTACGAGAAATGTAGAGTCTGAGTGCTCTCACCAGATCTAACAAGTGCAAATCCTTTTCACATTGGTGAACTGGATGATGACAAAAAGAAGGTAAGGAGATATCCTGATTGAGATGAAAGGGGGATACCACCTTAGAGAGAAAGTCCGGAACCGGACGCAGAACCACCTTGTCCTGGTGAACAACCAGGAAAGGGGCTCTGCATGACAGCGCTGCTAGCTCGGACACTCTCCGAAGTGAAGTGACTGCTACTAGAAAAAACCCTTTCTGCGAAAGGCGTGAGAGAGAAATATCTCTCATTGACTCGAATGGTGATTTCTAAAGAACCAGCAGCACCCTGTTCAGAATCCAGGGTTCTAACGTCAGCTTGTAAGGAGGAACGATGTGACAAACCCCCTGCAGGAACGTGCGTACCTGTGGAAGTCTGGCTAGGCGCTTCTGGAAAAAACACAGAGCGCTGAGACTTGTCCCTTAAGGGAGTTGAGCGACAAACCCTTTTCCAGTCCAGATTGAAGGAAGGACAGAAAAAATGGGCAAGGCAAAGTGCCAGGGAGAAGAACCCTGAGCAGAGCACCACGACTGGAAAATTTTCCACGTCCTGTGGTAGATCTCGGCGGACGTTGGTTTCCTAGCCTGTCTCATAGTGGCAATGACGTCTTGAGATAATCCTGAAGACGCTAGGATCCAGGACTCAATGGCCACACAGTCAGGTTGAGGGCCGCAGAATTCAGATGGAAAAAACGGCCCTTGAGATAGCCAGTCTGGTCGGTCTGGTAGTGCCCACGGTTGGCCGACCGTGAGATGCCACAGATCCGGGTACCACGACCTCCTCGGCCAGTCTGGAGCGACGAGGATGACGCGGCGGCAGTCGGCCCTGATCTTGCGTAACACACTGGGCAACAGTGCCAGCGGAGGAACACATAAGGGAGCTGAAACTGCGACCAATCCTGAACTAAGGCGTCTGCCGCCAGAGCTCTGGGATCTTGAGACCGTGCCATGAACGTCGGTACCTTGTTATTGTGCCGGGACGCCATGAAGTCGACGTCCGGCACCCCCCAGCGGCAACAGATCTCCTGAAACATGCCCGGGTGAAGGGACCATTCCCCTGTGTCCATGCCCTGGCGACTGAGATAATCCGCTTCCCAGTTTTCCACGCCTGGAATGTGAACTGCAGAGATGGTGGAGGCCGTGGCTTCCATCCACATCAAAATCCGCCGGACTTCCTGGGAGGCTTGCCGACTGCGTGTGCCGCCTTGCTGGCTGATGTATGCCACCACTGTGGAATTGTCCGACTGAATTCTGATCTGCTTGCCTTCCAGCCACTGCTGGAAAGCTTTCAGGGCAAGATACACTGCCCGTATTTCCAGAACATTGATCTGAAGCGAGGACTCTTGC
Source organism: Anomaloglossus baeobatrachus (assembly GCF_048569485.1). Classification (NCBI taxonomy): domain Eukaryota; kingdom Metazoa; phylum Chordata; class Amphibia; order Anura; family Aromobatidae; genus Anomaloglossus; species Anomaloglossus baeobatrachus. The sequence continues at coordinate 117,130,727 of NC_134356.1, read as the reverse complement.
TGGGTCCACGTACCCTAAGCCCTGTGGTGGAGAAAAACCGCTCCCCACCCTGACAGACTCGCGTCCGTCGTGACTACTTCCCAGGATGGGGGTAGGAAAGATTTCCCCTTCGCTAATGAAGTGGGAATAAGCCACCACCGAAGGGAAGCTTTGGTCGTCTGAGAGAGGGAGACGGTCCTGACGAGGGACGTCGGCTTCCTGTCCCATTTGCATAGGATGTCCCATTGAAGGGGACGCAGGTGAAATTGCGCGAAAGGGACTGCCTCCATTGCTGTCACCATCTTCCCCAGGAAGTGCGTGAGGCGCCTCACGGGGTGTGACTGGCCTTGAAGGAGAGATTGTACCCCTTTCCGTAGTGACTGCTGTTTGATCAGCGGAAGCTTCACTATCGCTGAGAGTATGAAACTTCGTGCCAAGATATGTCAGCGATTGGGCCGGTGTCAGATTTGACTTTGGAAAATTGATGATCCACCCGAAACCCTGGAGAGTCTCCAGGGTAGCGTCAAGGCTGCGTTGGCATGCCTCTAGAGAGGGTGCCTTGATCAGCAGATCGTCCAAATACTGGATCACCGAGTGACCCAGGGAGTGTAGGAGCGCTACTACAGTAGCCATCACCTTGGTAAAAACCCGTGGGGCTGTTGCCAGACCGAACGGCAGTGCCACGAATTGCAGGTAGTCGTGTCCTATGGCGAAGCGCAAGAAGCGCTGGTGCTCTGGAGCAATCGGTACATGGGGATAAGCATTTTTGATATCGATTGATGCAAGGAAATCTACTTGGGACATTGGAGGCGATGACGGAGCGGAGGGATTCCATCCGGAACCGCCTGGTTTTTACCCGTCTGTTGAGCAGTTTCAGGTCCAGGACCGGGCGGAAAGACCCGTCCTTCTTTGAGACCACCAACAAGTTGGAGTAAAAACCGTGGCTCTGTTGCTGAAGAGGAACAGGGATCACCACTCCTTCAGCCGTCAGAGTGCGCCGCGCCTGCAGAGGAGCCTCGGCTCGCTCGGGAGGCGGGGATGACCTGAAGAATCGAGTCGGGGGACGAGAGGTAAACTATCTCGTAACCGTGAGACAGAATAACTCTCACCCAGCGGTCTTTTATTTGTGGCAGCCCGGTGTCGCAAAAGCGGGAGAGCCTGCCACCGACCGAGGATGCTACTAGCGGAGGCCGAAAGTCATGAGGAAGCCGCTTTGTTAGCGGCGCCCCCGGTGGTCTGTTTAGGACGTGACTTAGACCGCCATGCATCAGAGCTCCTTTGTCTTTCTGAGACCTTGTGGACGAGGAGAATTGGGACCTGCCCGCGCCCCTAGAGGAGCGAAACCTCGACTGCCCTCTCCTCTGTTGGGATATGTTTGGTTGGGACTGGGGTAAGGATGTATCCTTTCCCTTGGATTGTTTGATGACTTCATCCAGACGCTCGCCAAACAACCTGTCGCCACAAATTGGCAAACTGGTTAAGCGCTTTTTTGGAAGCAGAATCTGCCTTCCATTCCCGTAGCCATAAGGCCCTGCGGAGTACCACCGAATTGGCGGCCGCAACCGCCGTTCAGCTCGCAGAGTCCAGGACAGCACTAATAGCGTTGCCGAGGTTTGGGAGGTAATGGATGCCACTTGTGGCGCGGCCGTGCATGTGGCTGCTTCAATTTGCGCTTGACCTGCTGAGATAGCTTGTAGCGCCCATACGGCTGCGAATGCTGGGACAAAAGAAGCTCCGATAGCTTCATAGATGGATTTCAACCAGAGCTCCATCTGCCCGTCAGTGGCATCTTTGAGCGAGGCTCCATCTTCCACTGCAAGTAATGATCTAGCCGCCAGTCTGTGAGATTGGAGGGTCCACTCTGAGACACTGAGTCCAACCTTTAACCACGTCAGGTGGAAAAGGACAACGTGTATCCTTAAGGCGCTAAGAAAAAACGCTTATCTGGACAAGCATGGTGATTCTGGACTGCCTCTCTGGAATGGTCTAGAAACATACTCTGTGTACGCTTGGGGAACCTGAAGCGGAATTACTCCTGCTGATAATCTGACTCCTCCGCCGGAGGAGCTGAGGGAGAAATATCCAGCATTTGATTGATGGACGCAATAAGATCGTTCACTATGGCGTCCCCGTCTGGAGTATTACGATTGAGAGCGCCCTCAGGATCAGAATCCTGATCAGCTGTCTCCGCATCATCAACCGGAGATTCCCCCCGCTGAGACCCTGAACAACATGATGTCGAGGGAAATTCTAAGCGAGCCCGCTTAGTCGGTCTGGGGCTGGGGTCTAAGTCAGAACCCTCAGCCTGGAATGTATCCCGGGAGGACATTGTTGGTCCAATTGAGGGGGGCCAGGGAACAATGATTCAACAGAGTCCCTTTGCTGAGATACCGGCCTGGACTGCAAGGCTTCTAGTATCTCAGCCATAGTCTCAGAGAGTTTTGCAAACTCCATCCCCGTCACTAAGGACCGTGTCAACAGGTGTCTCCCCCTGGGCCCCTCTTAGCAGATGCTCTGGCTGAAGAAGAGAGTCACAGGGGCCACACATTGCACACAATGAGGGTCAATGGAACCTGCCGGCAGCTGAGTCGTACAAGCGGCGCAGGCAGCATAATAATCCTGTTTTTTGGCACCCCTGTCTTTGTGGGCGCCATGCTATTGTTTTCCCTGATTAACACAAAAGGGTAAATAGCCATAATGAACTGTGCTCATACAGTGTAAAGTATATAGTGATAACACAGAATGTATCAATACACTACAGCACCATGGGGCTAACACCACAGGTGCTGCTTACCAGCCGCCTAAAGCGGTTGTGAGGCCACCAGAGACCGTGTCTGGGTTTCCCAGGGTTTGTCCCTCTCTGCAGCGTCGGAGGAGCTGACAGGAAATGGCTGCGGCGTCCTGACGAGAGGAGGGAGCCGTGGGCGTCTCACACAGTGCACAGTGAGGGGAGTGGAGTATGCAAAGCATGCTCCAGCCCTCATGCTGCTCGTTTGTCCCTCTCTTCCGTGCAGCGTCCCGCCCTTCCCCTGCCTGTCAGGGCTGAGGGCGGGAAAAAGGAAGCTAGGCCGCAAGAAAGCCGGGGACTCGAGTATAAGCGTCGCCGCCGTAAAAGCGCGGCCGACGGCGAAGTCCCCGGCGAACTACAAGTCCCAGCCGCGCCGCAGTTTCACATGGCAGCGGCGGTTAGCGCGGTAGCCCCTACATATAAACACACTCAGCGACGCTGAGTGTGTAATGGCACATATAGACCCGGTCAGCGCCGCGGTCCCCGGTGCACTAGCACACCCAGCAAAGCTGAGGTGTTGCCGTGCGCGGTCCCTACAGGGATACAGAGTACCTTCAAGATGCAGGGCCATGTCCCTGAACGGAACCCGGCTCCTATCCAGCAGTCTCCACAGGAGTTGTGGATGAAGCACGGTCTCAGTGCCTGGAGACCGATAGGATCCCACTTCACCCAGAGCCCTGAGGGGGATGGGGAAGGAAAGCAGCATGTGGGCTCCAGCCTCCGTACCCGCAATGGATACCTCAACCTTAACAACACCGCCGACAAGAGTGGGGTGAGAAGGGAGCATGCTGGGGGCCCTATATGGGCCCACTTTTCTTCCATCCGACCTGGTCAGCAGCTGCTGCTGACCAATCTGTGGAGCTGTGCTGTGCATGTCTGCCTCCTTCGCACAAAGCATAAAAACTGAGGAGCCCGTGGGAGCACGGGGGGTGTATAGGCAGAAGGGGAGGGGCTTAACACTTTTGAGTGTAATACTTTGTGCTGCCTCCGGAGGCATAGCCTATACACCCAATTGTCTGGGTCTCCCAATAGAGCGACAAAGAAAGGTTAATAGTCAAGAGGCTGACAATCAGGTCATTTCTGGCTAGGATCTACTACCAATAATGTACTCACCATAGTACATAGAGACTTTGCGTCTGGGGAAAACTTAGTAGAATATTCTTCTTGGCCCTCCTTTACAAGTCTCTCCACCTCCTCACGCTTTATCTTTCTCCTCCTCTGCTGAAACGGAGACTGTCCTTCAATCATCTCATACAGAAGACATCCCAGTGCCCACCAGTCTGGGCTGAAGGTGTAGCGCTCATTCCTCACCACTTCTGGTGCTAACAGAGAAAGATGTGTGAGTGTAACTCTCCAAGTCATCCAGCTCACCATAATTCAGTGTCTTTTTCTCACCCATATATCCTACAGTTCCTACTCGTCCTTTAATGGTCTCTCCCTCCGGAATGTGCACCGCAAGTCCAAGATCTGAGATTCGTATGTGTCCTACAGCAGCAAGACAAAACATGGATGGTCAGGTAATCAACTGGTACACAACCTTCCTGCCAATATACGTACAGTCTAGAAAGGCAAATCTACCAAGAATGGAGCTTTTCAAAGGTCATTGATATGTAATGGAGTATAACAACATTGTTTGCCACCAATTTCCATTACATTCAGCATTATTAAGAGATTTTACTTATTGGAAATCAGTCAGTAATCATTCCAAATGTGAATTTGATCTCAAAATAATGTCACAGCTATTAATCGTTCTAATATTCTGATGTGTGTCTATTGTAGAGGTGGCTCATATGTGGCTTGCAGGCCCATGATCTGTGGAGAAGCCTTGACTCTCATTATACCAGTAATGGATGCTCTGGGGGTCACTAATGTGAGGGTGGACGGGAACTGGATCTCAATTCTCAGGGGAGTCTGGATGTGATTTCTGACCCTTTCTCAGAGCAGAGTGTGGCTCTCAAGATTGGTTGGGTACCACTGTTTTACAGTATGTCAAGCCATACGTTTGGGCGGATGTTCCCCTAGCAGCAAATAGTATACTTATTCTTACCATGATCATCCAGCAAAATATTTTCGGGTTTTAAATCTCTGCAAAATAAATTGTTTTGACCGATTAACAAAGCAACAACAAAACAAATCACCATTTATTGTACTCAAGTGGCAAAATTGTACATAAACTAATTAAAAAGTTCACCAAACGAGTCTAACGTTCGGGAAGTATTAAAATGAAGGTTTACATTAATGAGTTACGGTCATGACATAAGCGATTAAAGAGAGCATATAAGTGTTTATGTACAGCATTATTGTTACTATTAAGCATCACTAATTCTTGGATATCTCCGTCTTCTGTTCAGGGAGCTCTTCCTCAGTCCTTCCAAAATAGCCTCGTCAATGCTTGGACAAATGCTACTGAACACAATCATATTTAAAAAATGCCCTGACGCTGAATTTAGGAGGGTTTATCACCAGAATCAAAGTTTTTGCTCTTACTTTATTTCCGCTGCTACCCTGATTATTCAGTATTTTACCATCCTTTTAGCGTCCGCCATAGCTGCAGTGATATGGACCTTTCTGTTTAGTACTAGTTGTTATGGTCATTACGAAGGAGGTATGGCTCACAGTATTGTATGGGGCGTTTTGAGGCTGCTCCATTTAAAAATCTTGAACACTAGCAGTACATAAAAAGAGAATAAACTGCCCCCCAAAACCCGGAATACGCAGGGGTATGTTTACGTGTAGAATTTCTGCAAAAATATTTTACGCAGTGTATTTTGTACGCAAAACATGGACCAAATTATTGAGATTTCTAAAATCTCAAGCATGCGATTTATTTCTTTGGCATAGTTGGAGCCCTATTTTTTGCAGCATATCAATTATTTCAGCACTTTTCACACACTGAAATGAAAGGGGAAAAATGCAAAAATTAAGCTTTTGTGCTCAGCGTTTTTCCTGCCAACACTCTGGTTTTAGGTGCAGAATAAAAAGCTGCAGTAAAGCAACAAGTGAACATTCCTTAATATTCACTTGCCCTACTAGATGTGTGGAAGTTTTCTGATAACTCCTTTACAGACTATAGGTCTATACTGTATATGTATATATTGCAGTCAACCACAATAGATGGAGCTGTGAAGAAGTGGGGGGGGGAGCAATGCTGGGACAGGGGGTGTGTCTCAGACTACCGCATATTCCCTTTATGTAGTGTAGATAAAACAGAAGTCACAGATCCCAGGTTATGACTGGCCAGTCCTTAAAGGGAACCTGTCAACAATTTTTTCGGCCTATAAGCGGCAGCCACCACCAGTGGGCTCTGATATATAGCATTCTAACATGCTGTATATAAGAGCCCAGGCCGCTGTGTAAAACAAACACTTTATATGACTCAGCTAACAGTCGCGCTGTGCTGGATTCTAGCCAGATGGGCGTCTCCGTTGTCTGGTGCCGGCGCCATCTTTATCATCCTGCACACGCGTCGGCATTGAGGCACACTTTGATCTGCCCTGAGCAGGGCAGATCAAAGTATTGTAGTGCTCCTGCGCGGGACCGGTGAGTGTGTATGACGTAGGACGCGTCATGCATACAGGCTTCAGAAGGAGGACGAAGATGGCCGAAAGCGGAGGCGCCGACACCAGAGACGCCCATCTGACTAGAATCCACCGCAGCCTGACAGTTAGGTGAGTATTATAAAGTGTTTTTTTTTTGTTTTACACAGAGGCCTGGGCTCTTATATACAGCATGTTAGAATTCTGTATATAAGAGCCCACTGGTGGTGGCCGCTGCGGTGACAGGTTCCCTTTAAAGACTCCTACCAGCGGAATCATCACAAGGAGAATCCGTACATTCCAAGACATCCAGACAGCGAACTAAGACAGGCGGATTTATGTGATTGTATAAAAGGATCATATGATTACCTATACACTATTCTTTCTTCATGTAGATCCTGAAGTCCGCAGCAGATTTCTGCAGCATAAAATACTGCTCGCTCCAGATCAAATCCAGCTTCCCCCATGTGATAAATGTGAAACTTCAGATCTCCGCCATTCATTAGTGTTAGCACCAGACACAGAGCATCTTTTGTTTCATATGAATAGGCCAGACTGACCTGCAGTGTGAATGGGACAGGATAAGTATTCCACTTTTTATTCTTCAGAAATATCCTAGCTGGTTTATTACATGTACTGTAAGATCTATGCTTGTGGATCGTCTCAGTGACGTGTATACGAATATAGAGAGAAGTTAGTACATGCAAATTTTCCCATTTCAATCAAGATCATCCACTTTTTGATGACATCTCTAAAATGTCAAACTAGTTTATACTGGAAAAGACGACCCAAACTCCCATTTTTATTTTTTTAAATTACTGCAGCAACTCACTTAAATATGCCCAGCTGACATGGATTCAGTATGTAAGAATCCCCTAAATATACATTTGAGCTAACCATGGTCACAATCTTAAGTGGTCTGGACATGTGGGCCAATGGTGTCCACTATCTTTACACTGGATCCATCAACAGCAGGGGTGCTAGAATCAGTGCTGCAGTTGAAAGAGAAGGTCACTATTTGGAGTGTTACATTCAAACGTTGATGGTTTTTCTTTTATTTCATATCCTAACACCAAAACCATCTGTTTACCCTTTTAATACATCATTTTAGATAATAAAATACGTTATTACTGTATTTTCCAGTGTATAAGATGACATTTTAACCCCTGAAAATCTTCTCAGAAGTCGGGGGTCGTCTTATACGCCGGGTGTCATCACTTTACACCCAATAAATGATAATCTCACCTCTCCTCCGTGCCCGCGGAGCCTCCAGCTGCTTCTTGCAGTCCGCAGGCACACAGACCCCTCCATGATAGCGTCCAAGCACGGAGCGGCTGCTGCAGGATGTCATCATGGCTTTACCACAGTTGAATACTTTACGGCGCCACAAAGCATTGAACTGCAGTAAACCGCTGACAGCAGCAGTGGCGGCGGCCCTGTGTATTGGATGCGCTTTACTGCAGTTGAATGCTTTGTGGCGCCATAAAGTATTCAACTGTAGTGAAGCCATGACGACATCCTGCAGCGGCCGCTCCGTACACCGAACACTATCAGGGAGGGGTCTGTGTGCCTGAGGACTGCAAGAAACAGCTGGAGGCAGCGTGGGCATGGAGGACAGGTGAGAATATTTTTATTGTGCGTAAACAACTGCATGATAGGAGACAGAAGGGAAGCAGCAGGAGGGCATTATTAAATAATGGAGACATTACTGCATGGGGCACTAAGGACAGGGCACATTACAATGGGGACATTACAGCAGGAGGGCATTATTAAAAAAATGGCTCTTTACTGCACGGGACATTACAGCAGGGGATGTCACTAAACAATGGGGACATTAATCGGGTCGGCTTACACTTGAGTACATATGATATCTCCCAAACTCTATATTTTAACTGGAAAAGTTGGGGGTCGTCTTATACACCCAGTCGTCTTATACGCCGGAAAATACGGTATTTGTCCTGATATTTAACAATTTCCTTTTACTTAATATTGGAGCAGAAATCCATTCTGTAGATACTTTGTGTAAAAAAAATTATGAGGAATAGGAAAAATATATGATTATTCTGCATATACAGAAAACTAAGAACACCTTATGATTTTGTGAATAACCCTTTAAGTGTATGGATGACTTAAGGCAACAACTGGAATAACACCTTGTCACGTACTGCTACCATCGCCCTCCCCTGGCCCTACAGATGGATCTGTACTTACTACAAACCTGCTGTTGACTCTCTCTAGGATCTGTTTCTCATTTAAGGCCATGGACTCTCCTTTCCTTTTTTTAATCCGTTTCTTCTCCAGTTTCTTACAAGCATACATTTTTCCTGTTGCTCGCACTTGGCAGGCACATACCTAGAGACAAGATGACATTTAATAAAGAAAGGTATTTTTATATTTTCCTATTATTAAACCAAGCCCTGGCACATTCCACAGCAATACAAATAAAACAGTTTTAATGTCCTTTTTTTCATCACAAGACAGCACAAAACGCTACAGATGTGGAGCATTAAGGAGGACATATCGGAGGTTAGAAAGGACCTCCGAAATATCTCACAGGGAATCACAGCTATAGAGGAAAGGGTTAATGAGCTGGAGAAAGTTGTACTCCCGATAAAGAAGAGATGTGCAGCAGCACCACAGGCTATTGGATACATTACGCCTTAGGCTAGGTTCACACTTCCGTTGTTTTGCATCAGTCACAATCCGTCGCCTTGAGGAATTACGGTATTCTGCAAAATATTTTGCAGGAATCCAGTTTTTCCCCATAGACTTCTATTAGTGACGGATTGCGAGTGATGATGCTGCGTTGCATCCACTGCGTCGCGGTCAGTCGTTTTTTAACTGACCGCCGGGCGGGAGCAACGCAGCCTGTAACGTTTTTTGAGCAGCGGAATCCGTAGGATTTTGCTGCGCATTGTCTCTCTGGCTCCCTGCACCCGTAACCAGGATACCCATCGGGTAACCAAGCAATGCGCTTTGGTTAGTTACCCGATATTTACACTGGTTACCTGTGCAGGGAGCCAGCGCTAATCGGTGTACGCTGGTATCCAAGATAAATATCGGGTAACCAAGCAAAAAGTGCTTTGCTTTTAGTTACCCGATATTTACCCTGGATACGTGTGCAAGGAGGCCGACACTTCCCCCTTCGGCTCCGCCCCCTCCCGCACTCCGCATGTGTGCGTACACACACACACACACACACTTGTCACCAGCCCTGCAGTCCCCGCGGCACTGACGTCCTCAGCGCCACGGCCCCCCTCGCGCTCCGCCCCCCGCAAACAACGGAGTCCGACAATGATTTCTGTTCTTTGTCATCCGATATATAACGCATCAGTCACATGCGTCAAGCAACACATGTGACTGATGCAAAACAACAGAAATGTGAACCTAGCCTTAAGCAGGATGACACAGAGAATCGCCTCACAGGAATAATCTCAGAATTGTGGTGGTTCCTGAAAACACACTGAAGGGGAAAGGCCACAGAATTTTTGTGAATCCTAGTTATTTAAACTTGTACGGGAAGTACACCCATAACCCCCTCTTTGCAGTAGAAAGAGCACACCAGGTAAAAACCAGGCCCCTACATCCAGGAAGTCCTCCCTGGGGAGTTCTGGTCAAGATACTGTACTCCATTAGGCTAGTTTCACACTTGCGTTGAACGGTATCCGTTGCATTGCGTTGTGTGACGGATGCAACGGATGTGTTGCATATAGTGGCACAACGGATGCTGCAAACAACGGAATCCGTTTTGATTTTTTTTTTTTACAGTTTACTGGTGGCAGACTATTGTGAACGATCAGCTGATCGCTCCCAGTAGCTGGCCGCCGGGTGATCAGCTGATCTCTCCCTGTAGCCGGCCGCCGGGTGATCAGCTGATCGCTCCCAGTAGCCGGCCGCCGGGTGATCAGCTGATCGCTCCCAGTAGCCGGCCGCCGGGTGATCAGCTGATCGCTCGGCCGCCGAGAATGTGTGCGGGGGTGGAGTGCGGGGTGGGTGGAGCTGAGCGGGCCATGGCGCTGAGGACAGGTGAGTGTGTGTGTATACATGCAAAGTGGAGTGCGGGAGGGGGCGGAGCCAAGCGGGGAAGTGTCGGGCTCTCTGCACACGTACCCAGGGTAAATATCGGGTATAACTAGGCAAAGCACTTTGCTTGGTTACCCGATATTTACCTTGGTTACGGGTGCAGGGAGCCAGAGAGAGCATGCGCAGTGAAATCCTGAGGATTCCACTGCTCAAAAAAACGTTACATGCTGCGTTCCTCCCGCTGGGCGGAAGCAACGGAGCGTCGCCCAGCGGAAGCAACGCAGGTCCTTTTGGCAATCTGTCATCCATACAAGTCTATGGGAAACAGCGGAATCCGTTAACAGATTCCGCTGTTTTCCAAAATCCAAAAAGGTGGATTGTGACGGAAGGAAAAAAACGCAAGTGTGAAAATACCCTTACAGGGATCCCGACAGCATCCTAAGAAATATCAGAAACAATCCTGTGCGTTGCATAAATTGCCAAAGGATCTCCTTGTTGCCATACTAATCTGCTGATTTGCAGAAGAGAAGGGCACAACTGCTTGACATTAAAAAGTGTCTGAGATTGTTGGGAACCTCTTACTCTAACCTGCTCGCTTGAGAAATTAGGCAATGCACATGACATTCATGGCTGTCCCAAAGATGCCCTCTCCTGGTTGGATCAAAATGAAAGGAATTTGAGAGCAGAGTTGACGGAGACACTGGTTTCTTCCCCAACCCCACTTTTTTCTAATCTCTTTCTCTCCTCCTCTCCCTTGAAGGGTGCATTGATACTTTGATACCTAAAACATTAAGTGTATATAAAGGCTCACAAAGTAGACTAGAGAGCTGGAAGCTTGAGAGGAGCCTGGTCTCTCCCCACCCCACTGCATACATCTGTAACATCTAAGATTCTAAGGGGTACTTCACACACAGCGAGATCGCTACTGAGATCGCTGCTGAGTCACGTTTGTTGTGACCTCATTAGCGATCTCGCTGTGTGTGACACAGAGCAGCGATCTGGCCCCTGCTGTGAGATCGCTGCTCGTTACACACAGCCCTGGTTCGTTTTTTTATTGTTGCTCTCCCGCTGATAAGCACACATCGCTGTGTGTGACAGCGAGAGAGCAACAATCCTGAATGTGCAGGGACCAGGAGCCGGCATCTGACAGCCTGCGGTAAGCTGTAACCAAGGTAAACATCGGATAACCAAGGTGGTTACCCGATATTTACCTTCGTTACCAGCCTCCGCAGCTCTCACGCTGCCAGTGCCGGCTCCTGCTCCCTGCACACGCTAAGTTAAGCGGTGTGAGCTGGTAACTAAGGTAAACATCGGGTAACCATACCCGATGTTTACCTTAGTTACCAGTGTCCGCAGCTTCCAGACGCCGGCTCCGTGCAAGCGCAGCGTCGCTTGCACGTCGCTGCTGGCTGGGGGCTGGTCGCTGGTGAGATCTGCCTGTTTGACAGCTCACCAGCGACCATGTAGCAATGCAGCAGCGATCCTGACCAGGTCAGATCGCTGGTCGGATCGCTGCTGCATCGCTAAAGTGTGAAGGTACCTTAACATCAGCCCAGGTCCCTTTGAGTACACGGATTATGGCAAGGTCACAATGTTAAAATTGAATTTGGGCTTATGTTTAAGGGTAAAAAGTGTACAGTTGTCCCTCCCACGGTTGTTTTTGTTTTGCTCAGACCTGAATACAGTTAGTTTGATGCGGGGGTGTCCCCTCACAGTGTAGTAGCCTTGGCTTCCACTATGGGTACACAGGGCGCTCTGGACGGTATCGTTCCTGAGCCCCAAAAGAGTGTCAATACAGCTGAATGAGCCTGTGCGTGACGTCACTCATGGAGGCTATACTGTCCTACTAGGCCAACAATTAACCTACGTGTTTCCAAGGCACTCGGTCCATCTTCCTCATGGTGTGACCTGAACCCAAAATGTAGCATTATAGATTCTACAAATAGTTAAGGAAATGGACAATAGCCTCCAAGAGTACTTGCTAAATTAAAATAAATTAAAAAGAAGAGGATGAGGGGAAATCATTTGTAGAATAAGTAAGGCTACACCTCGGGTTCAGACCACACCCTAATTAAGAAGGACCGAGCTCCATCGAAATGCGTAGGTGAAGTGTAGACCTTTCAGGACACCGTAGCCTCCACAAGTGCCGTCACATTCAAGTGTCAAACGCCTGTGGACTCAGAAACATTACCGGCCGGAGCACTGTGTGTTCTCATAGCATGAACCAAGACAACAACACAGGGTAATGCTCCTGCATTGAACTAACTGTATTCAGGAAACTCCATTTTCCAGACTTGTACAGCAATGCACGGATCGGCAAGCATCACAATGAGAGATTTCGGTAAGTTCATTATTATCAATCAGTCTGAGCACTACAGTCTCTGTCATTTTATTCTATTTAGGACTACATGAGGACATAGTTTCTATATAGAGACTGTAAATAATTGTCGTCATGGCTTTAGTCCGGCGTATACAGTGTCATTTCTAATTATGTATTGATCAGTATTTCTATTTTTTAATTGTAACACACTGTATCTTTCCTTCTTGACATCACATATTTCCCTAATAGATTTTTACAGAGCAATCCAGCACCACGGCTGTGTAATTCTTGGCTGCATATTATTCTGGAAGATAGTCATATCCTTAAATTACTATGGAGGTTCCTGATGGTTATTAGATGGTTGACGTCACTACCCATGGCCTGGGATACAATAAAAGTCTGCTTGAGGGGGTCACTAATCAAAGAAGTTAATGGGGTTAAGACAACCTCCAAAAAAATGTCGAGAACCTTGTTGTAGGAAGCGCAATACATACAAAATCCATCAGAAACCCTAAATAAAAAAAACTTCACGATTCTCAAAATCAGTTAAAACAGCACATGATCACACAGCAGAAAACAAACGATTCTTTACTAAACAGACTTACTATGAGAAGGGGGAAGAGAGTGGGTCATATGCTAGCTACTATAACAAAAGGCGCAGCAAACATCTTAAAATATTAATACGGTAAGGGGTTCCTCAGGGTGGATACTTTGTTCCTCACCAGACATACTCCGGGTGTTTAGGAGTATCTATGCTTCCTTATATACCATAAAGTCATGGCCCTGGATTGAGGAACTTGACGGGTTTTTTCTCCCTTCTCTTTTTCTAAGTTGTCAGATTTTAGATGAACCTCTCTAGCTGGCATAGAATAGATGGAGAATGCCTTGAGCTTCTTATCAAACAATAAATCCCCATGGGAGGATGGCCTTCAAGTAAAAGTCTATAAGGAATATATAGTGGGATCCTAACAGCTATTAGAAGTTTTTGATAATGCACTACAAGAAGGTAGACAACCGCCGTCAAGGAATGAAGCCTGTATAGTGGTGATCTCAAAAGAGGGAAAAGATTTGCCGCTCCCTGGAATCCTACTGTCCTATCTCATTGGTCACAATTCACATTAAGATCCTAGTAATGTTATTGGTCAATAGGCTAGATCAAGCGATATCATCTGTTTTCATCATGACCAGTCTGATTTTAATGTCCAATAGGTCAAAATATAGAAGCAAAATATTCACAGGCTTTTCCTAAATATATAACTCCCTTCAGAAACTAACTATTACAAGGCAATAGCATGCCTAGATGTGTGCAAAGCCTTTGATAGAACTGGAAGAGCTTTCCTATGGAGAACATTGTCCCATATGTTTAAGCTCTTAGCTTTATCATTTGTCGGTCTGAGGAGCAAGATGAGCTGTCATCCACCTCCGACTCCTTCTATGATTAGCAGCTTCTGTCTATGGAAATGTACAATGAAAGCCTAGTGTGGGCGGTGACAGCTCCGAGAGCTCTGCTATATCCAAAAAAAAAATATATTTTACTATGTCAGAACGGCTGCAGCCATTAATGTAAGTGATATATTATTAGATTCAGAATCTCTCTGCCCACATCATGCTGCTCTCAGATGAGGTAGCAAAAACCTGCTGAAAAATTCCTTTTAATAACTGATCATCATAGGCAATAACTATGGAAACCATTAACAAATAAGGGACGTTGTCCGGACTTTGTCAACTGAAACAAATCTGTACTTATGACAGTGGGATGGAAGCCACCTAATGAATTGGCTGCTGTTGGATAACTCAGAATAGTTCCCTCGCTTAGTTATCTGGGTGTAATTGTGAGTCCTTTAACATTTACCCACTCCTAACAAAGGGGTGCTTCACACACAGCGAGATCGCTACCGAAATCGCTGCTACGTCACGGTTTTGGTGACGCAACAGTGACTTCATTAGCGATCTCGCTGTGTGTGACACTGAGCAGCGATCTGGCCCCTGCTGTGAGATCGCTGCTCGTTACACACAGCCCTGGTTCGTTTTTTTATTGTCGCTCTCCCGCTGTGACGCACACATCGCTGTGTGTGACAGCGAGAGAGCGACGAAATGAAGCGAGCAGGGAGCAGGAGCCGGCATCTGGCAGCTGCGGTAAGCTGTAACCAAGGTAAACATCGGGTAACCAAGGTGGTTACCCGATATTTACCTTCGTTACCAGCCTCCGCCGCTCTCACGCTGCCAGTGCCGGCTCCCTGCTCTCTGCACATGTAGCTGCAGTACACATCAGGTTAATTAACCCGATGTGTACTGTAGCTAGGAGTGCAGGGAGCCAGCGCTAAGCAGTGTGCGCTGCTCCCTGCACATGTAGCTGCAGTACACATCATGTAATTAACCCGATGTGTACTGTAGCTATAAGAGCAGGGAGCAAGCGCTAAGCAGTGTGCGCGGCTCCCTGCTCTCTGCACATGTAGCTGCAGTACACATTGTGTAATTAACCCGATGTGTACTGTAGCTATGAGAGCAGGGAGCAAGCGCTAAGCAGTGTGCGCGGCTCCCTGCTCTCTGCACATGTAGCTGCAGTACACATCGTGTAATTAACCCGAAGTGTACTGTAGCTATGAGAGCAGGGAGCAAGCGCTAAGCAGTGTGCGCGGCTCCCTGCACATGTAGCTGCAGTACACATCGTGTAATTAACCCCATGTGTACTGTAGCAAGGAGAGCAGAGAACAAGCGCTAAGCAGTGTGCGCAGCTCCCTGCTCTCTGCACATGTAGAGACGTGATGATCGCTGCTGCGTCGCTGTGTTTGACAGCTAAGCAGCGATCATAACAGCGACTTACTAGGTCGCTGTTACGTCACAGAAAATGGTGACGTAACAGCGACGTCGTTATCGCTGTCGCTATGTGTGAACCCAGCCTAAATTTCAACACAAGATAACGGCTTGGTGTGAACTACCAGTATCAGTTGTGGGTAGAGCCAATCTCATTACGACGATTCTTATGCCTCAGATTCTCTGATAATGCACCGCTATGGCTTCCCTTATGACTTTTCTATAAACTAAACAGTATTTTTAGGGACCTGATATGGAGGAAGAGTACACCAAGAATCTGCAGCAACCCAAAGAGAATGGAGCTACCTTCTTCATCAGATAGAATTACGGTATACATTTAGGGTAAGTACTCTGGTGAAAACCTTGGAGGGGCGGATTTCGGAGTGGTGGTTCCACATGGGTAAATATTGAAAGTATTAAAAAAAATTGGTCTAAAGCCAAATCAATAGTGGGGCTCACAGGGCCCAGTATTCACCCATCTAACTATCCAGAATTTGATAAACTGGTGTTAAGTTTTGGCAAAATAGAGATTTTTTTGTGTATTTCACAGCTTGTCCAGAAAAATTGAGGAACTTCAGAATTAGTTAGATGTCCGAATAAAAGGTTTTATCAGTACTTATAACTGAGGCACACCTTTACCCTTCAGATCAGACAAAACCCAGTTCCTCAAATCAAGAGCTGCATTTTTGGGCAACGTTGTTAAAGAGGGTTTGACGCAAGGAAGAATTACACTTCACTATAAATGCCTGATGAAGCAGGTCCACAGGAAAAGCTAGATGTAAGAGGGATGTAGGCCCAACTGCTGATGATAACTGGGAAAATATTCTTCCGGCATTCCCTAAGGTATCGATGAGTGAAGTGCAAAGATTGTCACATTACAACATGATCCAAAGACTGTGCAATACACCTTTGCTGCAATATAATATGGGGTACAAGGCTGACTTCCTATGCTACAAGTGTAGACTCCCTAAGGCTGATTTATATCATGCAATGTGGGACAGCCATAAACGTCATGAATTGTGGTTGGCTGTGCTAAATCTAATCACTGGGGTATTTGGCTGCTGCGTCCCCCCACATCCTACTGTATGTTTGTTGGGCTATGTTAATACTTTGCCAGTGGAGGAGGTGCATCAGGTATCTTTTTTAAGACTGTTCTACCAGGCCAAGAAATAAATAGCCTTTCACTGGAAAGATGAAGCTTCCCTTACTATTCAGGATTATAGCCCTAAAATTAATGATTTGCTCTGCCTCATAAAAAGTGTATTTAAAAAAAAAAAAAAAAAAATAAGAGGTACTCCATTAAATTTGAAAGACTGTGGGCTCCATGGCTGGAGTTGAGAGCGGTAGTGGAGAAATATACATGTATTGAGTCTAGTTGTTGAACACTATGATTGTAATATGCTACATCTCTTGTGTTTTGGGGGGCTGGGTGGGGGAGAGAGGAAACGGTATAAACTCATGAACTATCTCCTGAATTCACGTATTGTGGAAAAGATGGACAACCTTTCTGGACTAATACCGGTTTGGCATTTTGAAACCCAGACTCCTCATAACTGTATAGAACATTATAGCAAAAAATTGGATGCCACAGTAAGGTCAATCCACTGCCGATACAAACTCCATAGTATCAAATTACAAAAACAGGAGAAACAAAGAAGTTAATGTACCAAAAAAGTGTATAAGTTTATTCAAAATCACAAACTGCTAATAAAAATGGCAAATGTGATTAAAAAATGCATGTGGGGGACAACGCACCTATGTAAACAGTCAAAACATGCAAAAACACCTTTGCACCATAGGATAAATAGCATAGTGCTTCGCTATTAAGGATGATATATTTTGAAAAGACGAGTGTCTTAGGTCACAGGGAAAATATACTAATAATGATATCCCTTTAAGAGATCGGGCACGGCGGAGCAGCTGGGGGACTTCATGGGACAACTTACCACCAACAATTTCAACATCAAATTGACACACAGGCATAGCAGTAGTAGCATTAACTTTGTGGACATTAAAATTGAGGTTGGTCCAGACCGTACTATACAGACGTGTTCCTCAGTCAATGCTCAGCTGCATGCCTCATCTGTCCATACCCCTGCAACTATTCGCTTGGTCCTAACTAGACAGTTCCTGAGGATGACACGGATCTACTTGTCGGCCAACAGGTTTGAGGCTCAGTCGGCTGCCCTTGGGCACAGTTTCCGAGACCAGGGCTACAGCAATAGAATAATTACGAAAGGCTATGTGAGAGTCAAAAAGATACCTAGAGCTGAATTGTTGACCTAAACTGTACCTCCAGAAAGGAGCCAGCTGATGTGGAACCCAGGTTTATTGGGACATAAAGTCATGAGTAGGGTACAATGAAGGAGATTGTCTACAGGCACTGGCCCATCCTTCTATCGGGTCCTGTTTTATCAGGAATCCTTACTAAAGCCCCACTCATGACTAGAAGCATGGAGGACAATAACTAGAATAATCATTTTAGCTAGCCACTCGACAATATTAATATTTATTTACTATGCTTTGCTCACATAGCGCTATTGTTTTCAGACATTATCATCATTGTCTACTACTGTTTTATTTATTCAGTGTTGAATGCTGAATTATAAAAAGGTTTATTTAATAGTATTATTCCTCCCAACATCATTTATATGTCATGTGAAATCACGCTAATGTACTGTTATATAATTCTGCCTGCGGTTGTATTCATGCATTAGTACTAAAAAGTATTAATATTTTCTTCCAAGTTGAATGCCAACATTTTATAAAAACCTTAAGCATACAAAAAAATGGAAAAGTTAATATGTGCAATCCTATTCACTAATAGTGTGCATACAGCTTTAACTTGACTGAGCTCTAAGTCTATCCATTACTATGTGGAATATATTTTTATACCGTTGTTCTCTGTATACAATATTTGTACTGCTTTTCTCCCGACGCTATACTACCTTTGATGTTATATCTAAGCTTGGTCCCAATTTATCTTGTTCTCTGTAATGTTATGAGTCCACCCCCCATCCACTCACCACTAGCCTATGTATTCGACTAACGTGCTTTTTTATACGTTTTTTCATGCTATTTTACATACATTTAATGTTTTTTCTATGTCATGGCGACCGTGGGGGTTCAGGCACTGTACTCTAAGTATATGCTGCTTTAACCATTTTTTTTCTTCTTTTTTCTTTAGTGGTCAATCACAGCCATGCCATAACTTGATATGGCTGTGATGGCCAGAGAGAGGATGGTTTTTGCCATCGGATCATTTATGGATCCTTGGAATTATCTTTTGCGGTAAATGATCAGATGTCCGATCCCGATCCGGCCAAAGATCCTATGATTTTTTTTCCGATCTTTGCCTATCAGGATCACTCATCTCTACACTGTGTGCAGAATTATTAGGCAAGTTGTATTTTAGAGGGTTTTTTTTTTATTATTGATCAACAACTATGTTCTCAATCAACCCAAAGACTCAAATATGAAAGCTTAATATTTTTGGAAGTTGGAGTGGGTTTTTTTTTTTAGATTTGGCTGTCTTAGGAGGATATCTTTTTTGTGCAGGTAACTATTACTGTGCAGAAGTATTAGGCAACTTAATAAAAACCAAATATATTCCCATCTCACTTGTTTATTTTCACCAGGTAAACAAATATAACTGCACAAAATTTAGAAATAAACATTTCTGACATGCAAAAACAAAACGCCAAAAAATTAGTGACCAATATAGCTACCTTTCTTTCTGATGACACTCAACAGCCTACCATCCATAGATTCTGTCAGTGGCTTGATCTGTTTACGATCAACATTGCGTGTAGCAGCCACCACAGCCTCCCAGACACTGTTCCGAGAGGTGTACTGTCTTTCCTCCCTTTAGATCTCACATTTTATGAGGGACCACAGGTTCTCTATGGGGTTCAGATCAGGTGAACAAGGGGGCCATGTCATTATTTTTTCATCTTTTAGACCTTTACTGGCCAGCCACACTGTGGAGTAGTTGGATGCATGTGATGGAGCATTGTCTTGCATGAAAATCATGTTTTTCTTGAACAATACAGACTTCTTCCTGTACCACTGCTTGAAGAAGTTGTCTTCCAGAAACTGGCAGTAGGTCTGAGAGTTGAGCTTCACTCCATCCTCAACCAGAAAAGGTCCCACAAGTTCATCTTTGATGATACCAGCCCATATCAGTACCCCACCTCCACCTTGCTGGTGTCTGAGTGGAGCTCTCTTCCCTTTACTGATCCAGCCTCTGGCCCATCCATTTGGCCCATCAAGAGTCACTTTCATTTCATCAGTCCATAAAAACTTTGAAAAATCAGTCTTAAGACATTTTTTGGCCCAGTCTTGACGTTTTATCTTATGTTTCTTGTTCAAAGATGGTAGTTTTTCAGCCTTCCTTACCTTGGCCATGTCCCCGAGTATGGCACACCTTGTGCTTTTTGATACTCCAGTAACTTTGCAGCTCTGAAATGTGGCCAAACTGGTGGCAAATGGCATCTTGGCAGCTTCACGCTTGATTTTCCTCAATTCATGGGCAGTTACTTTGCGCCTTTTTTGCCCAACACGCTTCTTGCGACCCTGTTGGCTACTTGCCATGAAACGCTTGATTTTTCGGTGATCACGCTTCAAAGGTTTGGCAATTTCAAGACTGCTGCATCCCTCTGCAAGACATCTCACAATTTTGTACTTTTCAGAGCCCGTCAAATCTCTCTTCTGACCCATTTTGCAAAAGGAAAGGAAGTTGCCTTATAATTAAGCACATCTTATATAAAGTGTTGATGTCATTACACCACCCCCCTCCTCATTACAGAGATGCACATCACCTGATTTACTTAATTGGTAGTTGGCTCTCAAGCCTATACAGCTTGGAGTAGGACAACATGTATAAAATGTATCACGTGATCAAAGAAGGGAATTTTGTTTACTTACCGTAAATTCCTTTTCTTCTAGCTCTAATTGGGAGACCCAGCCAATTGGGTGTATAGGCTATGCCTCCAATTGTCTGGGTCTCCCAATAGAGCGAAAAAGAAATACTCATTTGCCTAATAATTCTGCACACAGTGTATTGCAGAAAACCCCAGTGATGTCAAACAGCACATAGAAAAAAAGCAACGTGGGCATTACACACACACGTTTTTTCCTGCGTTTTTTCACTGACTCCATTGAAGTTAATTGGGGAAAAAATGCACGAAAAACTGCTAAAACAAATGACATGTTGCTTTAGTTTTCAACCACAAAAAAAGCAAGGAAAAAAAGAAGCAATGTGGGCACAGCAAGTCACGATTCTCATAGACTTTGCTGGGATGATTTTTCCTTGCTTTTTATTGATTAAAAAAAAAAGCAAGGATAAACACTCTGTGGGCACAAGGCCTTATAGAGGTGGTGCACTACAATTTATAATGGCTATATTGATTTAAAGCTGGGAAAGAAGGCTTTTTCAAAATAGCTTCTGTTGCCAATTCTGCCAGTGAGTGGTGCTATCGCTGTCCGATCAGTCCCCATCACGTGACCCGGGCTGCAGCGGCCTCTGATGTCATGTCAAGTTCTTGAATTGGAAGTTGACCCGGCATCACCGAGGCGGGACCCAGGCTTCCTAAGTGACTGGGCTGAGAGAGGAGTTTCATTTCAACATCACAGCCCAGCATTGCGCGCTTATGGTGCTCTGTTAATGAAAGCAGTGAAGGAGACAGCACGCACAATGCTAAGTAATGACCTGTGATGAAACTCTGCCCAAATCTCAGCCACTCAGGAAGACTGGGTGCCGCCTTGGTAATGAACTTCCAATTCTGGAACTTGACGTGACCTCACCAGACATCAGAGGCCACTGCAGCCCGGGTCACGTGATGGGGACTAAATAGACAGCGATAGCGCCACTCACAGGCAGAATTGGCAACAGAATGTAACTCGAAAAAGCCGCCTTTCTCAGCTTTAAATTGATGTGGCCACTATACATTGTAGTGAACGACCTCTTTAAGGGGTACTTTGCACGCTGCGACATCGCTAGACGATGCTTGCGATGCCGAGCGCGATAGTACCCACCATCGTCGCACATGGGATATCTTGTGATAGCTGGCGTAGCGAACATTATCGCTACGGCAGCTTCACACGCACATACCTACTCTGCGATGTCGCTCTGGCCGGCGACCTGAATCCTTCCTAAGGGGGTGAGTCGTGCGGCATCACACGGCAGGCGGCCAATACAAACGGAGGGGCAGAGATGAGCGGGACGTAAACATCCCACCCACCTCCTTCCTTCCGCATTGCCGGTGGAGGCAGGTAAGGAGAAGTTACTCGCTCCTGCGGCTTCATACACAGCGATGTGTACTGCCGCAGGAACGAGGAACAACATCGTACCTGTTGCTGCAGCGAAATTATGAAAATGACCGACACTACACAGATCACCGATTAACGACGCTTTTGCGATAGTTTATCGGTGCATCTAGGCTTTACACGTTGCGACGTCGTTACCGGCGTTGGATGTGCGTCACTTTCGATTTGACCCCGACGATATCGCAGTAGCGATGTCGCAACGTGCAAAGTACTCCTAAGTCAACTTCATCATATTAATATATATTGGGGGCACATGTACTGCTCATGTCCTTTCCTATTTTATTATATATCCGCGACCAATCATGTTTTTAGGTTATCAATGTCTTCCACTAATATCACTAGAGCAAGCCAATCAACCCATTATTGAATCTGTAACTCTATTTCTACTGTCACAAACAGTATATCACAAAAGTGAGTACACCCCTCATATTTGTTCAAATATTTTATTATACCTTTTTCATGGGACAACACTGCAGATCTGACACTGATGCAATGTAAAGTAGTCAGTGTACAGCTTGTATTACAATGTAAATTTGGTGCCCTCTAAATAACTCAAAACACAGCCATTAATGTCTAAACTGTTGGCAACAAAAGGGAGTACACTCTAGGGGAAAATGGCCAAATTGTGCCCAATTACGGTAGCTATTTTCCCTGCCCGGTGTTGTGTGACTCAGTGTTACAAGGTCTAAAATGTGAATTGAGAAGAGATTGTATGAGTAAAAAGAAGTTAAAAAAAAATAAACCTCATTTTATTTCTGCTAAGCGAGTGCCAATTTCTTTGCAGAATCCTACTTGTGCACACTCTTCTCCGTACATCTGTCACCAGATTTCACAATACAACACACATTACTAAAAGAACATCTTAGACCGGATGAAGCTGCTGTATTAACTTTGAAAATCCGTGTCAGAATGGCTATATAATCCTTATAAAAGTTGAATTTAATCTCTGTCGACATAGCCTGATTGATGGTTTTGCAGTGATCCTTCTCCCTGTCTTGATCTCACGTTGCTCAGTATAAGCTGCTGCAGCTGTCAGTCAGGCTTGGCGGGCAGAGACTGAATAGACTTGGGACTTGAGTTAACTAAATCTATAAAACACGTATCTTAATATGAAGATTCGATAACTTATGCAGATCCACTTTAATGGAGTGTTCCCAGAATCACAGCTTGTTATTACCGATCTACAAAGTAACTCATCATGGTATAAGGCTATGTCCGCACGCTGCGTTCTTGATTTGACAAAAAAAAAAAAAAATACACCCTCTGGCAGACTTTGACAACTGTAAACACTGCGTTTGACAAAACAAATGCATCCAAAATGCATGCGTTTTGAATGCATGTTTGACAGTGCGGTCCCACGGTGATTGAGCTCTGCTACATCCCTGTTCTGTCACAGCAGCACCATAGAGCATGACTGCCCACTGACAGCAAACAGAGACAGAGCCGCGCGATGAGAATGAACTCTGGTGACCCTCTGACGTAAGTGCCGCAACAAAGGCAATAGTGCAGGGCCCGCAGCTGTGAGGTCAGAGGTTCACCAGAGTTCATAGTCATCGCGCGGATGTGTCTGTGTCGCGGCCTGTTTTGCAGTCACAGGTGAAGGACTCACCTGTAACCATAAATCACCTAAGTGATGGCACTGGTGATAGAGCGGCTCACTTGAGTCACTCAGGTGATTTGCTGTCACAGGTGGAAGACTCCAGCTGTGGCCGTGGATAACCTGAGTGACATCACGGCTGATAGCGCGACTCACTTCAGTTGTTGCGTGGAATTCACAGCGAGCGGTTGTGCTCTATGGCCGATCACTATCAGTGTAAGATGTAGCAGTGCTGGAAGCGTCGTGGGAGCTCGTGTGGATTACGTTGTACCTGGAGTGTTATGTTGGGGTTAATAAAGTGGTTACAGAGGGTGGGTTTTTTGTCTTTTATTCCAAAATAAAGGATTTTTCGATGTTTGTGTTTACTTACTTTCACTTACAGTTTAGTGATGGGGGGTATCTCATAGACGCCTGGCATCACTAAGCTAGGACTTAGAGGCAGTAATGGGCTGCCATTAACTCCTTATTACCCCGGTGGGGTGCCATTCAGGATGAGCCGGGTAAAGTCCAGAGACTGTCGCATCTAATGGATGCGGCAATTCCGGGCGGCTGCTGGCTGATATTTTTAGGCTGGGGGGCTTCCAATAACGTGGGTCTCCCCAATCTGAGAATACCAGCCCTCAGCTGTGTAGCTTTATCTTGGCTGGGTTTCAAAATTGAGGAGGACCGCACGCAGTCTCTCTTTTAATTATTTATTGTACTGCACGATATAGACACGGCCAACAGCGCCTGCGATTGGTTGCAGTCTGACAGCTGTCACTCAGCGTGGGGGCGTGTCTGACTGCAACCAATCATAGGCGCTGGGGAAGCAGGGAATATGAGGTGAACCTAATAAGCAGCTGGCACTTTCAGAAGCAGGAGAGGGTGCGGGAGCAGTGTGACAGCTGTGCTGGTGATCGGTGAGTATGAAGGAGAGCGATGGGGAGAGGGAGAGACTGACAAAGAACAAAGAGAGAGAGAGCCCAACAGAGAGAGAGAGAGATGCCGACAGATGAGAGAGAGACAGAGAGACAGAGACAGAGAGAGAGGCGGAGAGAGAGAGAGAGACACACACACAGAGAGAGACCGAGAGAGAGAGAGAGATCTACATTTTACTTGACAACAACGGATCCAAAATTCAACCAAAATGCAGTGCAAGCGCGCCACAGCTAACATTTTGGTTGCGCTTTGACACACCTCCTTCATTTCAATGGGTTGAAAATGCAACCAAAATGCAATGAAGAAGTGACATGCTGCTTTTTTTTACTTAACGATTTTGGCAAAATATTTCACAAACAAAGCGCTGCCTAAAAAAGCAACATGCGGATGGAGATTTCTGATTCCTCATAGTCTTTGCTGGGGAAGCAGAACGCATGCAGTTTGTCATTGACACGGTGCAGTTTCAAACGCAACCAAAACACAAGAAAAAACGGAACGTGCGGACATAGCCTAAAATCTGGGGCACATTGATGACACTTTATACAAATGAAGGATCCTTATTCTTATAACTGTGGGGGGGAATTGACTAAACAGGCATGGGTATAACTACTTAGACGGGTGCAACTAATTAGATAATTCTTGATCATTGCATGGATGTGACACATGAAGCAAAGAAAAGCAGAGCAAAGAGAAATAACTTGCCTCTCCAAAACCACCTTTCCCAAGAACTCTGTACTGACGAAATGTGTTCTTTGTGACTGGCTCCCTATGGCACAGTAATTAAATAGTTAGATAAATATAATACATGCGGAGAATACACAGTGAGGGGGAAAAAAAAAAAAAATGACAAATTATAAAACATGCACACATACATATATAATTGCATATAGGCATATATATATATATATATATATTATATATATATATATATATATATATATATATATATATATATATATATATATATATATATATATATATATATATATATATATATATATATATATATATATATATATATATATATATATATATATATATATATATATATACACACACACATATATACATACATACACACACACTGTATATAATATATATATACATATATATATTATATACACGCACACAGTAAATTATAATATATACATATGCACACTGTATAATAATAAATTGAATATATTATATATATTTATTACACATATACACACTGTATATATCTATCTATCTCTACACACTGCCACCCACTTCACAAGACAATAAGACAATATAGAAAGACTGCTTGCTAAAGAGCCTAATAAGATCTCACCCAGTCCAAAATAATGGAGAAATGTAAGGAGGGGTTTCATGTATGAGAAAAGAAAAAAAGGAGAAGGCGAAAGAGGAAATAGAAAAAAAACAAACCAAAACAAAACTATTCAGACATAATTGTCTTATGATGTCAAAGTAAAAAATAAATAAGCATGCAACAAAACAAGTCAGATCATATCTGTCCTCAGGTAATTCTACCAGTTGTGGCATATGATATGTGTGCTGTGATTTTGGCTGCCCCTTTCTCTACATTGTTAGGCCCTCCTTGCTCACCTCTCCAGCCATTTCCATTGTAAGAAGCGGTTGTAATACTGGCTGTCCAGGTAATCTGAAAATGGAGCCATACTTAGGAAGTCATGGACAAGTCTGAAAGAAATGGTAGAAGCATAGAAAGGAGGCGTCATGCTTCATTATTCATGTGACCGTTTTATCTGTTTGTGACTAACTTCATTTTATGCCTCTGTCATGCTATGAAATAAATGCCATTAGCCTGGAATAATGTGCAAGTTCACTTACTTAGAACAGTCTTTAAAAAGTTCTTTACAGGGATTGTTTTCTAAGCTCTCCTTACATTTGCCGACTAACTGCTCAGGGACCTCTGTGATGTAGTCTTCACTCTGAGAAAACAAGAGACGTAATCATCAGGAGATATGGTTTGTACAGTAAAGGCCCCTTTACACACTGAGACTTTCAGAGATCCCACCAGCGATCCCAACCTGGCCGGGATCGCTTTAAAGTCTCTGGTGAGTCTCTGGTGAGCTGTCAAACAGGCAAACCTGGCCAACGACGCAACAGCGATCCGGACCTGCAGAGCGACCTAGCTAGTCAAACACTGGAAACGAGTGATGTGTCACAATATCTGTCAATCACTACTCTCTGTCAGTCGGTCTCTCCCTCTCGGTCTCTATTCTCTCTCTGTCGGTCCGTCACTATCTCTGTCCCTCTCTCACAGTCTGTCGGTCATTTTCCCCTCCTCTCTCATACTCACCGATCCCCGATCACCGGCGCGGCGCTGCACGGCATTCACACTGCTGCGGCGGCTTTTACTCTTTTGAAAAAGCCGGCCGCTCATTAAACAATTTCGTATTCCCTACTTTCCCCGCCCACAGGCGCCTGATTGGTTGCAGTGAGACACGCCCCCACGCTGAGTGACAGGTGTCTCACTGCACCTAATCACAGCAGCCGGTGGGCGTGTCTATACTGTGCAGTGAAATAATTAAATAATTTTAAAAAACGGCGTGCGGTCCCCCCCCAATTTTAATACCAGCCAGATAAAGCCATACGGCTGAAGGCTGGTATTCTCAGGATGGGGAGCTCCACGTTATGGGGAGCCCCCCAGCCTAACAATATCAGTCAGCAGCCGCCCAGAATTCCCGCATACATTATATGCGACAGTTCTGGGACTGTACCCGGCTCTTCCCGATTTGCCCTGGTGCGTTGGCAAATCGGGGTAATAAGGAGTTATTGGCAGCCCATAGCTGCCAAGAAGTCCTAGATTAATCATGTCAGGCGTCTCCCCGAGATTCCTTCCATGATTAATCTGTAAATTATAGTAAATAAACACACACACCCGAAAAAATCATTTATTAGAAATAAAAAACACAAACACATTCCCTCATCACCAATTTAATCAGCCCCAAAAAGCCCTCCTTGTCCGGCGTAATCCACGGACCTCCAGCGTCGCATCCAGCTCTGCTACATGGAGGTGACAGGAGCTGCAGAATACACCGCCGCTCCTGTCAGCTCCACGCAGCAACTGAGGTGAGTATTGCGATCAGCTGAGCTGTCACTGAGGTTACCTGGATCCAGCGGTGGATGCAGCGGTGGCCGCGGGTAACCTCAGTGACAGCTCAGCTGATCGCGCTACTCACCTCAGTTGCTGCGTGGAGCTGACCGGAGCGGCGGTGAGTAGCGCGATCAGCTGAGCTGTCACTGAGGTTACCCGCGGCCACCGCTGCATCCACCGCTGGATCCAGTGATAGCGGGTAACCTCAGTGACAGCTCAGCCGATCGCACGGCTGTCTTAATTAGCTGCGTGGAGGTGACAGGAGCGGCGGTGTATTCTCCTGCTCCTGTCACCTGCATGCAGCACAGCTGGAAGCGACGCTGGAGGTCCGTGGATTACGCCGGACAAGGAGGGCTTTTTGGGGCTTATTAAATTGGTGATGAGGGAATGTGTTTGTGTTTTTTATTTCTAATAAAGGATTTTTTCGGGTGTGTGTGTTTATTTACTATAATTTACAGATTAATCATGGAAGGAATCTCAGGGAGACGCCTGACATGATTAATCTAGGACTTATTGGCAGCTATGGGCTGCCAATAACTCCTTATTACCCCGATTTGCCAACGCACCAGGGCAAATCGGGAAGAGCCGGTCCCAGAACTGCCGCATATAATGTATGCGGCAATTCTGGGCGGCTGCTGACTGATATTGTTAGGCTGGGGGGCTCCCCATAACGTGGAGCTCCCCATCCTGAGAATACCAGCCTTCAGCCGTATGGCTTTATCTGGCTGGTATTAAAATTGGGGGGGACCGCACGCCGTTTTTTTTAATTATTTAATTATTTATTTCACTGCACAGTATAGACACGCCCACCGGCTGCTGTGATTCGGTGCAGTGAGACACCTGTCACTCAGCGTGGGGGCGTGTCTCACTGCAACCAATCATAGGCGCCTGTGGGCGGGGAAAGTAGGGAATACGAGATTGTTTAATGAGCGGCCGGCTTTTTCAAAAGAGTAAAAGCCGCCGCAGCAGTGTGAATTCCATGCAGTGCCGCGCCGGGGATCGGTGAGTATGAGAGAGGAGGGGAAAATGACTGACAGACTGTGAGAGAGGGACAGAGATAGTGACGGACCGACAGAGAGAGAATAGAGACCGAGAGGGAGAGACCGACTGACAGAGAATAGTGATTGACAGATATTGTGACACATCACTCGTTTCCAGTGTTTTAAGTCCCCTTTACACACTGAGACTTTGCTGCACAGCGGGAAACAAAAGGACCAAAGAATGGTCCTGAACGATTTGTAGCAATCAGCAACTTCACAGCAGGGGCCAGGTCGCTGATGTGTTTCACACACTGCAATGTCGCTGGGGAGGTCGCTATTACGTCACAAAACCGGTGACGTTACAGCGATGTCGTTTGAGATGTTGCAATGTGTAAAGCCACCTTAACTGCAAGCAATTACATAGGCTTTAGGTCAGTCATTACTGGTGGACTCTAGAAGACGTATAAAAGGACAACAAGGGGGAAGAACGTTAGAGGATGCATAGGATGTGCAAGAAAGCATAGCCAATAGTAATTCTATGCGCACGCACGCACACACACGCACACACACGCACACACACGCAAAGGTAAGAATGGTTTAAAAATGCAGAAGTGTTAATAGTGTAGGTTTATAAATTAATAAAACAAACTGACAGAATAAAAGAAATTTATATCACATGAATATTGGGTGTGACCTCTCTTTCCCTTCAAAACCACATCAACGCATCAATCCTTCTAGAGATACATGTACACAGGTGTTGAAGGAGTTCAGTAGGAAGGTCGTTCCAAACATCTTGGAGAACTACAGATATTCTCTGGATGTAGGTTTGTGCAAAGCCTTCGGTCTCTTCATGTAAGCCCAGAGTGTTGTGATCAGAGCCCTATGGGTTCATATCGCCACTTCCAAGCATGGACACAATTTATCTCCACCTAATCCCCTACTCAATTTGCTGAAATGCAACCTCCAACTTGAAGCAAGGGAGGATCCTTTCACTTTTGCCCTCAGAGACTCATTATTGTACTATTCTCAAGCTCTTTGGTGAACAAACTTCTTTCTATTACAGCCAAGTGTTTCACATATTGACTTATCAGTCCAGGAGCACCTGCTGCCATTTTTCTGAAGCCCAGTTTCTAGGTTTTCATGCACAGTTGAGTGGCTTGACCTTCCCTTAATGTCAACTGTAGAGTCCACTTAGGGCTAGGCTTCAACACACAGTAGATGAGTATATCTGGGTCCCACTGGATGCTGCCAGTTCTGAACTGATAGCACGGCTGGATATCTTCTGATTTCAAAGGAAAGTAAGCAGGAAAGTAATTTGCTGGACTAAGTTTCCTTGGCTGTCTACTGAGTATATGGTCTTTAACATAGTCCACTTCGTGGTGCTTCTTCAATAGAGCTTGTATGGCACATCCTGAAGCCCCAGTCTGCATATAAACCTTTACCTGGGAGACACCTGGCTGATGCAGTATAACTACCTTGTGTCTTGTTGCTGTGCTCAGTCTTGCCATGGTGTATGACCTTTGACTGGAAACTGTATTCCACAACCTCACAATTGGAGAAGTTTGGTTGTTCCTCACAAAGCCTGTGAGAACCCCGATTTAGGCCAGTACTAGACCTTGATATCTTCATGTACTAGATCAGGGGTCTCAAACTCGGCTGGGTGTATGGGCCGCACAGAGGAAAAAAATAATTTGGGGGGCCGCATTCTTTGCAGGACAAAGTGACATTTTTATTGCTACCATATATAATATATTTTATTGTTTTTTACACACCTTGGGATCACTGATTTTGAACATTTTCACTTGTTCATTATATCAAACGTGCACATTCTTTGTTTAAATATAAACATTTTTTTTTTACATATATTTTATTCCTTTCTTGTAACTAATAGTCTTACAATTAGCACTATATAGAAATTTTGACCAACATCTTTTAGTAATGTTCCCCATATTGTTGTAACATGCCCATCCTTATCCCCTTGCAGTATTGTGCCCTATCCCACAGTAATGTGCTCATCCTTGTCCCCTTGTAGTATTGTGCCCCATCCTAGTCCCTATCCCACAGTAATGTGCCCATCCTTGTCCCCTTGTAGTATTGTGCCCCATCCTAGTCCCCATCCCACAGTAATGTGCTCATTCTTGTCCCCATCCTAAAGTAATGTTCCCCATCCTTGTCCCCATTTTGTAGTAATGTGTTCATCCTTGTCCCCATCCTATAGTAATGTCCCCCATCTTATAGTAATGTTCCCCATCCTTGTCCCCTTGTAGTAATGTCCCTATCCTACAGTAATGTGCCCACCTTGTCCCCATCCTGTAGTAATGCCCCCGTCCTATAGTATTGTGCCCATCCTAGTCCCCATCTTATAGTACTGTGCCCACCTTGTCCCCCATCCTATAGTAATGTCCCCAGCCTTGTCCCCATTCTATAGTCATGTGCCCATCCTAGTCCCCATCCTATAGTAATAATGTGCCCATACTATAGTAATAATTGTCCCAATCCAATAGTATTGTGCCCATCCTTGTAATGTCCCAATCCTATAGTAATGTCCCCAGCCTTATCCCCATCTCATAGTAATGTGCGCACTTTGTCCCCATCCTGTAGTAATGGGTCAGCAGCTGCCCTCACCTTCCACACACGCCGGAGTGAAGCTGAGGGGAGTGGTCTGTGGCCTCAGATCCACAGTGATTGGAGAGATCGGTCACAAGGCCGGTCTTTCCAATCAGAGCTGGGGGCGGGTGAAACACAGGTCACCCAGCTCCAGCCAATGATCAGGGCTATAGCTGCACTGATCTTGGCTGGATTTCAATGTTTCAGCGATTTTCAATGGCTGAAACATTAGTGGCTGTGATTGGCTGAGCGGTGTTCGTCAGCCAATCACAGCCTCCGTAGGTCCGGGGAGGAGACACCACCCCTCCTGAGGTCTCCTCCTCCCCGAATCTAAGGTATTTGCAGCGATCGTAGCCACCGGGGCTGCGATTTCGCCATGACGTACTGGTTATGTCAAGAGTCCTTAAGTACCAGGGACCCAAAACGTACCCAGTACGTCATAGGTCGCTAAGGGGTTAACATCCAACACACACACACACACACACACACACACAAACAAACCATTCTTCTCACCTGTCCCGCGCTCCCTCTGCTGCCTCATCTCTGCTTCGTGCGGCCCCCAGTCACTATCGCGGCAGCTGCAGTGTCAATGTCAGTGATTTATGTCAGATGATTGTATTGCTGGCGCGAGAGCGCAGAGCCGCCAACACATTCATCTGACAAAGTGCAGACAGTGGCTGCGGCCCCTGCACCTGCCGCGATAGTGACCAGGAGCACGGGCCTGGGGGCCGCACAAACTACCCTGAGGGGCCGCATGCGGCCCGCGGGCCGCGTGTTTGAGACCCCTGTACTAGATTAAGTCGTAGCTTTGGATATAGGTATACTGTGTATTTGTCCATTTACCAGCCACACTTCATTTGACTATAATTTGATCCATAAAATTCCACTTGAAGGGGGAAAATTAGAAGATATCTGTACTCAGCACTGCTCAGCAGAAATTCTGGTCCAAAGTGCAATGTGGACAGTGGTCTCAGTGCTGAAACATGGCAGTCTGATAAGTCACACACATTGGACTGTGACTTATTTCATATAGAACATTTTATTTGTGCAGAACAAAGTGGATCAGAAAGATCTTTGCTAAATGGTGTCTTACAAATATCAGCTTACCATCTAAATATAGGAGATAACCAGCTATAATAGTTACAAGCAATATACAAAGAACTTTTACCATCGCAGTCTGTAAAATAAGCAGAGGCCATCTACACAGCTCATCACCATATTACGGTATATTCAGACACAAACATTACTCAAAGTATGGCCAAGAGCACGTTCTGCGATCATAACCCTGCCACATACTTCTGCCATGCCAAGCAAAAGGTGAATACAAAAAAAACGGTCAAAACACCCAACACCTGTCACCAAAGGTAATATGTCTACCTATGAAATATGTATGGCGTAGGCTATATATGAAGACGTGCTAAAAGTGTGTGTGCGGGGGGGGGACCTCACTTATTTCTGTTGCAATCTCCCTCCTTCCTCTGCAGATAGTGCCTGCACTCTCATCTCATTCTGAACTGATGTAAGTGCATCTTTACCCTGTAGATTCCCCTATTTTTCATGCCAGTAATGGGCAGCTGATGTGAAACCCCTATTTTAATGAATCCAGGCCTATGTGTCCTCTATTTTCTCTTTATCGGCCTGTTCTGCAGTGTCTAATCTCCTCTTACTCTCTATTGCTATTTAAAGTGAGTCATTCACCAGTTTTTTCTCCCTGAGAGCAGCATAATGTAGAGGAGACCCTGATTCCGGCAATGTGTCACTTACTGGGCTGCTTGCTGCAGATTTTATAAAATCAGTGTTTTATCTGCTTCAGATTTCTTGAATGCTCAGCTCTGCATAACTCCGCCCATGCCACCAATTGAAAGCTCTCTGTGTACAATATGCATAGGCAGAAAGCTTCCAACCGGTGGTGGAGGCGGGGTTATACAGAGCTCATGAATATGGAGGACTACATGACCGCAGATTTACCAGTTTTCTAGTGATAATCTCCTGTTGATAAAATTTTATCTACACGACACCAAGCAGCCTAATAAGTGACATCACTGGAAAAGGGTCTCTGTTTTTACATTATGCTGCTCACAGGTTAGCTGTCAAAAATATGGTGACAAATTTGATTTAAATAGCTCGATCTGCAGTGTCTAATAAGAAAAGACTGTCTGGAACAACAATATGTGTGAACTAGTGTTTAGTGTGCAGCTTTTTCACTTTATTATAGTTATGTGTTTTTTTAAGATAGCACCTAGTTCATACATATTGGTGTTCCAGACAGTCTTTTCTTATTAGTGTTCAGTTATATCTGTCTGAGAGCCACGCCCGACTGCCATGGTCTATTTAATACCATATATAGCTAGGAGCCCATCTGCCCAGACCTGCAGATGCACATATAGAGGCATTTATGGTTAGGTTCCCGGATAAGAGATTACCTTGTCGTGGTATTCGGGCACAATTGCATTGATCAATACTTTTACGACATCTCTCTTTTATTTCAAATATTCTATATTTATATATTTCAATTTTTCATGCTTTCCATTTTCCAGTTAGTCAAAAGTATTTTTCATTGTTCTTATATTCCTAAAACAGTAATGCTTTTCCTATAATTTCTTATAACAGTGTTTAGTGTGCAGCTGTTTCACTTTATTATGATCTGCAGTGTCTAACCTCCTCTCACTCACTCTTTTGTTTTTTTTTTTTAAACACTGAAAAAATGGAGGTGGAGAGCAGGGAAAAAAAATAGCAATTAGGCAGAGTGCTGCCGGATTTCTGTCAGAAGCAATAACACAACCAGTTAAGTGAAGGAGTTGCACAGACTCTACAGCAGAGAAACAGTAGGAAATTTAGAATGAAGACTATTAGAAAGTTGCATAATTCTGTATTTAGGAAGCAAGTGAACAATTAAGAATCAGTGTAAGGCTATGTGCGCACGTTGCGTTTTTTCCCGCTTTAGAACTGCAGCGTTTCAGTGCCAAATTGCATGTGTTCAGCTTCCCAGCAAAGTCTATGAGAAAGCCAAAAAATCAATGCACACACTGCGTTTCTAAACGCAGCGTTTTGGATGCCAAAAATCGGTGCAGAAAAAAAAGCAGCATGTCACTTCTTTTGTGTGTTGTAGCTGCGTTCTCTAATCATTGAAATTAATGATGTGGGTCAGAACACAACCAAAATGTACTTGGACTGCATTTTTGTTGCGCTCCGCATGCTTTTTTGACAGGCAAAACACAGGTCTTTTCAGTCTCTGTCAATGTCAGTCAATTTCTGTCTGTGGATGTCTGTCTGTGAATCTCCCTCTGTCTGTCGGTCTCTTTCTTTGTCAGTTGGTCGCTCTGTCTCTCTCTCTCTGTCTGTCGGTGAGTCTCTCACCCTCTCTTATACTCACTGATCCCCGATCACTGGCGCGGCGCTGCACGGCGTTCACACTGCTCCGGCGGCTTTTCCTCTTTTGAAA
The DNA here is from genome assembly GCF_048569485.1 of Anomaloglossus baeobatrachus. Classification (NCBI taxonomy): domain Eukaryota; kingdom Metazoa; phylum Chordata; class Amphibia; order Anura; family Aromobatidae; genus Anomaloglossus; species Anomaloglossus baeobatrachus. The sequence continues at coordinate 117,096,299 of NC_134356.1, read as the reverse complement.
ATGCCGGCCGCTCATTATTCATTCTCGTATTCTCTGCTTTCCCCGCCCACCGGCGCCTATGATTGGTTGCAGTCAGACACGCCCCCACGCTGAGTGACAGCTATCTCACTGCAACCAATCACAGCCGCAGGTGGGCGGGTCTATATCCTGCAGTAGAATAAATTTAAAAAAAAAAAAAACGACGTGCGGTCCCCCCCAATTTTGATACCAGCCAAGATAAAGCCACACGGCTGAAGGTTGGTATTCTCAGGATGGGGAGCGCCACGTTATGGGGAGCCCCCCAGCCTAAAAATATCAGCCAGGAGCCGCCCGGAATTGCCGCATCCATTAGATGCGACAGTCCCGGGACTTTACCCGGCTCATCCTGAATTGCCCTGGTGCGGTGGCAATCAGGGTAATAAGGGGTTACTTATGGCAGGCGTCTCCCAGAGATACATTCCATGATTAACCTGTAAGTTAAAGAAAATAAACACACACATCCAAAAAATCCTTTATTTGGAAGAAAAAAAAAAAAAAAACACACAAAAAAAAACACCCTCTTTCACCACTTTATTAAAATCCTCAAATACCCCTCCAGGTCCGACGTAATCCACAGAGGTCCCGCGACGCATCCAGCTCTGCTACATGAAGCTGACAACAGCGGCAGTAGAACACCGCCGCTCCTGTGAGCTCCACGCAGCAACTGAAGAGAGACGCACGATCAGCGATGAAGTCACAGGTGAGTTGCGGACTCTGTTGGAGGACTTAGATGGCCGCGGGTAACCTGAGTGACGGCACCGCTAATCGCGCTGCTCACTTCACTCAGGGGATTAGAGGTCACCGGTGAGTCCTTCACGGGTGACCGCTAATCAGGACACCACACATAGACAGAGCCGCGGGATGACAATGAAGTGAAGTTCACACGAGTTCATTCTCATCGCACGACTGTCTATGTCGGCTGTCAGCCGGCGGTAATGTCGGGGTGTGTGCGGCGATGTCGGCGGTAATGTCGGGGTGTGTGCGGCGATGTCGGCGGTAATGTCGGGGTGTGTGCGGCGATGTCGGCGGTAATGTCGGGGTGTGTGCGGCGATGTCGGCGGTAATGTCGGGGTGTGTGCGGCGATGTCGGCGGTAATGTCGGGGTGTGTGTGCGGCGATGTCGGCAGTAATGTCGGGGTGTGTGTGCGGCGATGTCGGCAGTAATGTCGGGGTGTGTGCGGCGATGTCGGCAGTAATGTCGGGGTGTGTGCGGGGATGTCGGGATGTGTGCGGTGAAGATGATAATCAGGACACGGCACAGACAGAGCTGCGGTATGACAATGAAGTCGGGTGCAGTTGCCCTGCTCTGTCTGTGTCTGCTGAAAAAGCATCCAAAATGCATGCGTTGTGGATGCATTTTATTTTATAAACGCAGTGTTTACATTTCTCCAGTCTGCCAGAGGGTGCGTTCTTTTCCGCACTGCAGAGAGCGCAACGTGCGCACATAGCCTAATACTGTACATAGCCATTATTGGTGAAGATGAAGGGTTTCTCTCCCCACTAGTAGAGCAACAGTGTTGCCACTAAAGACTCACACTTTGTTGTGTCTACACAATAGTAATAATGCTAGAATTGAACAATTTTCGCAGGTCTGGCCCAGCAATAACCTTCCTTCTAACTCTGCTGATAAGGCCTAAGCCACACGGCGAGAAAAACAGTGCGAGTGGAGTGCGATAAAACATCGCATTCCCCTTGGACCAATATTAGCCTGTGTGTCAGCACACATGAGCGATTATTTTCTCAGCCCTAATCGGACCGAGAAAACAATCATAGCATGCTGAGATTGTAAGCTGAGACTCTCTCGCACCCATTCAAGTGAATGGGGCGAGAGAAAAATCGCACTGCACTCGCGGTACTCCAGTGTACTAGCAGTGCGAGAATGGCACTGCAGTGCGAGAATGGCAATAGCCGGCTACGCAGTAGAGAGGGAGAGAAATCCCGCCCTCCCCTCCTGAGTGCCGGTCCGCCCCCCGCAGCTGATGTCTGCTTGCACGAACGGACCTCAGTTGCAAGGACACACGCATGACACTCGGCTCTGCTGTACTGCCAGCATGAGCAGAGTGTCATGCAAGGGGATAACAGGAGTCCCCGTGTGGCTCCAGCCTAACTTGGCCCCCCCGCAATTTCAGGATATTGTAGGATGTACTAATCACAGAAGGCGTCCAGGATTTCTGGCACGTAGTAGGAAGGTCTCAGTGGTCCTGTTCCACTTAAAGTATCAACATGACTGCTAGACCCAAGTCCTGTGAATCGTTTTGCTTTAGACTAGGTGAAAAATCAAGGTGGTTTCCTTTTTTGTTGTCTTTGTAAAGCTAAACCATTAATGAACTACATACAAAAGCACTCGTCTGGAAATAGTCACCTTGAAGTGTAGGCTGTCCGGCTTACATTGCTCAGCATTCATAAACTGTGGTAAACCCTCAGCTGTAAGGAAAACTACACAGGAATTCAGAATCTGGAGCCAGACAAGAATGTTTTCAGTCACCGACAGCAAAGAATTTGATAAAAGTGAAGGAATGAAACCTCAAAGAATATTGAAAGTTAAAGGGAACCGTTCTGGGTGCATATTGCTGATCCCTGCATCTAGTACCATACATAAAGAAATCTTTAGAAAAATGATTTCTAAAGAGCCTTTATGAGATGCTAATGAGCACCCGGGCTAGTCTTAAGGGTGTTAGTTCCTGCGCTCATTCCGCATGCTTACATGCTATTCAATGCCCATTTCCCAGCGTCATCAGCGGTGACGTGCGTACGTGTGTCCATTGTCACCGTATCAGACGACAGGCAGCACACATGATCAGCAGTCAACGCACTTCTGGTCATGCGCACTATGAAGGCAGGTGTACGCGTCCCAGCTTCAGAGAGGTGTAGTGCGCATGACTGGAAGCGTCGGGACGTCTGATCATGTGCAATGCCCGGCATTTGATGAAGGGACAACCAACACAGATACGCAAGTCACCGCTGATTATGTCAAGCAATGGGCATTGAATAGCATGTTAGCACGCCCCTAAGGAAATACTAACATGCTAAGAAGACGGAAGGAGCGCAGGAACTAATGCCCTTGCGACTAGTCCCAGGCCTCATTAGCATATCATAAAGGATCTTTAGAAATTTTTTTAAAAAGCTCTCTTTATCTATGCTACTAGTACTAGATACAAGGACGGATAGGCAGGGATTATCAATATGCACCCAGAACTGCTCGTGGTTCTCAGGGCTGTGGAGTCGGTAAGCCAAACCTTCGACTCCGACTCCGACTCCTCAAATTCTCTTGCACCGACTCCGACTCCGGCTCCGACTCCGACTCCGACTCCGACTCCGACTCCGACTCCGACTCCGACTCCGACTCCGACTCCGACTCCTACATATATTGCTTAGTTAGGTGAAAAATTTATTGTAGTACATGAATATGTGTATGTGAACATCAGACATTTAATAATTTTTATGATACGATAATCAAGATATTTGGATAGAACATAAAATATATTTATTGGAATACAACTTTAGAACACAAAAAACTGTAATAAATTGTAAATATGTAATACACTATGTAATATACAGTAGATTACATATATATCTTGTGTGTGTATATACACTGTGTGTATATATATATATATATATATATATATATATATATTACATATTTACAATTTATTAGTTTTTTGTGTTCTAAAGTTGTATTCCAATAAATATTTTATGTTCTATCCAAATATCTTGATTATTGTATCATAAAAACAATTAAATGTCTGATGTTCACATTGTACTACAATAAATTTTTCACTTAAATATAAGCATTATACTAAATGTTATTATTTAGTAAAATATTCAGCACATTCTGCATTGCACTCCTGTCCCCAATTTATTATATATTTTAGGAGTCGGAGTCGGTGCATTTTATACCGACTCCGACTCCGACTCCACCAAAATGAGCTCCGACTCCACGACTCCGACTCCACGACTCCGACTCCGACTCCACAGCCCTGGTGGTTCTGGGTGTATATTGCACCTGACAGGTTCCCTTTAAAGGTTAAGCTTGCTTATATCAAAGCTTAAATATCATTGATGAAACTGTCAATTTATACAGCGATACTGGACAAAAAGGCTTGACAATTAGGATTCTGTCAAAGCTGCAGGTCAAGTCTCGTTTTTTTTCCACAGATTATTTTACTCACTTGACTTTATAATAACCTGATAACTTGATTATTCAAGAACTCAACCAAGATTTTCTGCCAAGTCTTGAATGTTATGGTGCAACATTGCTTACCCCTAAAATGGGAGCACATAATAGTAAACCCTGATGACCACCATCACTCTGCTCTTCGAGGAATTCCTTATGTATTACACAACGCAACACTCGTTATACCTGTTACTCCTGTTTGCTCTAACAGGTTATATAGAAGTGCTAATCCTATAGAAATACTAAAAATGTTGAGGTTTAGGCTTCGTTCACATCTGCGTTGGAGGTTCCATTAGTACCCTCCATAAAAGATTTAATTTCAAGTAAAAAACATTGCTTGGACCAAAATCACAGTAAAGTATAGGGTGTGAATCCATGCTGACCCCACCTGTCCAACCTGAGGTGCCTACGAGGCAAGGAAAGGCCAACTCATATGGTAAAGTGGTATAATTATTTAATAGGCTTCTATAATGCCATTTATTTCAACAGTACTTTGCAGACATCATTGGCGGTCAAAATCTAATTTCCCTATCAATATGTCTGTGGCATGTAGGAGGAAACCGGAGAACCCGGAAGATACCCACAGAAACATAACTTACAAACTGCTTCTAGATGTTTTTCTTGGTGGGGTTTGAATCAAAGACCCCATCACTGCAAGGCTACAACTAAGCCACAGCGTCAAAGATATCAAGCATGAAAGCTTCTAGGTTCTGAGCAATACATGCAACTGTATGCAGGTGTAAATGCCTATATCTTGACTCAACCATAGCTGAATATGACCTACAGACCCCAAACATAGGTTATGATGAAACAGAGGAGGAAATACTGGGCACTATCCACATTCAGCGGTTAATGGTCTGCATTCTGAAGTCATATGCACCAAATCTGTCCATTAAGTACTGGCTCATGAGAGGAAAAGAAGGGAATTTTGTTTACTTACCGTAAATTCCTTTTCTTCTAGCTCCAATTGGGAGACCCAGACAATTGGGTGTATAGGCTATGCCTCCGGAGGCCGCACAAAGTATTACACTAAAAGTGTAAAGCCCCTCCCCTTCTGCCTATACACCCCCCGTGCTCCCACGGGCTCCTCAGTTTTGGTGCAAAAGCAAGAAGGAGGAAAAAAATTATAAACTGGTTTAAAGTAAATTCAATCCGAAAAACTATCGGAGAACTGAAACCATTCAACATGAACAACATGTGTACACAAAAAAACAGGGGCGGGTGCTGGGTCTCCCAATTGGAGCTAGAAGAAAAGGAATTTACGGTAAGTAAACAAAATTCCCTTCTTCTTTGTCGCTCCATTGGGAGACCCAGACAATTGGGACGTCCAAAAGCAGTCCCTGGGTGGGTAAAATAATACCTCGTAATAGAGCCGTAAAACGGCCCCTTCCTACAGGTGGGCAACCGCCGCCTGAAGGACTCGTCTACCTAGGCTGGCATACGCCGAAGCATAGGTATGCACCTGATAGTGTTTCGTGAAAGTGTGCAGGCTCGACCAGGTAGCCGCCTGACACACCTGCTGAGCCGTAGCCTGGTGCCTCAAAGCCCAGGACGCGCCCACGGCTCTGGTAGAATGGGCCTTCAGCCCTGAGGGAACCGGAAGCCCAGCAGAACGGTAAGCTTCGAGAATTGGCTCCTTGATCCACCGAGCCAGGGTTGATTTGGAAGCCTGTGACCCTTTACGCTGGCCAGCGACAAGGACAAAGAGTGCATCCGAGCGGCGCAGGGGCGCCGTACGAGAAATGTAGAGTCTGAGTACTCTCACCAGATCTAACAAGTGCAAATCCTTTTCATATTGGTGAACTGGATGAGGACAAAAAGAAGGTAAGGAGATATCCTGATTGAGATGAAAGGGGGATACCACCTTAGGGAGAAATTCCGGAACCGGACGCAGAACCACCTTGTCCTGGTGAAACACCAGGAAAGGGGCTTTGCACGACAACGCTGCTAGCTCGGACACTCTCCGAAGAGAAGTGACTGCTACTAGGAAAACCACTTTCTGCGAAAGGCGTGAGAGAGAAATATCCCTCATCGGCTCGAATGGTGGTTTCTGCAGAACCATCAGCACCCTGTTCAGATCCCAGGGTTCTAACGGCCGCTTGTAAGGAGGAACGATGTGACAAACCCCCTGCAGGAACGTGCGTACCTGTGGAAGTCTGGCTAGGCGCTTCTGGAAAAACACAGAGAGCGCTGAGACTTGTCCCTTAAGGGAGCCGAGCGACAAACCCTTTTCCAGTCCAGATTGAAGGAAGGACAGAAAAGTGGGCAAGGCAAAAGGCCAGGGAGAAAAACCCTGAGCAGAGCACCATGACAGGAAAATTTTCCACGTCCTGTGGTAGATCTTGGCGGACGTTGGTTTCCTAGACTGTCTCATAGTGGCAATGACCTCTTGAGATAATCCTGAAGACGCTAGGATCCAGGACTCAATGGCCACACAGTCAGGTTGAGGGCCGCAGAATTCAGATGGAAAAACGGCCCTTGAGACAGCAAGTCTGGTCGGTCTGGTAGTGCCCACGGTTGGCCGACCGTGAGATGCCACAGATCCGGGTACCACGACCTCCTCGGCCAGTCTGGAGCGACGAGGATGACGCGGCGGCAGTCGGCCCTGATCTTGCGTAACACTCTGGGCAACAGTGCCAGAGGAGGAAACACATAAGGGAGCTGAAACTGCGACCAATCCTGAACTAAGGCGTCTGCCGCCATACCTCTGGGATCTTGAGACCGTGCCATGAACGTCGGTACCTTGTTGTTGTGCCGGGACGCCATGAGGTCGACGTCCGGCACCCCCCAGCGGCAACAGATCTCCTGAAACACGTCCGGGTGAAGGGACCATTCCCCTGCGTCCATGCCCTGGCGACTGAGATAATCTGCTTCCCAGTTTTCCACGCCTGGGATGTGAACTGCAGAGATGGTGGAGGCCGTGGCTTCCACCCACATCAAAATCCGCCGGACTTCCTGGAAGGCTTGCCGACTGCGTGTGCCGCCTTGGTGGTTGATGTATGCCACCGCTGTGGAATTGTCCGACTGAATTCGGATCTGCTTGCCTTCCAGCCACTGCTGGAACGCTTTCAGGGCAAGATACACTGCCCGTATTTCCAGAACATTGATCTGAAGTGAGGACTCTTGCTGGGTCCAAGTACCCTGAGCCCTGTGGTGGAGAAAAACCGCTCCCCACCCTGACAGACTCGCGTCCGTCGTGACCACCTCCCAGGATGGGGGTAGGAAGGATTTCCCCTTCGATAATGAAGTGGGAAGAAGCCACCACCGAAGGGAAGCTTTGGTCGCCTGAGAGAGGAAGACGTTCCTGTCGAGGGACGTCGGCTTCCTGTCCCATTTGCGTAGGATGTCCCATTGAAGAGGACGCAGGTGAAACTGCGCGAAAGGGACTGCCTCCATTGCTGCCACCATCTTCCCCAGGAAGTGCATGAGGCGCCTCAGGGGGTGTGCCTGACCTTGAAGGAGAGATTGCAACCCTTTCTGTAGTGAACGCTGCTTGATCAGCGGAAGCTTCACTATCGCTGAGAGGGTATGAAACTCCATGCCAAGATATGTCAGCGATTGGGCCGGTGTCAGATTTGACTTTGGAAAATTGATGATCCATCCGAAACTCTGGAGAGTCTCCAGAGTAGCGTCGAGGCTGTGTTGGCATGCCTCTTGAGAGGGTGCCTTGATCAGCAGATCGTCTAAGTAAGGGATCACCGAGTGACCCTGAGAGTGGAGGACCGCTACTACCGTAGCCATAACCTTGGTGAAAACCCGTGGGGCTGTTGCCAGGCCGAACGGCAGTGCCACGAACTGCAGGTGTTCGTTTCCTATGGCGAAGCGCAAGAAGCGCTGGTGCTCTGGAGCAATCGGTACGTGGAGATAAGCATCTTTGATATCGATCGATGCAAGGAAATCTCCTTGGGACATTGAGGCGATGACAGAGCGGAGGGATTCCATCCGGAACCGCCTGGTCCTTACGTGTTTGTTGAGCAGTTTCAGGTCCAGGACAGGACGGAAAGACCCGTCCTTCTTTGGGACCACAAACAGCTTGGAGTAGAAACCGTGACCCTGTTGCTGAAGAGGAACAGGGACCACCACTCCTTCTGCCTTCAGAGTGGCCAGCGCCTGCAGAAGAGCCTCGGCTCGCTCGGGAGGCGGGGATGACGTGAAGAATCGAGTCGGGGGACGAGAGGTGAACTCTATCCTGTAACCGTGAGACAGAATGTCTCTCACCCAACGGTCTTTTACCCGTGGCAGCCAGGTGTCGCAAAAGCGGGAGAGCCTGCCACCGACCGAGGATGCGGATTGAGGAGGCCGAAAGTCATGAGGAAGCCGCTTTGGTAGCGGCACCTCCGGTGGTCTTTTTAGGACGTGCCTTAGACCGCCATGAATCAGAGTTCCTTTGATCTTTCTGAGGCCTTTTGGACGAGGAGAATTGGGACCTGCCCGCGCCCCGAAAGGACCGAAACCTCGACTGCCCCCTCCTCTGTTGGGGTATGTTCGGTTTGGGCTGGGGTAAGGATGTATCCTTTCCCTTGGATTGTTTCATGATTTCATCCAAACGCTCGCCAAACAATCGGTCGCCAGAAATTGGCAAACTGGTTAAGCGCTTTTTGGAAGCAGAATCTGCCTTCCATTCCCGTAGCCACAAGGCCCTGCGGAGTACCACCGAATTGGCGGATGAAACCGCCGTACGGCTCGCAGAGTCCAGGACAGCATTAATAGCGTAAGACGCAAATGCCGACGTCTGAGCGGTTATGGACGCCACCTGCGGCGCGGAAGTGCGTGTGGCTGCGTCAATTTGCGCTTGACCTGCTGATATAGCTTGTAGCGCCCATACGGCTGCGAATGCTGGGGCAAAAGAAGCGCCGATAGCTTCATAGATGGATTTCAACCAGAGCTCCATCTGCCTGTCAGTGGCATCTTTGAGTGAAGCCCCATATTCCACTGCAAGTATGGATCTAGCCGGCAGTCTGGAGATTGGAGGATCCACCTTGGGACACTGAGTCCAACCTTTGACCACGTCAGGTGGAAAGGGATAACGTGTATCCTTAAGGCGCTTAGAAAAACGCTTATCCGGACAATCATGGTGATTCTGGACTGCGTCTCTGAAATCAGAGTGGTCCAGAAACATACTCGGTGTACGCTTGGGAAACCTGAAACGGAATTTCTCCTGCTGAGAAGCTGACTCCTCCACCGGAGGAGCTGAGGGAGAAATATCCAACATTCGATTGATGGATGCAATAAGATCGTTCACTATGGCGTCCCCGTCCGGCGTATCAAGATTGAGAGCGGCCTCAGGATCAGAATCCTGATCAGCTGTCTCCGCGTCATCAACCAGAGATTCCCCCCGCTGAGACCCTGAACAATATGATGATGTCGAGGGAATTTCCAAGCGAGCTCGCTTAATCGGTCTGGGGCTGGGGTCCGTGTCAGAGCCCCCAGACTGGGATCTATGAGATACCCCGGGGGGACATTGTTGGTCCAACTGAGGGGGGCCAGGGAACAATGATTCAACAGTGTCCCTGTGCTGAGATACCGGTCTGGACTGCAAGGCTTCTAGTATCTTAGCCATAGTTTCAGAGAGTTTATCCGTAAAGACTGCAAACTCCGTCCCTGTCACCTGGATAGTGTCAGCAGGTGGCTCCCCCTGGGCCCCTCTTAGCAGAGGCTCCGGCTGAGTAAGTGCAGCAGGGGCCGAGCAGTGCACACAATGAGGGTCAGTGGAACCTGCCGGTAGCGGCGTCGTACATGCGGCGCAGGCAGCATAATAAGCCTGTGTTTTGGCACCCCTGCCTTTTGTGGGCGCCATGCTATTGTCTTCCCTGAACACAATAGGGTATATAGCCAGAAATCAACTGTGCACCATACAGTGTAAAGTATATACCATAAACATATAATTTATAATTACACTTCTGCACAATGGGGCTAGCACCACAGGTGCTGCTTACCACCCGCTTAAAGCGGTTGTGAGGCCACCAGTATCCCTGCCTGGGTCTCCCAGAATTTGTCCCCCTCTGCAGCGTCCGAGGAGCTGACAGGAATGGCTGCCGGCGTCCTGAGGAGAGGAGGGAGCCGTGGGCGTGACCCAGAAAGTGCGGGAACTGGAGCCCCACTGTGCACAGTGAGGGGGGTGGAGTATGCAAAGCATGCTCCAGCCCTCATTGCTGCTCGTCTGTACAGCGTCCCGCCCTTCCCCTGCCTGTCAGGGCTGGGGGCGGGAGGAAAAAAGACTAGGCCGCAGAAGCCGGGGACTCGAGTAATAAGCGCGGCCGCCGTATAAGCGCGGCCGGCGCGGAAGTCCCCGGCGCACTACAAGTCCCAGCCGCGCCGCAGTGTTAACCATGGCAGCGGCGGTCAGCGCGGTAGTCCCCATACATAAACACACTCAGCGACGCTGAGTGTGTAATGGCACAATTAACCCGGTCAGTGCCGCGGTCCCCGGTGCACTAGCACTCCCAGCAATGCTGGAGTGTTGCTGTGCGCGGTCCCCACGGGGACACAGAGTACCTCCAAGTAGCAGGGCCATGTCCCTGTACGATACCCGGCTCCTATCCAGCAGGCTCCTCAGGAGTTGTGGATGAAGCACGGTCTCAGTGCCTGGAGACCGATAGGATCCCACTTCACCCAGAGCCCTAAGGGGGATGGGGAAGGAAAACAGCATGTGGGCTCCAGCCTCCGTACCCGCAATGGATACCTCAACCTTAACAACACCGCCGACAAGAGTGGGGTGAGAAGGGAGCATGCTGGGGGCCCTATATGGGCCCACTTTTCTTCCATCCGACATAGTCAGCAGCTGCTGCTGACCAATCTGTGGAGCTGTGCGTGCATGTCTGCCTCCTTCGCACAAAGCATAAAAACTGAGGAGCCCGTGGGAGCACGGGGGGTGTATAGGCAGAAGGGGAGGGGCTTTACACTTTTAGTGTAATACTTTGTGCGGCCTCCGGAGGCATAGCCTATACACCCAATTGTCTGGGTCTCCCAATGGAGCGACAAAGAAAAACGTGGTGCTCTTTTCACAAGAAAAACACTTGTAGAACATAGAAAAGTAGAATGGAAAGGCACTCACCAAGTTTATAGTGTCCAAAAATGCTTTATTCCATCATTACATAAAACAGTGTAGGCAATGGGGGAGGGTGGTGCACAAGGCGTGTGGGACGACGGCCGTTTCGCGTCTCTATACGACGCTTCTGTGGGTCCACACGACCCGCAGAAGCGTTGTATAGAGACGCGAAATGGCAGTCGTGCCTCGTGCACCACCCTCCCCCATTGCCTACACTGTTTTATCTAATGATGGAATAAAGGATTTTTGGACACGATAAACTTGGTGAGTGCCTTTCCATTCTACTTTTCTATGACTCAAACATAGGTTAGTTGGGTACCACTAGAGTAGACAAACTTTCGTCTGGCTAACGACATGACTTTTCTCACCAAAGAAGTCAACAATAATACTGCACTATGGTTGCACAACTGTGACTATCAATTGACTGATAATGAGCATGACCTGGGGGGTTAAACTTAAAATTTACATAAACCAAAGATCCATGCAGTACATAAGCAAGTGATTAAAAAAAGTCAGTATGGTAAATGCGTTAGATACTAAAATGTGTTCATAAAAAAAGGAGACTTTCCAATATCTGTTGTAATGTACTTTGCGGTTTAATTCCTAATGGCATTGTTACACTTAAAAATGAGTCAATCAGAATAGGAGGAATTAAGAAAAGTATGTTATGACAAATAATGTCTTTTTCTCCTCATATACTGAGTAAGGGTATGGTTCTACGGTACTTGCGTATAGCTTCCGATGCAAGAGCATCAGAAACGATATGCTAATGACCCTCAGCTGCGAGCGAGAGCTATGAGTCAAGCGACGGTGAAGCGATCTTACCATCGGATGACAGCTGCGGAGAAGAGGGAGGGATCACTTTCTCCTCATCTCCTCTCCGGCCGGTGTCTGCATACATCGCACTGTAGTCGGATTACATACGAGTGCAGTATGATGTTGCATACGCTCCCATAGACTTGTCTATGAGTACGTGAGCTGAGAATCGCTGCCAAACGCAGCATCCTGCGATTCATTCCGCATGCCCCTATGACATGAGAAATCAATCACAAATGGACACTGCCTCATAGTTTTGCACTGGTGCGAGTGCAATCCAATGTCTTATCGGATTGCACTCGTCCGGGCAAAACACCAGTGTAATCCAAGCCACACATCTAAGCCCTCTTCAACTTATGCCGATTACAACTCAAAAATATCTCCCGGATCTGTGCTTTCTTTAACAAAGAATCAGCAAAAACATTAGTGCATGCCCTCATCATCTCCCGCCTTGACTACTGCAACCTCCTGCTCTCTGGCCTCCCTTCCAACACTCTTGCACCCCTCCAATCTATCCTAAACTCTGCGGCCCGCCTAATCCACCTCTCCCCTCGCTACTCCCCAGCCTCGCCGCTCTGCCAATCCCTTCACTGGCTTCCCATCACCCAACGACTCCAGTTCAAAACATTAACCACGACTTACAAAGCCATGCACAACCTGTCTCCTCCCTACATCTGTGACCTAGTCTCCCGGTACCTACCTGCACGCAACCTCAGATCCTCACAAGATCTCCTTCTCTGCTCCTCTCTTATCTCCTCTTCCCACAATCGCATACAAGATTTCTCCCGTGCATCCCCCATACTCTGGAATGCTCTACCTCAGCACATCAGACTCTCACCTACCGTGGAAAGCTTCAAGAGGAACCTCAAGACCCACCTCTTCCAACAAGCCTACAACCTACAATAGCCCTCAGTCCAGTAGACCACTGCGCAACCAGCTCTGTCCTCACCTATTGTACCATCACCCATTCCCTGTAGACTGTGAGCCCTCGCGGGCAGGGTCCTCTCTCCTCCTATACCAGTCTGTCTTGTACTGTTAATGATTGTTGTACGCATACCCTCTTTCACTTGTAAAGTGCCATGGAATAAATGGCGCTATAATAAATAATAATAATAATAAATCAAACCCTTCACGTGATTAACGGAAAACGCCTCAAAAATATATTATAATACATTTAAAAAGAAAAAAAAAAGAAATCCATGGGAGTGGTGGAGCAAACCTGTGCACCTGCAGCGGAGCCTATAAACTCGAGTTGCAGGGACATTTTCTTCAGCTGTATAACGATCTTGGCACAACATTCTTGCATGTAAAGTTTTTTTTTGTCAGTTTAACAGGCAGATCACAAGGACACAGCCCGTCATTGAGCGAATACATACGCTAAACACAGTGAACACAGGAAATAGGTATTTTTACATTGTGCCGTACTGCAGAATAGCGGCCTGTTCTGTTGGTAATACAACTTCCAGCAAGAAACCGAAAAAGAGAAGGAAATACTGGACGAATCGTGTCCACCAGAAATTGCCAGTATCTACTGTAGATTTGTATCCAACACACAAAACCTTTTCCCCATTTTAATTACCTGGTGATTTAGCAGTGCACTATGCTTTCCTGCAGCCGAGCACCGCCAGCTACACTGCTCCGATCGATACATAAGGACTGCATATTGGTAGATCTGAGCAAGTACCTAACTATTCGTACTCACTATACTCATAACGAATATTGTCTAATACTCGTGTATTCATTCTGAATAGTGTGTGCAATGCAAGTCAATGGGGACAAACTCACAATGTAATGAGTTACCCGAATTCCACACTATTCGCTACTCGCACAAATAGTACGGCATTCGAATTACATTGTGAGTATTTCCCATTGACTTGCATTGTACACGCTACTCGGAATGAATACGCGATTATTAGACAGTATTCATTAGGAGTATAGTGAGGACGAATAGTTAGATACTCGTTCAACTCTACATATTGGTACTTAAGATTGCCTTTTCTACCTTGTTATATATTTGATAGATCCAGCATCATCCATGTGATTATGCCTATAGCAGATGAAGATCCACAGGTTGTGGGCTAGTGTGGCATCCTAAAGATCATATATGTGCAAGGTTTACTGGTCATGAATGACGTCTGCAACTAATGAACGTCTGAATCATCATGAGGATGGCTTATTTCTTAGCACTGGACACTCACGTATCTGTTCTCACTTCCCTTTTTTACACCTAGGAGATAAGCTAAAGATTAAGCCTGTGTTCACATGCAGTGCTTTTTTTTACTTGCAGACAAAACCTGCTCTCTTGACAATAAAAACGCTGCCCATTTTGAGGTATTTTGGGGGGCGTTTTTTTGGCAGCATATTTTGGGTTTGGGTTACATGTGTGCTTTAATTATTTATATATATATATATATATATATATATATATATATATATATATATATATATATATATATATATATATATATATATTATATTATATGATTAATAAAGTTAGCCTTATTCACCAAAAAAAACTGCAAAAACACTAAGATTTGACATGCTGCAGATTTAAGAAACGCTAAAGGAAAACCTTAACAAATAAAAACAAAAAAAACAAACATGTGCTTAGATTTCTGCAATCTCATAGCTTTTGCTGGTACTTTAAAAACCAGTTATTAATGCAGAAAAAAACCCTGGACGTGAACATTGCATTAGGGGGTAAGGCTGGACACCAAGGCAGAAATACTGGTATAGGCCCAATTTACAATTACTTGAGTCCAGTCTAAAAAGAAGAAAAAACTTCCCAAAATGAATGAGACATGCCAACTGGCAACCCCAAATCCTGAGAATGATGCGATTCTACGGATCTTTTCCCAATAGAGCACCCCGTAGGGTCTCTATGGACTAATTTGAAGGCTATTCATTTTTTTTTTATCTAAATGCATATAAAAACCATTTTTGAGGTAGGATTTTATTAAAAATGTTAGAATGTCTAGCTTCTACAGCCTCTATGTATCATTTATAGGGATATTGCCATCGTATACAATTATGGCATAGTACCTCCTGTACTAGTTGGTGCCCGTATAGGATCCAACTCCTTATTGAAACCAATAGAAGAAATCCAGCGCTCAAGATGGCAGTAAGTATTTAATATTGAAAAAATGTAAACTGTCCAACACGTGACGTTTCGGTTCAGTACCTTTCTCAATCGTAATTGTCAGAAGCACTTGTGTTTGAGAAATTAATATTAAGATCTGTATAGAAGACCAAGCTGATTACTACAGAAGGTTTGTAGGAGAAAAGCGTGAGTGATGGGTGAATCAGTAACTGATGGTAGAGCGGCACTACAAGGATATGATTCACCCCCACCCACGCTTTTCTCCTTATTGGTCCCAATAATAAAAGTATTTCCCCAGAAAGTGTCCATATCCTTTAACTGTCCCTTTTTCTGAAGGATCCAGCACATCTAGCAGAGGACCTACTAATTTGTACAGATGATCAGGCAGATCGAACCAAATACTAAGACTCCCGGAAATGTTGATGACAAATAGGTCCTCACAATTCATAGAGAGCTTCAAATTTCTGGTTCAGTCTCCTTACCGTACTAACGAGATACTTTTCGATCAGGTCATGTCCACATTCATTGCGTTTTTCATCTGGAGACACCTCATACTCAGCCTACAGATAAGAAGAAGGTGGTCAAGAAACATATACTACAATGTGGCTGTAATGCTTTAATATATTCTGGTCACACTAAAGTCCTACCACAGCATCCAGAAAGCGCACACAACGCAGAAGCTCAGGGCGAGTCTCACAGAACTGACGGAAGAGGAGACGTCCAATAGGTTGCCGGTCGCAAAGGCTGTGATAGTCCCGCTCTATTGCACACATAGAAAGAAACCATTAGGTAAATCATCAGTGCTGTAATATATAAGAAGACGTCAGCCATCTTGTGCTCCACACAGTGATGAATGTAATGGTGTGGAGAATAACGGTGACAAAGAACAGTGGCATCAAGTCATGCACAGGAAACATTGGCAGAACTGAGACAGTCTACACATACATAGAGCACAGACAATAGTCATCTAAAATGGCTGCCAGCAT
Organism: Anomaloglossus baeobatrachus; assembly: GCF_048569485.1. Taxonomy (NCBI): domain Eukaryota; kingdom Metazoa; phylum Chordata; class Amphibia; order Anura; family Aromobatidae; genus Anomaloglossus; species Anomaloglossus baeobatrachus. The sequence continues at coordinate 117,080,157 of NC_134356.1, read as the reverse complement.
AATATCTAATACTATCATATCTATTACTGGACATTTACTACACAGGCAATCTGGTTTGGAGCAAAGCTTTTAATGTCAACTTCCAAATGAAATGTCCAGCTTTGTAACTATTTTTTTTTTCTTTTAATGCTTAAATACATATAAAATTCCCAGCTTTACATACAATTTGTTTCCTATCGTCTCCATAGTAACAGACCACAGACAACCTCTGAGCACTCCGATATTGCCGACCGTCACACTCAACTTCATATGTCTGCTTATGTTAAATTAGCAAGTAGTAAGGGATATGTGAGTGCGGTGTCAAAACGTAGAAGATTTTCTTATGGTTCATTACCATGAAGATGGATAGAAAAACACAAAATAATGCAAGATTTGTAATAGAAGTGGAAGGGTACATGCACACAATCAGGGTTTGCAGCGTTTTGGATGCAGTGTGTTTTTGCTGGGTCTAAAACGCTGTGTTGTACAGTAGAAACACAGTGGATGGGATTTAGAGAAATCCCATGCCCTCTGTGCTTCTTGTCTCCGCAGTGTAAAGTGACACGCGGCGCGGCTTTCCGAGCAGCAGCACGTCCATTTATGCGGCGCAGACACGAGTGTTCTCTGCAGGGAGAACAGAGAGACAGTCCGCAACTCCCCGAGCCCTGATCATGGGAACGGGCAGCTGAGGTCTCCTGTGGAGACTACTCACGTGTCCACAGAAGAAGACACACTGCGTCCAGGGCGCGGCATGTCCGGATCGTGTGCACCCACCCAAACTCCCACTTCAAAAAATGTCTGATTTGTGATAGTAAAGGTTGGATTGGTCTCTTCTGTGAGGCTGTGACACTTAGGCTATGTGCGCACTAGAAAAGTGATTTTTCTCAAGAAAATTTCTTGAGAAACTTCTGGGAGTTGAAGATTTCCGCACCTGCGGAAAAATCCACGGGAAAAACGCATGCGGATTTGCCGCAGGTTGGTCCCTGTGGTTTTCCAATAAATAATATAGATAATCGATAGACACATAATGGATAGAGGGAAAGATGGATAGATGAATAGATAGATAGATAGATGAGAAAGACCTATATAATGTCCCACCTCCCTGCATTTTCTAAGCTGGCACCCTTTAGTGACTTTCATGTAGCACTAAAGGGTGCTTAGCCTTGTATTTAGCCATAAAATAAATAATTAAAAAAAAAACCCGACGTGAGGTCCCCCCATCTTTTGTAGCCAGCTAGGGTAAAGCAGACGGCTGCAGCCTGCAAACCACAGCTGGCAGCTTCACCTTGGCTGATAATCCAAAACAGAGGGCACCCCACGCTGTTATTTTACATTAAATAAATAATTTAAAACAAAAAACGTGGGGTCCCCCCCAAATTGCATCACCAGCCGAGGTAAAGCGGACAGCTGTGGTCTGGTATTCTCAGACTAGGGAGGTCCACTGTTATTGGACACTCCCCAGCCTAAAAATAGCAGGCCGCAGGCGCCCCAGAAGTGGCGCATCCAGTAGACGTGCCAATCCTGGCGCTTCGCCCCAACTCATCCCATTGCCATGGTGCGTTAGCAAACGAGGTAATATATGGGGTTGATGCCAGATGTGTAATGTCACCTGGCATCAAAGCCCTGGGGTTGGTGAGGCCAGGCGTCTATCAGATACCCGACATCCCCAACCCAGTCAGTAAGAAATAAAAAATAGACAACAAAAAGTTTTATTTGAAAAAACACTCCCCAAAACATTCCCTCTCTCACCAATTTATTGAAAAGAACACGTCCGGCATAATCCAATAAGGAGGGGGGGTCCCACGGCGTTCCATACCATAGTCGCTGTCCCAGTCAATGAAGAACAGAATGTTCCCCATTGGCTGGGAGAGCAATGCAGTGACCTGAGCTAACATCAATAGCCCAGGTCACTGCATGGGATGCCGAGCGCTGCTGTCAGGAGGTTAGATGAGATCATTACATGCTGTGATCATCTCCTGTACTGCTGACGTCAGCGCTGTCACTTACTTCTATGCCCGCCGCGTTGTCAGAAGTATCGCGAGAGCCCGTGACGTCACCGCTAGTGACAGTCTCGGGCCGCTCGCGAGACGGGCATAGACAGCAGTGACCGCGGTAACGTCAGGAGGCAGGAGATCGTCACAGCAGGTAATGATCTCACCACCTGACAGCAGCTATCGTCATCTCCGCGGCTGCCAGCACTGCAGGGTGTCAGTGTCTGCCTGCGCTGCAGCGTGACAAGCTGCTGACACTGCGGGCACACACTGACACGCTGCAGTGCAGGCAGCCGCGAGGCTGGAGCGGGACACAGACTGCACGGGCACCTGGAGGTCACACGGAAGTGCTTCTGTGCGGCGTCCAGGGAGTGTGACGTCTGTGTTTACTCTGCTCCGCTTCCTCTTCCTGGCATAATGACATTGCTTCCTGCAAAAATGCAGGCAGCGATGAGCATTACCGCAGGTAAATCGCGGCTAAACCGGGGGTATACCGGACATCATTTGCTACCTGCGGTATACCCCCGGTATTTCGCGATTACATTGCAGTGAATGGAGTGAAATTCCGGTGGTATACCGCAGGTACCTGCAGAAAATAATGGACATGCTTATTTTCTCAAGAAATTTTCTCAAGAAATTCTTCTCAAGAACATTTCTTGAGAAAAATCCGCAGTGTCCGCACAGCTATTTTTTTTCACATAGGATTTGCTAGGAAATGTCTGCACAAAGATTGCAGACATTTCTCAAGAAATTTCCGCGGGTAAATCCGCGGGTAAAACGCACTAGTGCGCACAGGGCCTTAGGGTGGTGTCACACACAGCGACGACGACAACGACGTCGCTGCTACATCACCATTTTCTGTGATGTTGCAGCGACGTCCTGTCACTGTCGCTGTGTGTGACATCCAGCAACGGCCTGGCCCCTGCTGTGAGGTCGCTGGTTGTTGCTGAATGTCCAGCTTCATTTTTTGGTCGTCACCCTCCCGCTGTGACACACACATCCCTGTGTGTGACACAGAGAGAGCGACGAAATGAAGTGAGCAGGGAGCAGGAGCCGGCATCTGGCAGCTGTGGTAACCTGTAACCAGGATAAACTTCGGGTAACCAAGGGAAGACCTTTCCCTGGTTACCCGATATTTACCTTCGTTACCAGCGTCCGCCGCTCTCGCTGCCAGTGCTGGCTCCCTGCTCTCTGCACATGTAGCTGCAGTACACATCGGGTAAGTAACCCGATGTGTACTGTAGCTAGGAGTGCAGGGAGCCAGTGCTAAGCAGTGTGCGCGGCTCCCTGCTCTCTGCACATGTAGCACAGCGACGCGTGTCGTTACGATCGCTGCTGCTTCTGCTGTGTTTGACAGCTAAGCAGCGATCATAACAGCGACTTACAAGGTCGCTGTTGCGTCACAGAAAACTGTGACGTAACAGCGACGTTGTTGTCGCTATGTGTGAACCCAGCTTTAAAAGAATGGTAGAGGTCTAGGCACTCCAATCCCAACTGATCAACCATTGACATGTAAAAAATGTATACATATATTTGTGTGTAATATATAATTCATCTCAAATCAAACAAGCTTTATTCGCAGGACCAAATACACATTAGTTTTGCTAAAGCAAGTGTACAATAGGGACTGTGGGAATGATGGGTGGGGACTGTAGGAAGGATGGATGGGGGCACATCCAGGGTGGTAACTGTAGGAAGGATGGATGGGGGCACATCCAGGGTGGGAACTGTAGGAAGGATGGATGGATGGGGGCACATCCAGGGTGACGACTGTAAAAAGGATGGATGGGGGCACATCCAGGGTGGGAAATGTAGGAAGGATGGGTGGGGACACATACAGGGTGGGGACACATCCAGGATGAATGGGGGCACATCTGGGGTGGTGACACACACACACACACATATACATATACATATACATACATATATATATATATATATATATATATATATATCTATATATATATATATATATATATATAGATATATATATATATATATATATATACACACACATATACATACATACATACATATACACAGTTAGGTCCAGAAATATTTGGACAGTGACACAATTTTCGCGAGTTGGGCTCTGCATGCCACCACATTGGATTTGACATGAAACCTCTACAACAGAATTCAAGTGCAGATTGTAACGTTTAATTTGAAGGTTTGATCAAAAATATCTGATAGAAATTGTAGGAATTGTACACATTTCTTTACAAACACTCCACATTTTAGGAGGTCAAAAGTAATTGGACAAATAAACCAAACCCAAACAAAATATTTTTATTTTCAATATTTTGTTGCGAATCCTTTGGAGGCAATCACTGCCTTAAGTCTGGAACCCATGGACATCACCAAACGCTGGGTTTCCTCCTTCTTAATGCAGGGTGGATTGATTTAAATCACGCCGATTTAAATCATGATTTAAATCACGATTTAAATCAAAAGATTTTTTTCTATTTAAATCGGATCGATTTAAATCATGATTTTAATCATGATTTAAATCACTGATTTAAATCAAAAGGTTTTTTTTAATATAAATCACGATTAAAATGAGAAGTGAGAGCAGTGTGTGCATGTGCGCCCATAGTTACACGGACGAAACTAGGGGCAACGATCTAACGCCAGGGTGAGGGGGGGACCCAAAGTAAGTAAAAATCTTTTTTGTTTTACTATATGGCAATAGGTAGGTGTTTAAAAGCAGCATGTCTTAATTGTATAAACTATTAATAGCCTCCACATTTTGTTCATACTGCCCCTTTAATTCCACACTTCTAGCTTGGTTTCAGTTTTGGTTTAGTTTTTTTCCCTGCATTCAGTTGACATGCCCAAACTTGTTGGATAGTCAGCAGTACTTGGCTCAGGCTGTAGTAACATCAGCAGTGCTTGGCTCAGGCTGTAGTAACAATCAAACTTCATAAGTGATCTGTGTGAGCCATGGCAGCAGGTCGTAAGAGAGACCCTATTTGGGTTCATTTTGTTGAGATGCCAGCAGCAGATCTTGGAAAGAAAGGTGCAAGAGCAAAGTGCAAATACTGTCAAAAGGATATCCAAGGACTTGTTTGCCGTTTGAAATCACATTATGAAAACTGCAACCAGAAGGGAAATGAAGATGTTGATAGTGATACAACTAATGTCAATGAACCCCCACAGCTTCTTATGCACCAGGAGCCTAGTACTAGTGGTAAGTCTGGCAATTAATTTACAACCTATTTTTTTAACAGACATTTTACTGGGATGGTTAAAGTCTATGAAAAGAAAAATTTCTAGCACTGGTAGTTCTGGAGTATAGAATTTAAATTTATGTTAAGGCAATATTTCACAGAAAATTAACGCTAAAGGACATGTGCACCTTTATTTTTTTAAGGTGCACATGTCCCCCCCCCCCGCAGCGCTCTTACCTCCGATCCCCGCAGTGCTGAGATCCGTGGCTTCGTTTTGACCGTCCGCCTCCCGTCCTCCGGTTGCGGCCTACTCGCAGTGATCCAGCGGCGTGACGTCAGCGGGCCGCACGCTCCATTGAAATGAATGGAGGCGCGCTCGCGGACGGGCAGAACGAAGCCACGGATCCCCGCAGCGATGACATTGGAGGTAAGAGAGCTGCGGGGGGAGGACATGTGCACACTGTGACTGGCTGCACCTTAAAAAATAAAGGTGCACATGTCATTTAAGTAAAAATAAAGTGTGTATACGCTTATTTTTTTTTTATTGTAGGCTGCAATTCACTTTTGAAGTCTGCCAAATTGACCATTTTAAAAAAAAAACATTTTTAAAACTTTTGTGACATAATTTTTTTCAGTTGCTGAAGCTCTGATATTAGTTACCAGTATTACAGCAACCTCACCGGAAAACTTGAGTAGCATAACTTTTGAGACAGCCCTTATAGGACGAGGACCATTACATTGTTCAAAAAGTTTGTTTCAATATTTTCGTTATATTTCTTCAAATACGCAGTCGATTTATATTTTTAATTTCTGTGCTTTCAGGGTCAAATATGGCTTGTGCTGCACGTGACAATCAATATCTGGGTACAACTTCAACAAAGCAGCCCAAAAAAAAACTTTGCGTGCAACAAAGTGTAGAAAAATTCATCTTAAAGACTACGACGAGCCAGAAAGAACATTTTGATGAATTAATTGCTAAATTCATATTTGCAACCAATTCTTCTTTCCGACTAGTTGAGCACCCATTGTTTGTACAAATGATCGAAGGAATTAGACCAGGCTACAAACCACCAAGTAGATTTGATATCTCAGGAAAACATCTTCAGGCTGTATACGACACAGAAAGAGCGGCTTGTACAAAATATTTGAAAGACAAGGTTGTTAACATGAGCTTGGATGGTTGGAGCAACATCCACAACGACCCCATAATTTGCACTTGTGTCACAACAGAAGATGGTGAAACTTACCTTACAGACACAATAGACACATCTGGAAATTCACATACTGCTGAATATTTACTTGAAATTGCTAAGAACTCAATTCACCAATGCCAAGAACAGTTTGGATGTAAAGTAAGGAGCTTAGTTACTGATAACGCAAGCAATGTGGCAAAAATGCGAGCGGAACTGGCACAGGATGACACAAATGTCATTACATACGGTTGTTCTGCCCATTTGTTGCATCTTTTGGCAAAAGACCTGCATATTTTGAGTGTCAAGGAACATGTTGTAGAAATTGTTAAATATTTCCGCAATAATCATTTTGCACATGCAACCTACAAGGAAATGGGAGGACTGAAGTTGGTTCTACCACAAGATGTTAGATGGAATACCTTGGCTGACTGCTTGGAACTGTTTATTAACAACTGGTCAAAATTACTGTCCATTTGCGAAACACATCGGGATAAAATTGATGCTAATATACGAAGCAAAGTATTAAATCTTGGTGTGAAGAGAAATGCCGAGGACCTTTTTGGAAAGGTTAAAGCCAATATCGTTTGCGTTGGATAAAATGCAGAAAGATACTGCAACCATAGCTGATGCCACAGAAGTTTGGAAAGATTTAGAAGGTTCTCTAGATCTCTTGAACCTCTCAAACAATGTAAAGGTTGCAATACAGCACCGCAAGGACCAAGCATTAAAAGAAGAACACTATTTAGCCAATATCTTGCATCCCATCTACAGAGGGAAAAAATTATCTGAGGCGGAAATCAACTCTGCAATGGAGTGGCTCGCCAATACTAACCATGACATTGTGGCAACTGTGCTGAAATTGAAGTGTGAATCTGCACCATTTCAAAAATACATGTTTGCAGATAACGTCGTTAATGAACTAAAACCACTGGACTGGTGGAAGTCGCAATCACTTGTTCTTCCAGCAAAGATAATAAATCTAGCTACTCAGCTACTGACTGCATCGGCTTCATCCGCAGGAGTAGAGAGATTGTTTTCTTCATTTGGTTTTGTGCACACAACAGTCCGAAACCGCTTAGGAACTGCTAAAGCAGGACAACTGGTTTTCCTATTAAAAGTCCTAAATAAACAGTAGGCTTAAAGGACTGATGTATTCACTGAAGATGTTTGCTTACTTCAAACGTTAGAGATAGGCTATTGTTAAAAAGTACTTACTCTCTGTAGTTGAATTCTGAGTGTTTAATAGTGCAAATAAAAATTATTAGGTTTCATAATCAACTGTTTTAATATTTTTGTGTAAAACAATTAGATTTGCAAAAAGACAAAGTTTTGCTTGTGTACAACTTGATTAAAAAATCTGATTTAAATCAAATGATTTAAAATCAAAAAAATCTGATTTTTTTGATTTTTTTAAAAAAATCAAGATTTTTATCCACCCTGTCTTAATGCTTTGCCAGGCCTTTACAGCCGCAGCCTTCAGGTCTTGCTTGTTTGTGGGTCTTTCCGTCTTAAGTCTGGATTGGAGCAAGTGAAATGCATGCTCAATTGGGTTAAGATCTGGTGATTGACTTGGCCATTGCAGAATGTTCCACTTTTTTGCACTCATGAACTCCTGGGTAGCTTTGGCTGTATGCTTGGGGTCATTGTCCATCTGTACTATGAAGCGCCGTCCGATCAACTTTGCGGCATTTGGCTGAATCTGGGCTGAAAGTATATCCCGGTACACTTCAGAATTCATCCGGCTACTCTTGTCTGCTGTTATGTCATCAATAAACACAAGTGACCCAGTGCCATTGAAAGCCATGCATGCCCATGCCATCACGTTGCCTCCACCATGTTTTACAGAGGATGTGGTGTGCCTTGGATCATGTGCCGTTCCCTTTCTTCTCCAAACTTTTTTCTTCCCATCATTCTGGTACAGGTTGATCTTTGTTTCATCTGTCCATAGAATACTTTTCCAGAACTGAGCTGGCTTCATGAGGTGTTTTTCATCAAATTTAACTCTGGCCTGTCTATTTTTGGAATTGATGAATGGTTTGCATCTAGATGTGAACCCTTTGTATTTACTTTCATGGAGTCTTCTCTTTACTGTTGACTTAGAGACAGATACACCTACTTCACTGAGAGTGTTCTGGACTTCAGTTGATGTTGTGAACGGGTTCTTCTTCACCAAAGAAAGCATGCGGCGATCATCCACCACTGTTGTCATCCGTGGACGCCCAGGCCTTTTTGAGTTCCCAAGCTCACCAGTCAATTCCTTTTTTCTCAGAATGTACCCGACTGTTGATTTTGCTACTCCAAGCATGTCTGCTATCTCTCTGATGGATTTTTTCTTTTTTTTCAGCCTCAGGATGTTCTGCTTCACCTCAATTGAGAGTTCCTTAGACCGCATGTTGTCTGGTAACAGCAACAGCTTCCAAATGCAAAACCACACACCTGTAATCAACCCCAGACATTTTAACTACTTCATTGATTACAGGTTAACGAGGGAGACGCCTTCAGAGTTAATTGCAGCCCTTAAGCGGGCTTTACACGCTGCGACATCGCTAATGCGGAGTCGTTGGGGTCACGGATTTTGTGACGCACATCCGGCCGCATTAGCGATGCCGTCGCGTGTGACACCGATAAGCAATTTTGCATCGTTGCAAAAACGTGCAAAATCGCTAATCGGCGACACGGGGGTCCATTCTCAATTATCGTTACTGCAGCAGTAACGAAGTTGTTCCTCGTTCCTGCGGCAGCACACATCGCTGCGTGTGACGCCGCAGGAGCGAGGAAGCTCTCCCTACCTGCCTCCCGGCCGCTATGAGGAAGGAAGGAGGTGGGCGGGATGTTACGTCCCGCTCATCTCCGCCCCTCCGCTGCTATTGGGCGGCGGTTCAGTGACGTTTCAGTGACGTCGCTGTGACGCCGCACGGACCGCCCCCTTAGAAAGGAGGCGGTTCGCCGGTCACAGCGACATCGCCGGACAGGTAAGTATGTGTGACGGCTCTGGGCGATGTTGTGCGGCACGGGCAGCGATATGCCCGTGTCGCGCAACAGATGGGGGCGGGTACCCACACTAGCGATATCGGGACCGATATCGCAGTGTGTAAAGTAGCCTTTAGAGTCCCTTGTCCAATTACTTTTGGTCCCTTTAAAAAGAGGAGGCTATGCATTACAGAGCTATGATTCCTAAACCCTTTCTCCGATTTGGATGTGAAAACTCTCATATTGCAGCTGGGAGTGTGCACTTTCAGCCCATATTATATATATAATAGTATTTCTGAACATGTTTTTGTAAACAGCTAAAATAACAAAACTTGTGTCACTGTCCAAATATTTCTGGACCTAACTGATTATATATATATATATATATATATATATATATATATATATATATATATATATATATATATATATATATATATATATATATATATATATATATATATAATTATATATTATATATACACACACATACATATATACACACACGCTGCCTTCAAAAAGTATTCATACCCTTGGAGCTTTTGCACGTTAAACTCACAAATTTGAAATGTTAGTAGAAATCCGTGGCAAGACATGAAAACTGCACTTTTCAGACGCCCTCCATCCAATATAACTGAGCTAGAGCTGGTTTACATAGAAGAGTCGGCTGTCAGTGCTGTTGCGTCGTTACAGCCGCTGCTGTTAGTGATGTGATAAAAACAAAAAAACAAAAAAGTGAGCCGGAGTATGAGATGGTATACATGGAGCTTGTGAGCTCATGTTCACACTGGCCATGAGACAAAGAGAAACCAAGGAAAAAATTGTGAAAAAATACCCCGCTGTAACTAAATAAAAGCATAGTGCATATAAACATAGGGTACTTAGTAAACACTGTTTTTGATCAAAAAAAGCATAAAACTATCCCACCAACGCCAAGGTGTACCCAGTTGGGATAGTACCTACACTCTCTAATATTAAAACCTTACCATGGGTCTAAAATAGGCCTCAATGTGGCTAAGGGCTGAGAGCTTTTTTGTAGTTTTTTTGTATTCAGTACAAACAGGGAGTGGCCCCCTTCTCAGCGAGCTGGACATTTCATTCTGTGAATCCCCCTGACTGTGTGTCCTGTTGGGACCCGGTCGCTCTCAGCCCTTAGCCACATTGAGGCCTATTTTAGACCCATGGTAAGGTTTTAATATTAGAGAGTGTAGGTACTATCCCAACTGGGTACACCTTGGCGTTGGTGGGATAGCTTTATGCTTTTTTTGATCAAAAACAGTGTTTACTAAGTACCCTATGTTTATATGCACTATGCTTTTATTTAGTTACAGCGGGGTACTTTTTCACAATTTTTTCCTTGGTTTCTCTTAGTGATGTGAGCAGTGACTGTAGCCACTCCGACACGCCTGCTTGACTGAAAGTCGGCTCCTCCTGGGAGAAATAAAGCTCATTTTCTCCTGGGTGCCACACTTTCAGTACAGTGGCAAGGAATTCTCATATTGCTATTGACCTGCAGAATAATCCTCAATCTGCAGGTTAACAGCGTTATCAGACCTGACAAAATTCCTTTAATTACTAAAGGGCCACATAACATATAAACAATGGGCGCTCCTCTCCCACAGCACCTTGTGTTCCTACCAGAATGGATCTGTGAACAGTGCACACGACAGAAGCATTTTCACTTCTACGGTTACTTGTGAAACACGTAAGATCACACATTTACACATTTGTGCAGGAAGTGGTAAGAACACCATAGCAAGAGGAAGCGATGAAATGAGATTAGCCAACCCTAGCTGCGTTGGAGGACTGTCATGAATCTCGTTGTGGGCGAGAGGACGTATATTTCCTGTCAGAAATGTCAGCATTGGGGTGACCCGGTGGACTCACCAACAGTACGCCTCAACTCCTCGCACTCACTAATGTGTGGGAACTGCAACATCTGTCGCCATTTTTTGCTTTTTCCTTTCCGGTTCCCTCCACCACCTGTAGATAAAGGTGAGAGATGTCAGGCTATCCCGCAGTCCAGGTGCTCCGTCTAGGCAAATCCATGGCCATGTTTGAATAGGCCTGACACGCTTTCAGGAAAAATATGGTTAACATGCAAAATAAATGGAAATGACTTCATACCCACAAACATGGTACTTTTCATTCTGACACATCATTAACACTCATTTACATCAAGACTGGGACAACAGAAAGGGGCGACACAGAGCAGCGTCTCTGGGCACATCACATTTCCACAGAGGGATTAATAAGTAAACCTTATCTAATGTCCCAAAGGTACCAGACCATAGCTACAAGCACCAGTCCAAGCAGGTTGGGTTCTGGTTTGGGCCCGATACAGGACTGGGTTTTCTGCTCCATACAGTGCATGAAGGGGCCTGGCTTACATATGTCAGTTGGCCTCCTCCTGTCTACACACCAACTGTAAGAGTAGGGGGCTGGCTTAGCTACTGAGATGATCAGATGGTCGGACCCCTTCTCTGGCTATACACTGAGTGTGATAGAGAAGGAGGCTGACTGAACCATAGTAATGACCAGTGGGCCAGCCCTCTTGTATGTCTATACACTGACTGTGATAGAGAAGGAGGCTGGCTTAGTTATTGCAATGAGCAGTGGGCCAGCCCTCTTGTATGTCTATACACTGACTGTGATAGAGACGGAGGCTGGCTTAGTTATTGCAATGAGCAGTGGGTCAGCCCCTTTTCAATCTATACAGTGACTGTGATAGAGAAGGAGGCTGGCATAGCTATTGTATTAATCAATTCGCCAACTCCCTTCTAGGTCCACTGATTGATAGAAAAGAAGGCTGGCTTAGCTAATAAACTGATCAGTCGGTCCTCTTTTCTGTCTATACAGTGATGGCGATAGAGGAGACTGGTTTAGTTAGCAATAAGCAGCCGGCCAGGCCCAGTCTCTTTCTATACACTGACTGTCATAAAGGAGGCTGGCTTAGTTAGTAATGTGCAGTCGGCCAGCTCCCATCTCTGTCTACAGGAGGTTGGCTTAGATATTAACAAGCAGCCGGTCCCCCCTTTTGTCTAGAGAAGGCTGGCTTAGTTAGTAATGAGTAGCCGGCCAGACCCCATCACACGACAGCCTATGAACAGACAAGATTAGAGCATGTATACTATAGTGCAAAAATTGTGTTTCTTTTTGCCTGGAAACCTCTATGAAACTGTGTCCAGATTATGTGGTGGGCAGGCTTCGAAGCCCAATGCTCATCACCAGCTGATGATGCCCCCTACCCCCCCCCATATTCATCCCCAGCTCATGATTTCCCCCCCCATGCTCATCACCAGCTCATGATCCCCCCCCCATATTCATCACCAGCTCATGATCCCCCCCATGCTCATCACCAGCTCATGATCCCCCCCATGCTCATCACCAGCTCATGATCCCCCCCATGCTCATCACCAGCTCATGATCCCCCCCATGCTCATCACCAGCTCATGATCCCCCCAATGCTCATCACCAGCTCATGATCCCCCCCATGCTCATCACCAGCTCATGATCCCCCCCATGCTCATCACCAGCTCATGATCCCCCCCATGCTCATCACCAGCTCATGATCCCCCCATGCTCATCACCAGCTCATGATCCCCCCCATGCTCATCACCAGCTCATGATCCCCCCATGCTCATCACCAGCTCATGATCCCCCCATGCTCATCACCAGCTCATGATCCCCCCCCATGCTCATCACCAGCTCATGTTCCCCCCCCCATGCTCATCACCAGCTCATGATCCCCCCCCCCCATGCTCATCACCAGCTCATGATCCCCCCCCAATGCTCATCACCAGCTCATGATCCCCCCCAATGCTCATCACCAGCTCATGATCCCCCCCCAATGCTCATCACCAGCTCATGATCCCCCCCCCAATGCTCATCACCAGCTCATGATCCCCCCCCCAATGCTCATCACCAGCTGATGATCCCCCCCCCAATGCTCATCACCAGCTCATGATCCCCCCCCAATGCTCATCACCAGCTCATGATCCCCCCCCCAATGCTCATCACCAGCTCATGATCCCCCCCCCAATGCTCATCACCAGCTCATGATCCCCCCCCCAATGCTCATCACCAGCTCATGATCCCCCCCCAATGCTCATCACCAGCTCATGATCCCCCCCCAATGCTCATCACCAGCTCATGATCCCCCCCCAATGCTCATCACCAGCTCATGATCCCCCCCCAATGCTCATCACCAGCTCATGATCCCCCCCAATGCTCATCACCAGCTCATGATCCCCCCCAATGCTCATCACCAGCTCATGATCCCCCCCCCAATGCTCATCACCAGCTCATGATCCCCCCCCAATGCTCATCACCAGCTCATGATCCCCCCCAATGCTCATCACCAGCTCATGATCCCCCCCAATGCTCATCACCAGCTCATGATCCCCCCCAATGCTCATCACCAGCTCATGATCCCCCCCCCAATGCTCATCACCAGCTCATGATCCCCCCCCAATGCTCATCACCAGCTCATGATCCCCCCACCCCAATGCTCATTAGCAGCTCATGACCCCCCCATGCTCATCACCAGCTCATGATCCCCCCCCCCCCCAATGCTCATCACCAGCTCATGATCCCCCCCCCCAATGCTCATCACCAGCTCATGATCCCCCCCCCAATGCTCATCACCAGCTGATGATTCCTCCCCCCCCAATGCTCATCACCAGCTGATGATACCCCAATGTCTAGCATATTGCATACAGCCCCATGTTGGCACTCATGCACCCATGATTTCAGCAGGTTGCACAGTAATGACTATCCTCCCCATTGAATCTAGCACATACTCTACATTCACTTTCCCCCATGGCTGCACACTCAAGGCTGACACATAACTATTACCAGTGCAGCCTAGACCTGCCCATATGAAGACATATGTAACTTTTCCCGGCTGCTGCCCCCTCTGCCGCCACAATGCTTGCGCATACACACCTTCCCTGGCTTTCAGCAGCACGGTGTTGGCCACTATATTCTCGAGCTCCATAGGGCGGCCTGGCCGGGCACTCCGAGCCTCGGGCGGCCACTCACTTTCTGCCAGACTCCCAGCACCCTGCTGCCAATGCTAGACTCCACCCACCTCAACCAATCAGCCATCAGCCGCACCCCCGGACTTACCTCTGATTGGTTGAACCTTACAATCAGTATATTAACTGTATTGCCGTTCACAGGGCTGTAGTAGCTGTCATTGAGCGCTTACGCTGATTGGGAGCACAACCCTGAGTAGGCGGAGTCTTCAGACAATTCTGTAAAGTGATTGGCCACCGGGATTGTCACTCGATGTAGCCCTTAGTTGTGGAATCTTTGGAGGTGTGTGCGCTACATAAATCTGTTCAAACCAGCGTGACGTCACGGAGGCCATGTGTTGGTTGGCGGATGCTAAATTGTTGCGTGTGAGAGTGGTTGGCATGATGAGAGGCTGGTATGAGCAGAGCAGTACTCTGTAGCCTCTCCTGTTATGTGCGGTGTGTGGCTCTGGTGCTAGGCTGGCACAAAGCTTTGCTCCTTATTTCTGCTGCAGCAGGACTTCGTTCCTTGTGTTAGGAGGAAATGTTCTGTGCAGCCATGGTAATTAATATTACATAAGAGTAAGGAGTGCAGCACATTAGTGATGAGCAGCATTATAACCTGCAGGCACAAGTGGCTGTAAATAATATATAATACATTATTAGCGTGCCCAGATAACTATGGAGGAGAATGGTGAGACCCCAGGAGATGCTGATGGTGGATTATCATTATTAATCACTGTTAATGAGCCAAAATGATCCCAGTAATAAAATACAAATCAGAAAGGAGCATGTGAGAGCGGCGCCAAACTACCACAAGATGGCCGTCATAGTGGGCACCACATGGTGTTATCAGCAGTCACTGCGCCACCGATCTCACTGAAGGAATAGCCACACACCTCGGGGATTGAATTAGTATACAGGTGACCAAAGCCGCTACATGGCCAACATACAGACATAGATAACCCCGGGGTATCAGCACACTGTGGGTCCTGAATACATGGAATATTGCTATAAACAGTAAAAAACGTAAGGACTTAGTGATTTTTGATCAAAGAGCCCGAAAACCATCCAACCATGTCAAGGTGTACCTATAAGTATGGATGGTCCCTAACCACTATTTGTCTTACTGCCTCATGTGAATAGGGAGTGACAAGTGAACCATGCATGGCTTGTAATTAGAGATGAGCGGACTCGTTGAAGTTTGGTTCAGCGGGTTCAAACTTTAGAAAAACTTCTGCTCTGAACCCAAAGTTGACCTGAACCCCAATGGAAGTTGCTAATTGGCTAATTGGGCAGTTCGGGTCTCCGACCACACGCACCCAGTCATAAATAGATCACTTCAGGGGACAGTTGAGCGGGGTTCTTCCATTCCTTTTTCTTGTACACACTACATCCGATCATGTTGTTTTTACCTTACCCCCAATGCGAGTCGTTCAAACCCTGCAAGCAGCTCGCACTGGGCTGAGCACCGAGTGTACCCGAGCACAGTGATGCTCACACTGGTGTTTTGCATATGTGAAGCACCCAATCTCTGTTTTTTTTGGGAAGTCTGTGTTCGGTATGAACACGGAACCTCGGGATCGCTCATCTCTAGCGTACAGTAAAGATGAGCAAACCCAAAGTTCAATGTTTGTACAAAACATAGACTTTACAAAAAAAGAATTCAGAGTTCGGGTGCTTTACATGTGCAAACCACTCGCACGAGCATCGCTGTGCTTGGGTACGCTCGGTGCTCAGCCCAATGAGAGCCGCTTTAGTGTTTAAATGGCTCGCATTTGGGGTAACAACAGCGTAATTAGATATAGTGTGCACAAAAAAAATGGAAAAACTCCACCCACTCTTCCCCGGAAGGGATCTGTTTATGGCTGGCTGCATGTGGGCGGTGTTACGCCACTGAGTCGTGGAGATGTACTGTGGACTCGCTGGACCACTGGGAGACCAGTGGCAGTAGATTCACCAATACAGCTAGAGAGTCTAGAGAGAACATTCAGAAAACAAAAGATAGTTTATTTAGGGAATGATAACAGAGCAGGTGGTGAGAAGGCCCAAAGAGTCATGACGCAGAGCATCGCTGGAGGAGTTACTGGCGAGGGAACCTCTATACAGGGATTATCGCGGTCACAGCTCCGAAGGGTCAGACAGCCTATAGGAGTCCCGGTTTAAGGCCACTTTACACGTGGCGATTTATCGTACGATCGTACCCGCCCCCATCGTTTGTGCGTTTGTTGCCCGTGGTGCACAAGGTCGTTAAACCCCCGTCACACGTACTTACCTCCAGAACGACCTCGCTGTGGGCGGCGAACATCCTCTTCCTGAAGTGGGAGGGACGTTCGGCGTCACAGCGATGTCACACAGCGGCTGGCCAATAGAAGCGGAGGGGTGGAGATGAGCGGGACATAACATCCCACCCACCTCCTTCCTTCTGCATTGCCGGCAGCCGCAGGTAAGCTGAAGTTCATCGTTCCCGCGGTGTCACGCGGAGCGATGTGTGCTGCCTTGGGAACAATAAACAACCGGCGCGCAGAAGGCCGATCGATTTTTTGAAAATGAACAACGTGTCAACGAGCAACGATAAGGTGAGTATTTTTGCTTGTGCAAAGTCGTTCGTAGCTGTCACACGCTACGATATGTCAAACGATGCCGGATGTGCGTCACTAACAACGTGACCCCGATGACATATCGTTTGATATATCGTAGCGTGTAACGGGCCCTTTAGACAGGAGATTGATGGCTCAATAGGAGAGCAGAATCTGGAATGGTCTGTACCATCTAAAGAAAGCGGATCCTGTAGTTGAAGGAATCTGGAATGCTCTGCACTTTTCCTAGAGAAGCTGATCCGGCCAAAGGAGGAGTCAGGAGTGTTCCAAAAGGGCCTGAAGGTTCAGATGGCAGTAGAGGGATCTGGAGCATAAGATGCAACCAGGTATGATGGACTAGCTGTAGGAGGTTCTGTGAAGAGAAAGAGGTAAGTATGTGACGCCCCTGAACCATCAGGTCGTCACAGGGTATTGTACAATCTGCCCTCCCGTGGAATATCCAAATACTTCTTGGTTATGGGTCCCCAACTGTATGGTGTTGCCTACATCGGCTAATCAAAATCCTAGGTACACTCTGCACCACACCCATCAGACACACAAGTGGACGGCCTGAGTGTAATTGGGTCGCCCACTTGGGGGGTTGGTAAGGGGAGGTCAGGAGAGTCAGTCGAGTGTGAAGTGTTGGATGTGAAGGAGAGAGGAGGTCAGGAGCTGGTCTCCTTAGAAGCCATGTACAGTAGGTAGCAGATGGTGGTCTGAGCCTAGAGGAGCTGGACCTATGGTCGCAGGGGATCGTGGCAAGTGGCACGGATCTGTTGAGGAGGACAGCCAGCGGCCTTGCACCATCACCGGGCTGGGACCAGGGCACGACGGGGTACGTGGACCCTAGTTCGGGGAGTAGCTTCAGGCAACCTGACAATTTATCCGACGAGAACAGAGCCTTCAAGATTCTCTCCCCACCTGATCCAAAATCGGGGTACTAGCGCAACGAGGGGGATAGGACTTTCCACTAAAACGGTCCAGGAAATCCCAAGCGTGAACCCTGAGAGCAAGCTCCCACACTTAGCCATAGTGGGGAGCGGGACCCGACTAGATCCATACTACCGGGACCAACAGAGAAGTAAAGTTAGTGCAAGGAGGAAGGTCACGGATCACCAAGCAGCACCATTGGGGACGGGACCCAAACTAGCTTCCCTCAGAGGCAGCGGTATCCAGAACTTTGGTTTATGCAGTTGTCAGTGTCAGCTTACTGGACTGAGTGAGTACGAAAGTAACCTCTTCGCACCTAACAACACTCCCCGAACACCATCACCGAGTCCCGGGGCATGCCCCCTACCCGTGGAGGGTTCTAACACCTGGCTGCCCCATTCCATCGCACCCGGGTACTCCCAACTGCAGCGGTGGTACTCCACAATACTGTAATGCCCGGGTGGTGGATCCTCTGGGCCGTGCACCGGACTCCCCCAGTGAGGCAACACAGAGCTAACCCCTATACAGGGACTGTCCGGTCACCCCACCAGAGGGCCTAGGTGCACGGTTGCCGGAGCACTAAGCGGGATAAGGTCAGAGTCCTTTCCAGAAGCTGGAATGAGGAAGTCCCTGGGGACAAAGAGTTCCTGGTGCCAGGTGTGATGACGGTGCCCGGGTACTGATGGCAGGTAGAGACGTCAGATGTGAACAGTGTCCAACCGGTAGAGGAGGCAAAGGTCACCGGGTGAAGCCGAGGGTAGGAGGCAGGTTCAGACTGAAGAAGATGGTGGCGTCTCAGCTGATAGTCCCCGTAGGACCACTCGGACAGGCTGTGGCCCAGGCCAGGATAGCTTGGCAGGACAGTCCCTGCAGGACCTCTCGGACAGGTTGTGGACAGGACCAGGTTAACTTGGTAGAAGTGGTTCTGTGGAAGACACAGTGTTAATGCAAGACACAGCAAGCGTGGCCTGGACTCCTAGCTATAGAACTCGTAGAACAGGCGACGCCCTCCAGGCAGGAAGCTCCTAATATACCTGACCCTGACTGATGCAATATCCTGTTTAGGGAGTGCTGGGCCTTTAAGAGGAGGTCATTGACCGCGCGCGCGCCCTAATGCGCATGCGTGATGCCCGGGTGCCGGAGGCCAGAGCAGGGAGCGGTGCCGAGGAGGACATGTGACTGGAGGCAGGAGACCCGGGGACTGGAGCGGTGAGTGAGGAACGACGTTGGGACCCGGGGAGCGTGACAGTACCCCCCCCAGACCCTCCTCCCCGCAACCGGGACAGAAAGGCACGAATCAGAGGAGTACCCACATTCTCCCGGGGTTCCCAGGACCTATCCTCGGGACCATAACCTGCCCAGTCGACCAGGAAGTACTGCCGTCCCCTGACGGTCTTCATGGCCACGATATCTCTAACCGCATAGATGTCATCATCGGCTATGGGAGGAGGAGGACTGGCATCAGAAGAGAAGGGACCAAGGACAACAGGTTTCAGCAAGGACACATGGAAGGAGTTGGGTATCCGCAGGGAGGGCGGAAGCTGCAATTTGTAGGATACCTCGTTGATCTTCCTGAGGACCTTGAAGGGACCGATGTACCGCGGACCCAGCTTGTACGAAGGAATCTTGAGTCAGACGTACTTGGAGGCAAGCCAGACCAAGTCCCCAGGAGAGAAGCGAGGAGGATCAAGACGTCTCTTGTCCGCATGTTTCTTCATTCGTGCAGCAGCATGTCTCAGGGAGGTCTTGACTGAGGCCCATATAGCGGAGAAGTCTCTGGCCAGGGCATCTGCTGCAGGTACATCGGAAGCTGGAGAGACTGGTAACGGCACAGAAGGCTTGAGACCATAGACAACATGGAAGGGAGAACTGGAGGTGGATTCGCTGACCTGGTGGTTATGAGAGAATTCAGCCCAAGGAAGGAGTGTGGACCAGTTGTCCTGGTGGACATTGACGTAGTGGCGAAGGAAGGTGGTCATTATCTGGTTGACTCGTTCCACTTGTCCGTTTGACTGAGGGTGGTAGGCAAAGGAAAAGTCCAGAGACACCCCCAGGTGTTCACAGAGAGCCCTCCAGAAGCGTGAAGTGAATTGGGTTCCTCTGTCGGATACAATATGGGCAGGAAAGCCGTGCAGCCGGAAGATGTGCTGTATGAAGGCGTCCGCAAGCTCTTGAGCAGAGGGCAATCCAGCCATAGGAACAAAATGAGCCATTTTCGAGAACCGGTCCACCACGACCCAGATGACCGTATGACCGGAGGACAAGGGCAAGTCCGTGACAAAGTCCATGGCTATGTGTTGCCAGGGAATGGAAGGAATCGGCAGAGGAAGAAGAGGACCAAAGGGCAGATGCTTAGGCGTCTTGTTCCGGGCACAGGAGGAACATGCAGAGACGAAGGCGGTTACATTCGTACGAAGAGACAGCCACCAATAATGACGGGCGATTGCGCCCCAGGTTTTCTTCTGGCCGGCGTGTCCGGCCACTTTTGAGGAGTGTCCCCATTGGAGGACCTTGAGTCGGTCGGTCTCCGTGACGTATGTCTTCCCAGGAGGGATCTGTGCCAGAGAGACGGGAGCCACCGGGATGACCTTGCTCGGACAGATGATGGGCTGGTTTGGCTCCTCCTCTTGGTCCACCGGAACGAAGGACCGAGACAGGGCATCCACCCTTACGTTCTTGTCCGCGGGCCGGTAATGTAGCTGAAAGTCAAACCTGGCGAAGAAGAGAGACCAATGTGCTTGGCGCGGATTCAGCCTTTGAGCGGAGCGTATATACTCCAGGTTTTTGTGGTCAGTATAGATGATCACCGGGTAAACCGCTCCCTCCAAGAGATATCGCCATTCCTCCAATGCCATCTTAACAGCCAGGAGCTCTCGATCACCAATGGTATAATTGCGTTCTGGGGCTGAGAAGATCTTGGAGAAGAAGCCGCAGGTGGCCATCTTCCCGGTGGCGGACTTCTGCATAAGTACGGCCCCTGCCCCTGCAGAGGAGGCGTCAACCTCCAGGGTGAATTGGCAGTTCAACTCAGGTCGGTGAAGGACTGGAGAAGAAGCAAAGGAACGCTTCAGAGAGCAGAAGGCGGCTTCGGCCTCGGGTGTCCAAGCCTTTGGATTGGCCCCCTTCTTGGTCAGGGCGGAGAGCGGAGCAGTTAGGGTCGAGAAGTGAGGGACGAACTGGCGATAGTAGTTAGCAAAGCCGAGGAAAGCTTGGATGGCTTTTAGTCCCGTAGGAGGAGGCCAGTCGAGGATAGCAGAGACCTTCCCGGGATCCATCTGCAGACCGGTGTTTGATATCACATAGCCCAAAAAGGGAAGGGATGATTGCTCGAACACACACTTCTCGTGTTTGGCGTATAAGCGATTCTTCCTCAGCCTCTGTAGCACGATCTGCACGTGCTCTCTGTGAGTCCGTAAGTCTGGGGAGTAGATTAAGATGTCGTCCAGGTATACGACTACACAGACGTAGAGGAGGTCCCTGAATACGTCGTTCACCAGCTCCTGGAAGAATTCCGGGGCATTGCAAAGACCGAAGGGCATCATGCAATATTCATAGTGCCCGTCCCGGGTGTTGAAGGCGGTCTTCCACTCGTCTCCGGAGCGTATGCGAACCAGGTTGTAGGCCCCACGGAGATCCAATTTGGTGAATATACGGGCCCCCCTATGCTGATCGAAGAGTTCAGGGATGAGAGGCAGGGGGTATTTGTTTTTTACTGTGATTTGGTTCAGTCCCCGGTAATCGATACAGGGCCGTAAGTCGCCTTCTTTTTTTTTGACGAAGAAGAAGCCCGCACCAGCCGGGGACGAGGACCGTCGAAGAAACCCCTGTGCCAGGTTCTCGGTGATGTAGTCAGACATGGCCCGGGTCTCAGCAGGGGACAAAGGGTATATCCGTCCCCGAGGGGGTGTGGTTCCCGGCAGAAGGTCAATGGCACAGTCGTAGGGAAGATGTGGAGGCAATACCTCCGACTCCTTTTTATCAAAGACATCTGCGAAGGACCAATAGGCTGGAGGAAGGCCAGGTAAGGAGTCCGGGGCCGGAGGACGATGGACGGGCTGGACTGACTGGAGGCAGTTCTCATGACAAGACGGACACCAACGGATGATTTCTCCAGTACGCCAGCTGACCATAGGTTCATGTACCCGTAACCAGGGTAAACCCAGTAGAAGCGGATGAGACATGCGTGGCAGCACATGGAAGGCGATTTCTTCGGTGTGTAGCGCACCGATACGCAGTTTCACAGGTTTGGTGACGAACAGGACGGTGTCAGAGAGAGGTTCCCCATCCACAGAGGCTATCACAAGGGGTGTCTGCAGCGGGGTGACAGGTACCTGGTACTTGTCCACTGTGGCCTGGTGGATGAAGTTACCCGCTGCCCCGGAGTTGAGATACGCCTCTGCCGTGAAGCGGGTTTCTCCTGTTGTCACCTGTACAGTCCAGGTCACTGTGTCAGAGAGCTTCCCAGTACCTAGGGTGGCCTCTCCTACCAACCCTAGGCTTTGGAGTTTCCCGATTTCTCTGGGCAGGCACACACCTGGTGTGCGCCGTCTCCACAATAGAAGCATAGGCCCTTGGCGTCTCGTTCCGCTCGACGCTGCTCGGAGGTCCGTAGCCGGTCCACTTGCATGGGCTCATGGATGGAGGAGCCAGGAAGCACGGATGAGGAGAGGATGGTCTTCTGTGGACAAGCGGAGTGCCTTACAGGACGCCGCTCGCGGGACATTTCTTTAGACCTTTCTTGAAAGCGGAGGTCTATCCGGGTTGCAAGGGCGATCAAGGCGTCCAAGGTGGAGGGGACGTCTCGGCCGGCCAGCTCGTCCTTGATACGACCGGTAAGTCCCTCCCAGAAGGCGGCAGTCAAGGCTTCATTGTTCCACCCTAGCTCAGAGGCCAGGGTACGGAACCGGATAGCATACTGTCCCACTGTCAAAGTCCCTTGTCGTAGTCTGAGTAGCGAGGAAGCCGACGCGGAGGCGCGTCCGGGTTCATCAAAGGTGGCCCGGAAGGCATGCAGGAAGTCTCGGATGTTGTTGGTTACGAGATCTTCCTTCTCCCACAAGGGATTCATCCATGCCAGTGCCTCGCCCTCCAGGTGGGACATTATGAAGGCTACCTTCGCCTGGTCAGAAGCGAAGAGGCACGGCAGCAGTTTGAAGTGGAGCGAGCACTGGTTCAAGAACCCCCTGCAGGTCTTGGGATCCCCGGCGTACCAGGGCGGAGAAGCCAGTCGGAGTCTTGAGGTCTCGGTGGCGGCTCCTACGGAGGTCGTGGACGTGGCTGGTGTTGATAGGGACGTGGCGGTTGCTTGCAGCGTGTTCAGGCGGGTGTCTACTGACGTCATGAAGGCTAGCATACGGGATTGGGTTTCGCGTTGACGGACCAGCTCCTGCTGCAATCCGGCCAACTGAGCCGCTAAAGCTTCGGCGGGATCCATGGCCTGTTCTATCTGTAATGCCCGGGTGGTGGATCCTCTGGGCCGTGCACCGGACTCCCCCAGTGAAGCAACACAGAGCTAACCCCTATACAGGGACTGTCCGGTCACCCCACCAGAGGGCCTAGGTGCACGGTTGCCGGAACACTAAGGCTGCTTTCACACTACGTTTTTTTAACATGCGTCAGGAACGTTTTTTTGCTGCAAAAGCGGATCCTGCTTTTACAGCAAAAAACGCATGCTAACGCATCTGTTATTTTGCAGGATCCTGTCACTGGATGTTTAGGGGCGGGCATTGGAGTCATGTGATCGGGAGTGAGGGGAACTAAACGTGCCAGACTGGGAGCTGGCTTCTGACAGCTGCAGACGCTCGTAACCAAGGTAAACATCGGGCTTGGATACCCGATATTTATCTTGGTTACAAGCATCTGCAGCTGCTAGGAGCAGGGCTCCCTGCACACGTTACCAACGTAAACATCGGGTAACTAAGAGAAGTGGTTACCCGATATTTACCTTGGTTACGAGTGTCCGCAGCTCTCAGGTGGGAGAGAGAGGGAGGAGAGGAAGGGGGAAAGACAGAGATAGAGAGGGTGAGGGAGGAGGAGAGAGAGACAGATCACGCGAGACTGGTTCTGGGCATGCTCAGTACTTTCTGGGCATGCTCAGTACAAAAGCAGGATCCTGTTACAACGCAACTCAACGCATTCTGCTAGGCAGGATCCAGCGCTCATTGAAATGCATTGCAGCTCGCGGCGCAATGTGAAGGATCCTGTGAGATGCGTTATTTTGACAAAGGTAAAAAACGCTACAAGTAGCGTTTTTTAAACATGTTAAAATAACGCAAAAGTACGGATCCTGTGTCTAACGCACGCAAACGCATGCGAACGCAGGTGGACGCGAGTCCATTGCAAATGCATTGAAGTGAAAACGCATTTGCACTGGATCCGTTTTTCCGCTAAAAAAACATTATGGACGGATGTTAAATAAACGTAGTGTGAAACCAGCCTAAGCGGGATAAGGTCAGAGTCCTTTCCAGAAGCTGGAATGAGGAAGTCCCTGGGAACAAAGAGTTCCTGGTGCCAGGTGTGATGACGGTGCCCGGGTACTGATGGCAGGTAGAGACGTCAGATGTGAACAGAGTAGAGGAGGCAAAGGTCACCGGGTGAAGCCGAGGGTAGGAAGCAGGTTCAGACTGAAGAAGATGGTGGCGTCTCAGCTGATAGTCCCCATAGGACCATTCGGACAGGCTGTGGCCCAGGCCAGGGTAGCTTGGCAGGACAGTCCCTGAAGGAACTCTCGGACAGGTTGTGGACAGGACCAGGTTAACTTGGTAGAAGTGGTTCTGTGGAAGACACAGTGTTAATGCAAGACACAGCAAGCGGGGCCTGGACTCCTAGCTATAGAACTTGTAGAACAGGCGACGCCCTCCAGGCAGGAAGCTCCTAATATACCTGACCCTGACTGATGCAATATCCTGTTTAGGGAGTGCTGGGCCTTTAAGAGGATGTCAGTGACCGCGCGCGCGCCCTAATGCGCATGCGCGACGCCCGGGTGCCGGAGGCCAGAGCAGGGAGCGGTGCCGAGGAGGACGTGTAACTGGAGGCAGGAGACCCGGGGACCAGAGCGGTGAGTGAGGAACGACGTTGGGACCCGGGGAGCGTGACAAATACCACATACCACGGGTGGCGTCACGAACTCTAAACACAATCCCCTGTAAATACACCCTTCATTTGAGTGGCCGCACAACCCCTGGGTCCGGACACCCCTTGAGCCACCGCGGATCTGGATCCGAGCAGCCCGGCTGCTGGCACAGGGGTGGCATACCTCAAATTCCTGGCGTCACGAACAGAATACGAGCTGGACCCACTAACCTGGGTGACGTGTGCCTTAGAAGTCAAAACTGCGAGTCAAAATTCTCGCTTCCCGCCAATTCCGCCATCTTCCGGCATCTTTTGGTGCCAAAACGCCGTCTTCTCCATCAAAAGCGTGCAAAGCAGAAGCCTCGCCCTTTGTCCTGAGAGTGAGCCCGGAACCGGAAGTTCCCAGAGGGCCACCGCATCGAAGAGAGTGCTGAATGAAAACCGAAGGGGAGCGCGAGAATGTCTGCCCCAGACGATGGAAGTGTGTCGGCGCTGCCTCCACCGGACAAGGGTAACGCATGTGCGGCGGACGCTGCTCCGGCCGCAGGAGCGGCGGCAATGGGACCTGCAGCAGTTGCGCCCATAATGCTGATAACCCTGCCCTATGTGCCTGACGCCGCCTGGCTCCCGCAGTATGATGGCCGACCAGATGCGCTGCAGGGATTCAAGAGGAAGATATGTAACGTCCTCGATATGTACGCCCTGACCGGATGACAGCGGACGTCTGTGGTACTGGGGAAGCTGACCGGCCCTGCCGAATTGGAAGTGGAGACGTGGACTGAAGAGGATTGGGTCTTGGTACCCGACATCTTTAAGAGACTGGGAGCTGCATTTGAGACCCGCACTGAGGCTGAGCTGAGGATGAGGTTCTATAGCTGTAAACAAGGGCCCCAAGACAGCATTAGGGATTATGCCTTAAACTACAAGCGGTGTTACTGACTCTAAGGGGTACATTGCACACTACGACATCGCAAGCCGATGGTAGCGATGCCGAGCGCGATAGTCCCTGCCCCTGTCGCAGCTGTGATATCTTGTGATAGCTGCCGTAGCGAACAATATCGCTAAGGCAGCTTCACATGCACTCACCTGCCCAGTGATGTCGCTCTGGCCGGCGAACCGCCTCCTTCCTAAGGAAGCGGGTCGTGCGGAGTCACAGCGATGTCACACGGCAGGCAGCCAATAGAAAAAGAGGGGTGGAGATGAGCGAGATGTAAACATACCGCCCACCTCCGTCCTTCCGCATAGCCGGCGTGAGCCGCGGTACGCAGGTAAGAAGATGTTCCTCACTCCTGCGGCCTCTCACACAGCGATGTGTGCTGCCGCAGGAACGAGGAACAACAACGTACCTGTCGCTGCTGCGACATTATGGAAATGACCGACACTACACCGATGATACCATTTCGACGCTTTTGCGCTCGTTAATCGTATCAAAAACGATTTACACACTCCGATGTCGACAGCGACGCCGGATGTGCGTCACTTTCGATTTGACCCCACCGATATCGCAGCTGCGATGTCGTAGTGTTCAAAGTACCCCTAAGACTGACCAACGATATTGGAGAGCCAGAGGGGGAGAAAATGCTGATGGAGCAGTTCCTGCAAGGCCTAGGGTCAGTGGAGGACCGTAAGCAGCTCCAGCTGTGGGCCCTGGAACATCCTGCTTTGGATTTCGCCACCTTAAAAGAGCGGGCAATTAAAGCCCTGCAGCCCCCGGTTGCTCCTGACTCTCCACTCCCGTCCTGGCAAGCTGGTACATCCCCATTGCATGTAAAACCCCCTACCTTGGCACTGCCGGAGCCAACTTTCCCGATGGTGTTTGGAGGCGGAATCAGCAATTTATATTCCCAGGTGCAGCAGCTGAGCAGCGATGTCGCAAGGATCTTGGAGGCGATGCAACTCAAGTCCAAGGCCATCTCGATAAGAGAGATCCAACTAGCCGGCTGTATGGAGGATGTCCCATGGATGCGAAAAAGGACCCCGGCATACAAAGGATGGCGCAGTCACCGGTATGGACCACCTGTTTGTTATAAGTGTAACAAGACTGGCGACTACGCGCGGAGCTGTCCTTTAAACGGGCAACCCCTGGGGCCAAGGGCCAATCCCCAGGAATAAACTCTCAAGGCCCAGCAGACTGGCGAGAGCGGTATGTAGGGGGACGACTCATCGTTTCCATTACCCTGGATGGGATCCTGACCTCTGCACTCCTTGATACCGGCTCCCAGGTAACAACTATTCCCTATGTACTTTATAAGAAATTTTGGCTTGACGATGAACTCACCCCACCAGATGACAGCATTACTATCTACGCCGTCAACAGGTTACCAGTGACTCAAATCGGGTTCAAGCAGGTGACCATTAAGGTGGGCCGGGTAGAGTTGGAGAGGCGAGGCCTCATAGTAGTACAAAATGACCCTAGTGATCGGAAACCAAAAATCATTTTAGGCACAAATGTTATTTTGTTTTTATGTTATTGAAAACTGTATGGGAGAAGTATTGTTTTTGCTTCAACAGCTGTCTGAGACTGCAGGAGCAGGGTGAAAGAGGGTCCTGTAACGTGAGATCCGAGCCCTCCTGCAGTGGCAACAGGTAAATCTCTCTGGAGGTGAGATAGGTAGTGTGCGGCTAATGGATGTGGCCCCTCTTATAGTGCCCTCGCGAAGTGAAATGATGATATGGTGCAGGGCAGCTGTAGGCTCCCGTGGACAGGATTACCAGGCAGTGGTAGAGCCCCTGCCTTCAGAGCATTGGCCCACCGTGTTTACGGCCAGGGGGGTCGTTGATGTCCGGAAGGGAAGAGTGCCCGTGCGAGTGTTGAACTGTGGGGAAGAAGAGATCACATTACCCAGGTATGCCACTATTGCCAAGCTGTTTGTAGTCAATGCAGATCCCATCCATGCAGCAGGTTCCCCAAATCAGCCCCTCAGTGACAGCCCCTAGGAACCGTTAGAGAAGTGGTATCAGGAGCTACACGTAGGCACCGACTCTACACCCGCACATCATAAACAAGGAGTCTAAAGGGTTGTCCAGGAGTATGAGCGGGTCTTTAGTAAACATCCACTGGATTTTGGACGGATAAAAGGGGTACAACACCACATACCCACAGGCACTCACCCACCTATCAAAGAGAGGTATAGGCCCATACCACCTGCCCATTACCAATGTGCTAAAGATATCCTCAGGAGCATGAAGGAAGCTGGAGTAATCCGTGACAGCTGCAGACCCTGGGCCACCCCTCTGTTACTTGTGAAGAAGAAGGATGGTACCATGAGAATGTGTGTAGACTACCGACAAATTAATAAGATCACGCACAAAGATGCCTACCCCTTGCCTCGCATTGAGGAATCATTGGCTGCCTTAATATCTGCTACATACTTTTCTACCCTTGATCTCACTAGCGGATACTGGCAGATGGCTGTTGCCGAGGAAGACCGGGAGAAGACCGCGTTCACTACCCTGATGGGACTGTGTGAATTCAATAGCATGCAATTCAGGCTCTGCAACGCCCCGAGGACGTTCCAGAGGCTCATGGAGTGCTACTTGGGCCACTGCAATTTCAAGACGGTCTAGCTGTATCTGGACAATGTCATTGTATACTCCAAGACTTACGAGGCACACCTGGAACACCTGTCAGAGGTATTCGAGGCACTGTCTAAGTATGGGATGAAGCTAAAGCCATCCAAGTGCCACCTGCTGAAGCTGAAGGTAAAGTACTTGGGGCATGTGGTCAGTGCTGAAGGTGTGGCACCGGATCCAGAGAAAATTACAGCTATCCAGAACTGGCCAAGACCGAAAACCGTCAGAGAGGTGCGGCAGTTCCTAGGCCTAATGGGGTACTATCGTAAGTTTGTCAAGGGGTACACGCAGATGGCGGCCCCCTTGCAAGACCTTCTGGTAGGACAATCCATGCATGGTAATTCCTCGGGCCCTCCGTTCCACTGGGGCAAGGAACAAGAAGAATCCTTTGAGCAGAAGTCTGTCCTGACGGGGGATGAAATTCTGGCGTATCCCGACTACGGTCTCCCGTTTGTACTCTATACGGATGCTAGTAATGTGGGGCTTGGAGCCGTGCTGTCACAGGTGCAGAAGGGCAAGGAGAAGGTGATAGCCTACGCTAGCTGGAAGCTAAGGCCCACGGAGAGGAACCCAGAGAACTATAGTTCTTTCAAGCTGGAGTTCTTGGCACTTGTATGGGCTGTGACGGAAAGGTTCAAGCACTACCTTGCTGCTGCGAAGTTTACCGTGTACACGGACAATAACCCGTTGACTCATCTGGATACGGCGAAGCTGGGAGCCTTGGAACAGTGATGGGTCGCAAGGTTAGCAAATTATGATTTTATCATAAAATACAGGGCTGGCCGCAAGAACACTAAAGCCTGCTTTATACGAGTCGATCTATCGTGTGATAGCACGAGCGATCGTACCCGCCCCCGTTGTATTTGCGTCAAGGGCAAATCGCTGCCCGTGGCGCACAAACTCGTTTAACCCCCGTCACACGCACTTACCTTCCAGACGACCTCGCTGTGGGCAATGAACGTCCACTTCCTGAAGTAGGAGGGACGTTCGGGGTCACAGTGACGTCACACGGCAGCCGGCTAATAGAAGCGGAGGGGTGGAGATGA
The DNA here is from genome assembly GCF_048569485.1 of Anomaloglossus baeobatrachus. NCBI lineage: Eukaryota > Metazoa > Chordata > Amphibia > Anura > Aromobatidae > Anomaloglossus > Anomaloglossus baeobatrachus. The sequence continues at coordinate 117,050,637 of NC_134356.1, read as the reverse complement.
GCGGGATGTGAACATCCTGCCCACCTCCTTCCTTCCACATAGCCGGCGGGTGCCGCGGGACACAGGTGAGCTGTGTTCATCGTTCCCGTGGTGTCACACGGAGCAACGTGTGATGCCACGGAAACGAAGAACAACCGGCGCCATTTTAATTAAACAATTTTATGAAACCTAGCGACGAGTACACGACTCACAATTTGTGAGCGATACTGCGTCGCTAGGAGGTGTCACACGAGACGACATCGTGTACGATGCCAGATGTGCGTCACGAAAACCGTGACCCCGACGATGCATCGCACGATCGGTCGTCTCGTGTAAAGCCCGCATAATGCTGATGCACTGTCCAGGATGCCCCATCTGTCTGATGACGGGAGAGAAGAAGATGACCTGGAGGAGATTGAATTGCCTGCATTCCATCAGCCCACTCCCGAGGAGCGGCCTCGACCATAGGCCCATCCACAAGAAATGACCTGTGATCCATTGCCTCATCATGATTGTCAGGAGGCCCAGGATGGGGACCCTGCAATCAGATTAGTTAATGCACTGCTGGCCAGACCTGGTGCCCGCCTTGAACCGGGTGCCCCAGAAGAAGCCAGAAAACTGTGGCAGGACCGAAGTCAGCTTTATCTCCTCCATGGCAAATTGTGTAGAAACTTAACCAACCCCAAGACCCACGAGAGAATCTGCCAGATCGTGATACCTTGGGCGTATGTTCCGGTGGTGCTGGAAGCGAACCATGATGGAGCTGGGCACTTTGGATGGAAGAAGCTGGAGATGTTGCTGAGAAGTCGCTTCTATTGGATAAGGATGAGAGACTCCATAGATGCCTGGTGTAGGAATTGCGGTCCCTGTGTCTTGAGAAGAAGCACCACTTCAGACGATCGTCACCAACAGCCCCTGGAGATTGTGGCCCTGGATCATGTGAAGTTAACTCCCAGCAGGAGTGGGTATACGTATGCGCTCACGATGGTCGATCACTACTCTCGGTTCTTGGTGGTGGTACCCGTTAAAGATTTGACTGCCAGCAACGCGGCAAAGGCATTCCAAGCGCACTTCTGTAGGCCGAACGTCCCTCCCCCTTCAAGAAGAGGATGTTTGCCGCCCACAGTGAGGTCGTGCGGGAGGTAAGTACGTGTGACGGCGGTTACCGACTTTGTGCGCCACGGGTAATGAATTGCCCATGACGCACAAATGACGGGGGCGGGTGCGATTGCTCATGCGATCGCATGATATATCGTCCCATGTGACGCCGGCATTAGAGATGTAGGTTGAGTTGCCTGAAACCTACTTGCCCGGAGCGGATTGGGACTCACGTCGTCAGATCCAGTACAATCAGATTCAGAAGTGCGTTGAAAAGAGTTTCAATCAAACCAGAGAACAACAAGAGAGAAACTTTAACAAGCAGGCAAAGGCAACCCCTTTCTCCCCAGGCGAGATTGTGCTGAAAAGGAAGAGGAAGCTGCACAAATTGGATAATCAATGGGAAAAGGAGCCATATGTGGTACAACCATCCAACTTCGACAACCAGAAGACTTGCTTAATCAGCAAGGACCAGGGAAGGACCACGGCTACTGTTTCCCGAGACCATCTAAAAAGATGTCCAGAGCCCTTACGAGTAGCAGATGAGCCTCAGCCCCAACCTCAAGTGGTGGAAGAAAGGAAGAAAATGATCCGTACTATTCTAGGTAACTTTCCGGAAGATTGGCCCAAGCAGAATGGAGCAGTAATAGTCCCTGTGTTAACATTCCCACAACCCGTGAAAGAACCAGAGCAGGAGAGGCTGACTGACACTGCACCCACTTCAACATCTAGAATAGCCCCCGTACCCTTGCCACGCACACGTAAAGTCCTACCAGCTACACCTAGCATTGAGGGCGAAAAACCTTTAGACGATCTAGCCATGTCACAAGAGGGGGATGAGGGTCTAGAATTGAGAAGGTTGACCCAGGATAACTTCGGTTAGCCCCCACGAAGGTACAGGGAAGAATGCTAGTGGTAGTTTAATATGTGAATGTTATTACAGAGTGTTAGGTATCTGTGTTTCCTTTTTGTTGTTTTCCATATAGAAAAATGTTAGGAGATAAGTGTCTAATCAACAAGGTTTGAATGAAAAGAGAAAAGTTACCTGATTAACAAGAAGACTTTTATAGTGTATACCCCGATGCATGGACTTCGTTTTAATTATGCACCCATGTTTATAGTAAAAATGGATCATGGTCACAGGACTGGTTGTGACCAACACAGACTTGTGTATTGTAAATAGTTGCACCTCCTGTGCCCACCAGAGTCGTCTTTTACAAAACCCGGGACCTTAACCTGGTCACGGACCCACAATAGGTATGCAGTGGGTCAGGTTGTTTGGGTGGCGGGTTAATGGGATCCAGGACATTGGGACTGGACTGTCGCAGGAAGAGGCTGCAACGGAGCAGGTTGAGCCTCCGCTACTAACCAAACCGGTAGCATTCCACCATTGGTTTAACGAACTCTAAAGTTAAGCAACGTTTAAGTGCCAAGCCTCCCTAATTTGGGATGAACCTTTGTAAATAAACATGTTTCTCTTCTTCTGCAGTTAAAAAAAAACAAAAAAAAAACCCTCTGAGGTCCTGTAGCTCGAGGACGAGCTACGTTTAACCAAAGGGGAATGTGACTCCCCTGGACTATCAGATCGTCACAGGGTATTGTACAATCTGCCTTCCCCTGTAATATCCAAATCCTTCTTGCTTATGGGTCCCCAACTACATGGTGTTGCCTACATCAGCTAATCAAAATCCTAGGTACACTCTGCACCACACCCATCAGACACACCAGTGGACGGCCTGAGTGGAATAGGGTCGCCCACTTGGGGGGTTGGTAAGGGGAGGTCAGGAGTGTCAGGAGAGTCAGTCGAGTGTGAAGTGTTGGGGTTGAAGGAGAGAGGAGGTCAGGAGCCGGGCTCCTTGGAAGCCATGTAGGTAGCAGACGGTGGTTTGGGCCTAGAGGAGCTGGACTCCCAGTCGCAGGGGATCGTGGCAAGGGGCACGGATCTGTCAAGGAGGACAGCCGGCGGCCTTGCACCATCACCGGGCTCGGACCAGGGCACGACGGGGTACGTGGACCCTAGTTCAGGGAGTAGCTTCAGGCAACCTGACAATTTACCCGACGAGAATGGAGCCTTCAAGATCCGCTCTCCACCCACTCCAGAATCGGTGTACTAGCGCAACGAGGGGGATAGGACTTTCCACTAAAACGGTCCAGGAAATCCCAAGCGTGAACCCTGAGAGCAAGCTCTCACACTTAGCCATAGTGGGGAGCAGGAACCGACTAGATCCATACTACCGGGACCAACAGAGAAGTAAAGTTAGTGCTAGGAGGAAGGTCACGGATCACCAAGCAACACCATTGGGGACGGGAACCGAACTAGCTCCCCTCAGCGGCAGCGGTATCCAGAACTTTGGTTTATGCAGTTGTCAGTGTCAGCTTACTGGACTGAGTGAGTACGAAAGTAACCCCTTCGCACCTAACGGAACTCCCCGAACACCATCACCGAGTCCCGGGGCATTTCCCTTACCCGTGGAGGGTTCTAACACCTGGCTGCCCCATTCCATCGCACCTGGGTACTCTCAACTGCAGCGGTGGTACTCCACATTACCACATACCACGGGTGGCGTCACGACCTCTAAACACAATCCCCTGTAAATACCCCCTTCATTTGAGTGGCCGCACGACCCCTGGGTTCGGACATCCCTCGAGCCACCGCGGATCTGGATCCGAGCAGCCTGGTTACTGGCACGGGGGCGGCACAAGTATCTTCGCAGAGCAGAACGCAGAACAGTCAGAGATCACAGAGCACAACAGAAAGGGCCTGAACCCCAGCAATGTTCTATAGCAATAAACACGTTACCTAGGCACCACCCATAGGGTACAGATGCCTTATAAGCAGGAAGCAATCCTGCAATCAGAAACAGCACAACAAGGAACAGGTGTACTGTTCCTTTGAATTACAGCAGTCTGGCGCAGGCCTCCTAAGTGCGCTACCAGAAAATCTGCTGAGGGAACGAAGGTTCTGGGAGGAAAAGGAGGCTGGGGAACGCTCAGCACAGCAGACAGGGTGAGTGACACACTGCGCTGCAGCGGTCGAGCCAGCGGCAGACGCTGAGACAGGCAGGAATGCAGGTGCGGGAGACCAACCCCACGACCAAAGGTATGACAGTACCCCCCTTTATGCACCCTCCTTTTCACACTTGCTATCAATCTTTTGAAAAGGAGCGGAGCATCGATGTTCTCTTTAGGATCCCAAGACCTCTCTTTAGGACCAAATCCCTTCCAGTCAACCAGAAAAAGATTTCTGCTTCCTTTTCTATTCAGAGCCAGGATGTATTTTACCTCAAAAACATTTTCAGCTCCAACTGGGGAAGGAGGAGTACCTGGGTCTTGGAAGAAACGGCCAAAAACTACTGGTTTCAACAAGGAGACATGGAAGAAGTTGTGAATTCGCAAGAAGGAAGGCAACTTCAACCGGTAGTAAACCTCATTGATCTGACGGAGAACCTCAAAAGGACCAATTTAGCGACGAGCCAGCTTGAAAGAGGGAACCTTCAAACTGATGTACCTGGTAGACAGCCATACCTTATCTCCAGGGAGAAATGGCGCAGAATCCAGGCATTTCTTATCTGCATGATCCTTGGTCCGAATCGATGACTGCTCTAAGGAGGACCTGGTCGTAGACCAGATATGGGAGAAGTCGTTGGCCAGAGTCTCAGCTGCAGGATTGCTGGAAGTGAGTCAGAGGAGTCAAAACTCTTGGATGTTGTCAATAAACAATAAAAAAATGGAGCATTAGAAGAGGCTTCCCAGACATGATTTTTATAAGAGACCTCCGCCCGTGGTAGTAGCTGAACCCATTCACTGAGGTGAGCATTCAAGAAGTGTTGTAAATAGTTGGTAAGGACTTGAATGACTCGTTCAACCTGGTCATTCGATTGAGGGTGATAAGCAGAGGAGAAGTTGAGAGAGACATCCAATTGCTTACAGAGGGAGCACCAGAACTGGGAGAAGAATTGAATCCAATGGTAGAGATAATATGGAGTGGAAGGCCATGCAGACAGAGGACATGCTGGATAAAGAGTTCAACTAGCTTTGGAGCAGTAGGAAGACAAAGCAATGAAATGTCCCATTTTGGAGAAACGATCAACCACCACCCAGATTACCGGATGATCTTGGCAAGTTCGTGATAAAGTACATGGCGATGTGTTGCCGTGGAGCAGATTGAATCGGAAGAGGCAGGAGGCGACCAGCCGTAAGTCGTTTGGGCGTCTTTTTACGTGCACAAGAAGGGCCAGCTGCGACAAAGTCTAGAATATCCTGGCGCATGGTGGGCCACCAGTAGTGTCGAGAAATCAACTTTAAGGACTTCTTTCGACCGGCGTGACCAGCCAGCTTAGAAGCATAACCCCAACGCAAGACCCGTCTCCTGTCTTTCTCAGTCACAAGAGACTGACCGTAGCCACTGTGATCATCTTATATGGTTCGATCATGTGCTAAGGATCCTCCTCATGATTAGAGAGGAAGGATCTGGATAGGGTATCCGCTTTGACATTCTTCTCTGCTGGGCAAAAATGAACAGAAAAATTAAACCGGGCAAAAAATAAGAACCAACGAGCCTGATGTGGGTTAAGGCTCTACAGATTCTTATGGTCCGTATAGATGATGGGATGAACTGCACCCTCAAGTAGATAACGCCACTCCTCCAAAGCTAATTTAATAGCTAGCAACTCACGGTTTCCAATCGGGTTGTTACGCTTGCAGGGACTGAAGGATTTAGAGAAGAATCCACAAGTCACCATTTTACCCGTTAGCAGTTTTTGAGCGAGGACTGCTCCGTTACTGGAGCAGGAGCTGTTGAGAAGGCTTGTTTGAGAGCAATGATAGAAGACTCAGCTTCAGGAGGACAATCCTTATGTTTTGTACCTTTACGGGTTAAAGCAGTGAGAGGTCTTACCAGAGAAGTGCGGAATGAACTGCCGATAGTAATTGGCGTATACCAGGAACTGCTAGATAGCCTTGATTCCCACCGGACAGGACCACTTCAGCACAGCCAAGACTTTCTCTGGATCCATTTCAAGACCTGTATCACAGATAATGTAACATAAAAAGGGTAAAGACCTGCGTTCAAACAGACACCTCAAATTTTGTGTACAGAAGGTTTTCCCTTTATCTCTGAAGATCTAGATCAGAGGTCTCAAACAAGCGGCCCGCGGGCCACATGCGGCCCGCGGGCCGCATGCGGCCCCTGAGGCTGCTTGTTACGGCCCAAGTGCCCGCAGACCCCTTGACAATCGTATTACTATGCAGGGGGCCAGCACCGACACAGCTTTACTACAGTTGATGCATTTGCGCCACAGCGCGGGCCAGGAGCTCTCTGCATTATACTAATCAGGAGTGGAACAATCGTGGTCGCAGGGGTCACCACACAGGAGACAGACACCGTTCTGGAGCTCACACATGTCCTGGCTAATTAAGCAATTGTAAATTGACTGCTCTTGATGCCCATAATCCCGCCCACCTCTTTCCACTGAAGCAGATGCTGAGAGGTGTGCAGGATTATGGTCACAGTGATCACCCGGCCGCTGGTTTTGAGCATCTGCTGGGCGATGGATATCCCACTGGGCCCCTGAGGCTGCTTTCACACATCCGGTATTTGCCATGCGGCACAATACGGCACTCTGCAGGAAAAACGCAACCGTTTTTTTTTTGCCGCCGGTTGCGGTTTTTCCTGCATAGACTTACATTAGTGCCGTATTGTGCCGCATTGGCTTGCGTTCGGTCCGGTTTTTGCCGCATGCGGCACATTTAGCCGATGCGGCGGCCGGATGGAACGTTGCCTGGCACGTTTTTTTGTCCGGCAAAAAAACCTGCATCGGCGCGATTTGCAATGCATGCCTATGGACGCCGCATACGGCATCCTGCGGCAAACACCGCATCCAGCCGCAGCATGCGTTTTTTTCCACTGCGCATGCTCAGTAGCCGGCCGCAAGCGGCAAAAACCGGATGGGCCGCATGTAAAAAACTTATGCAAAGGATGCGGTTTTGTCACCGTATCCATTGCATAGGTTTTAGAGCCGGATTGGCCGACTCTGCTAAAACCGGACGTGTGAAAGCAGCCTGACAGTCTCTCCTCCAGCATACAGCACATATGTATGCTGCATGTTCCATCCATCAGAAGAGCGGAGAAATGCTGAGCACAGCCATCCCCTACCTACACTCACTGCTCCGTAGCCTCGCAGGAGTAAGCCCCGCCTACTGGTAGTAAGCCCCGCCCACCGGCACGGAGCTGCTGTGGAGTCTCAGACCTGTGCAGGGAATGCTGCAGAAATATGAGAGACTTCTGAGGAGTTTGTATCCCTCTCTCCTGCACTGCCATTGCTCTGTAGTCGGCAGTAGCAGGAGGCTCCAGAGGAACACAATGCGACCTGAAGTGAGTACTAGAGCTCTTTGAATGATGACTCCAACCCCACTGCCCTCTTCTATCCTCCTATTTGCCTCTCACAGCTGCACTCTTCTTCCCACCTCCCCCACAGCTGCTCTCTCCTGCCCCCCTCCCCCACAGCTACACTGTCCTGCCCCTTCCCCCACAGCTGCATTCGCATGTCTCCCTCCACCACTACCCTCTTCTATCCTCCTATTTGCCTCTCACAGCTGCACTCTCCTGCCCCCTCCCCCACAGCTGCACTGTCCTGCCCTCTCCCCCACAGCTGCACTCTCTTGCCACCTCCCCCACAGCCCTATAACCAATGATATGCCTCACCGCTGTCCTATGATGGTGGCCCACCCTCCTCATCTTCATGGTTTCTTGTCAGACATCCAGCTTTCTTATTTCTTTGTATATACAATGTGTACAAAATGCTCACAAATGCAGTATATAAAGAGAAATCTAGTGTATATGGCTGCATTTGTGTGAATGTGTACATGTGTAGCATTTTTAAAATTCAGATACTAAAAAAGCAGAATTAATACTAAAAGTGCTAAAACACCCTCTTAAAAATACCAAACCTCGTGTACTATTAAAAAAACAACTACAATTTTTAGATGCAACATGAATAAATCTATAAATGTTATTTATTATAGCACAAATATAATGTACAGAAAAAAAAAAAGATGGATAAGGCTACATACCAGGATGGGGGACAAAGATACAAGCATGGGATGGGAAAGCTGGGTGCTGAGGGAAAGAGACTCTTTCCCTCAGCACCCAGCTTTCCCATGCTTTGCTATGCATTTTTCCCTCAGCACCCAGCTTTCCCGTGCTCTGATATCCCTCAGAACCAAGATTTCATATATTCTGATATCTATCATGTCCTCAGTGCCCAGCTGATGCTGAGTGCTGCGTCACCCACCCATGCTCTGCTATACATCTTTCTCTTAGCACTCAACTTTCCCATGTTTTGCTGTACATCTTTCCCTCACCACCTAGCTTTCCCATGCTCTGATATAAAGGGCAAGCTGGGTGCTGAGGGAAAGTTGCAAGCTGGGTGCTGAGGACAAGATAGATATCAGAACATGGAGAGTTGGGTACTGAGGGAAAAAGGGATATGGTAAAGCTGGGTGCTGAGGGAAAGAACCAAGTGTCAGCGTAATCATCCTGTACCCCAAGGGGGGCCCCGGTCCTAAATTTCCACCGGGGCCCATCAAACTCTAGTTACGCCACTGACACCAATGTTAAGTGTGACGCCCTGGCAAAACCAGGTAGTCACACACTAGGCCCCCGCATAACACGTTCCCTCACCTGGGTTACATACAGTGGGCGGGACCAGGCGGTTAGGAAACGCCCACTTAGGGGTCTAGACAGCCCGGGGCGGGAAAGCAAACAGATAAGTCTAGAGTGCAAATTGAGAGGAGTGTGGGCTGGGGCTAGGTGTAGCTCCAGTGGAGGAGAAGTTCAAGTTGAACGGTGCCAGGGACAGAGCCCTGGTACCTTGGCTAGGTGGCAGACGGTGGTCTCCATCAGCAGGAGACGGGGAGACGGCAGCCGGAGATCCGAGGTGGACCGGGGCAGGGTTGGAGCCCGCCGGTACCGACACCAGAGACCCGACCCGAAAACCGTGCACAGAGGGGGTACTCGGACCCTGAAGCCAGGACCGGGACCAACGGCCTAGCTAATTAACCGATTGAGGGCAGGATTATAGGTCCTGTCCCAACCTAAGTCCCGAAAAGTAGACAACCACCCACAGAGAGGGATAGGGCCACCTTCAGTGCCTGTAGATCCCACGGGTCAGCGTCAGATGGGCACGGCTCCTCAGGCACACAACAAACCGGGAGCAGACTCCCATGTTCCATACCGGGAAGTCCAACACAAGCAGACACAGTGCAGAGAAAAAAGACGGCGACAACCAGCCCGAGTGGGGACCAGAGTACAACCGGCCGCGGCGGCCGGCCACCAGCACCTTGGTTTACCAAAAGACTTGTGCGAGTCATTTAAGTGTGAGTAACCAATCATCCCCTGGTACATCCGGGCGCGCGAGCCCTTGCCATCACCATACCCTGCACAGAGACACTGGGCCCCGGGGCAACCATCCCTACCCACGGAGGGGTTAACATCCGGCTGCCACTACATCGCCCCTGGGTATCCCACAACAGCAGCAGTGGTGTCCCACTTCAGCACACACCATGGGTGGCGTCACGAACCGAATACTGTCAAGGCCGTACAACTACGTCCCCCCTTTTTTTTATTCGGCGTGTCGGCGTGAAACCCGGGTCCGGAGAATCCCTCGAGCCACACAGCGGGTCCGGATCCGAGCAGCACCGGCTGCTAGCACGGGGGCGGCACATTAAGCAGGTAACATCGCTGTATGACGTCACCTGCTTACCTGTGAATGGTAGAGTGCAGTGAGCTCCTAGCGCGCTGCTCCGCAAATGAATCAAGTGTAGTAAAGCACTGCCGGTGCAGGCCCCCTGCATAGTAACGCTATCATCACGGGGTCTACGGGTCTGCAGGCTACAACAAGCAGTTGAGAGAAAACAGGGAACGGAGGAAAGGTGAGAAGAATCTTTTTATATTTTTGTGTATGTCAAGAATGGCATAATAGGGAACTAGGATGAGGACTGGAGACATTATTACTTGGGCACAATGCTACAATGAAGGGCAAAATGCTACAAGGATAGGCACAATGTTACAAGGATGGCCACAATGCTACAAGGATGGGCACAATGCTGCATGATGAGCTCAATGCTACAAGGATGGGCACAATGCTACAACGATGGGCACAATGCTGCAAGGATGAGCACAATACTACAAGGATGGGCACAATGCTACAGAATGGGCACAATGCTGCAAGGATGGGCATAATACTACAAGTATGGGCACAATGCTACAGGATGGGCACAATGCTACAAGAATGGGCACAATGCTACTGTGCACAAGGATGGTGGATATTACTGCAGGGGACAAGAATGGGCACAATGCTCCAAGGATGTGCACAATTCTGCAAGGATGGGCACAATGCTACAGGATGGGCACAATGCTACAGGATGGGCACAATGCTACTGGGCACATTACTACTGGGCACATTGCTACTGGGCACAAGGATGGGCACATTATTACTGGGCACAAGGATGGGTACATTACTAGTAGGCACAAGCATGGACACATTACTACTGGGCATAAAAAAGAGATAATAAATGTTTTTACCATTAAAAATGCTTTTTTACATATAAACGTAACAAAAAAGTACAGGTTTGTTTTAATAAACAAGCAAAAAATTTTCACAAAAAGTGATCCAAAGGTGTATAGAAGAAAATACATGGAATCACTAAAATGTCATTGGGCCCTGCAAAGAATGTGGCCCCCCAAATAATTTTTTTCTATGTGCGGCCCATACACCCAGCCGAGTTTGAGATCCCTGCTCTAGTGTCACCTTGTGACCACACCAAGGTATTACAATGTCATTCCAATAGTAATGCGTGGTTACCAATAGTGTGCTCACACAAGTGTGGCAAAAAGGTCTGTGGCTTATGTCCCCATATGTCTAATTCACAAAATTATGGAAGGAAGAGGTGGCATACATATTGAGAATTTGGAAAGTAGTTATACCTGTCACCCCTCATGCATGTTTGTTTCACTGTATAGAAGCCCTTACGCAATCTAACGGAGCAAACGCTCACATTCCCGAAATAATACACGTAGTTCTGCTTGCGGTTAAAGGGGTTATCCGGCTTCTTTGACTTTTTTTTTTTATTTCCCTATTGGGCTACATTGGGGCAGGTAAGTAGATAGAGACCACTTACCTTCCCTGCTGTCAGCCCCTCTCCCCCGGCTCAGAGCGGTCATGTGACCGCTCCTGCCGCGATTTTGCTGCTTCCGGTCTTTGCACGTCTACATGGGCAGGGCCATGTTGACATGCAAATGTGGAGCAGCATGTCACCTCCCTGCTGGGTGTCTACAGTGCGAGGAGTCACCGCCCCCTTCCCTGCACCCTCCCACACATTCCCCCGCACCTCCAGTAACCTCCCCCTGCACTGCTGTGGGGGTCCGTGACCTGGGGGCGGGGCCTGGCGGCAGCTGCCGTGGTGTCAGCTCCAGCACCGGGCCCCCTGCCCAGGATCGCACATTCAAATGTACCGGCATCACAGATCACAGATGCCGGTACATTTGAAAGTGCAGATGAGAAGCAGCGCAGCGCTGCTTCTCATCACTGTCCCTCCCGCTGTCTGTGCAATCTGCAGCACAGCGGTGACGTCACTACTGTGCTGAACAGAGCACAGACAGCGCACGAACGTGCAGGAGCGGCGGGGACCGAGGACAGGTGAGTATGTACTCCACATGTGTTCCCTATGGGGATGGGGATGGGGGGGCTGGCAGAGCCATATGTGTGCGTGTGCAGAGCCATGTGTGTGCGTTTACGGTGCAGAGCCATGTGTGTGCGTTTAAGGTGCAGAGCCATGTGTGTGCGTGTACGGTGCAGAGCCATGTGTGTACGGTGCAGAGCCATGTGTGTGTGGCGCCCCAGGACCTGGTCGCCACAACAGCATTGCCCTCCCAAAGGGTTAATGCTGAGCCTGGAGGTAATTGGGAGATCTATTGGCCAGTAAGTTAACACCCAACACAGTTCTCCCTCCGGCCAGCAGGGGGAGCTCTGAACCTGGAACTTCAGGGAGCATTCCTTAAGTCTGGCTGAAGGGAGGAAGTAGTAGTTAGTCTGTAGGGAGCAGTAGAAGTGAACAGACGCAGAGTGAGCTGTCCTGTGAATCTGGGGCCTGGAGCTAGAGTAGCTTGGTCCAGGGAAGCAGGAGTAGCTGAGAGGCAGCAGAGAGACTCGGACATCGGAGTCTGTGGCCACCAGGGCTTAAACATATTCCCTGGTAGCCGAATCCGAAGGGCAGGAGAGCTGCAAGCCCCTGGCCCAAACATCCCAAAGGTACAGCTGCAGCATCGAGGCCCGGTGTGGACTCCAGCAGAGAAGCACTAGAGAGAGGGCCTGCGCAGCCTGCTACAGAGGGAAAGGGACGTACCATCAGTCCCAGCAGCAAAGAGGGCCATTGCTGGATTCAGAGAAGCAGGGTCCTATGATAACGAAGAAAAGCACAGGAGTAGGCCTCATACTCAGCTGGCCAGAAAGATCACCCCAAGTACTTCCAGGCCGACCGGATCCCCATCACCACCTGTAACGGTCTCCCAGGACTGGACTGTGTTCGAAGTAAAAGAGGAGAAGGTAAAGAGACTGTTGTTTATGCCTGATTCTTTCATTGCCTGTCGGCCCTGCACCGTGTTAGCCGCACATCCCCATAGACTCTCACAAGCACCAACAGCGCCCCGGGCATTGCTCCACCTGTGGGGAGCAGTACCAACATTGCTGCCACATCATCACCCCGGAGGCCTTACACAGCAGCGGCGGCTTAATAGCCGCAGACCACAGGTGGCGTCACGAACACAAACTTTATTACTTCAAGCCACATATTTTACTGACACCCACCAGGGCCACGGAGCCGGGCCCAGCCACCACTGACTACCACCGGACTAGTCCGGCCCGGCACCGGGTGTCCCATAGCCCTGGGGTGGGCGAGTCAACTTTTGGCGTCACGAACAGGATTTCGTGCCCGGTCCCACCGGGTACTGTGCGCCTGCAGGAATTGTGCTTAAAAGACTGTGTACTGGTTGTAAATTGCCGCCGCCATTAGCCGCGCCGAGCGCAGGAAGAAAGGGGGCGTGCCTGACAAAGAGCGCGAAGGGAGCGCGCCATCAGAGCAGAGCGCTGTTAACCCCGCGCGACCCAGAAGAAAATTTGAAAAGTGAACGGAGCCTGGTAAGGTTCACTAAGGGGGAGGAAGATGTCCGACTCAGAGGGAGAGCAGGTGGCTGCCATCGCCCAAGGCGCCGCAGCACCGGCCGAAGCAGTCCCAGTCGCCGTCGCCCCAGCCCCCACTGTAGCGCCGGTAATGCCGATCACCATGCCGTACATACCGGGAGCAGAATGGCTGCCGCAGTACTCCGGGGAGTCCCATACCTTGAGTGACTTCAGAGAAAGCCTGCACAGCTTATTCCGGGTGTATCCGCTGACTGAGAGCCAGAAGGTGGGCATAGTAATGGGTCAGCTAGCCGGCGCAGCCCAGCGTGAAGTGAAGTCCTGGCCTGATACAGATAAAGGGACAGCAACCCAGATACTGGCCAAGCTAAAGAGTACTTTTGACACCCGCACCGCAGCAGAGATAAAGATGAGATTCTTTGGGTGCAAGCAGCGGGCCACAGACAGCATAAGGGACTATGCCTTAAACCTGCAAGAGGCCCTGAAAGCAGTTAAACAGGTGGACCCAGAGAGTGTACGTGAAGGAGACAAACTCCTAACCGAGCAGTTCATAGAGGGGCTCCTGTCAGATGCCCACAGGACCCAGCTGCGTATCCTGGTCCTCCAGAACCCTGCTCTGGACTTTGCAAAGTTTAAGGACCAGGCCATCAGGGTACTGAGAGAATCTACACCGAATGATCCAGTATCCCTCCGGCCTCTTGCTATCACGTACCCCGGGGTGGTGCCTGCAACACGAGCCACTGCAGGGGCTGAGGCGCAGTCCCTGGATAAGGATCCCACTGCAGAGCTCAGACAGCAGGTCCAGGAGCTGACCAAGACTGTGGCTGCCCTTGCCAAGACCGTGCAGTCTCTACAAATGACCCCCTCGCCTGCAAAAATCGAGTTGGCCTCCAGCCCAGATGACGTCCCATGGATGCGACAGAGAAGGATTCCGCCGACCCGAGGCAGAGACACAGACCGGTATGATTCAACAGGACAACCGATCTGCCGCCGCTGCAGCCAGGCGGGCCACATTGCACGACGCTGTCCTTTAAATGGGCTGAGCCTGGGGCCAGGAGCCAACCCCCAGGTGTAAGGAAGCCCGGCTCAAACCCCAGCCGCAGCAAGTATGTGGGAGGACGACCGGTCCTTCCCATTGTGCTGGATGGGATCCCTTTGAATGCCCTCCTGGATACGGGGTCCCAGGTAACAACCATCCCCCACAAACTGTACAAAAGATATTGGGCTGATTCAGACATTGACCATGGCCCAGATGATGATTTAACAATTGTGGCCAGTAATGGTCAGCCCTTACCTCAAATTGGGTACAAAGAAGTAACCATTAAAGTGGGGCGGGTGGAATTGCCATGTCAGGGGATGATAATTGTAGATATTGATCGCAAAGAATCTGATCCACTGCTAACCATTGGTACAAATGTGATAGAAAATTGTATTGCCGAAGTGATAATTTTGTTGCAACAGGCGTCTGAAACTGCCAGCTCCGGGCAGCAGCGTGCCCTACAGAGGGAGATCAGAGCCCTGATGAGGAGGCAGCAGGTAGAGCTGGCCGGAGGAGAAATTGGCAGTGTGAGGGTAAGTGACCCCCTCCCCATTGCAATACCCCCAAGAAGTGAAATGTTGATATGGTGTCGGGCAGCAATAGGCCTCAAGGGTCAGGATTACCATGCCTTGGTAGAACCGGTGTATTCAGACAGTAGGCCTGGAGTCCTGATAGCCAGAGGGGTAGCAGACGTTCGCAAGGGGAGAGTGCCCGTCCGTGTCCTGAATTGTGGGGAGGAGGAGGCCAAATTGCCCCGGTACGCCACTGTAGCAAAACTGTACACTGTCAGCAACAATACCATTAAAACAGTGGAACCCTTGATCCCGTCCGACCAGGCGGAAGACAATGGCTCCAAGGGGCAGCTGGAAGACTGGTGCCAAAAATTACATGTAGGCACAGACTCCACCCCCTCGCACCAAAAGCATGGGGTTTACCGGGTGGTACAGGAGTACGAGCGGGTCTTCAGCAAACACCCCCTAGATTTTGGGCAGGTGAAAGGGGTTAAACATCAAATCCCCACGGGTGACCATCATCCCATTAAAGAGAGATACCGCCCTGTACCCCCCGCACAGTATCAGTGTGCCAAGGAAATGTTACGAGAAATGAAGGAGGCTGGGGTTATCAGAGATAGTTGTAGCCCCTGGGCAGCTCCACTAGTGCTCGTAAAGAAAAAAGATGGTACAATGAGAATGTGTGTAGATTACAGGCAAATTAACCGCATTACACATAAAGATGCTTATCCACTGCCCAGAATAGAGGAGTCACTAACAGCCTTAAAGTCAGCTAACTATTTCTCCACCTTGGATCTCACCAGTGGGTATTGGCAGGTTCCCGTGGCAGAGGCGGACAAGGAGAAGACTGCATTCACGACACCAATGGGCCTCTGTGAGTTCAATTGTATGCCATTCGGGCTCTGCAACGCCCCAGGGACATTCCAAAGGTTGATGGAGTGCTGCTTGGGCCACCACAACTTTGAAACCGTGCTGTTGTACCTGGATGACGTCATAGTCTACTCCAAGACTTATGAGGACCACCTGAAGCACTTAGCAGAAGTGTTTGAGTCCTTGTCGAAATATGGCCTGAAGATCAAGCCGTCCAAATGTCACCTCTTGAAGCCAAAGGTACAGTACCTGGGTCATGTGGTCAGCGCAGAAGGTGTGGCACCTGATCCGGAGAAAGTCACTGTAATCAAGGACTGGCCAAGACCCACCACAGTGAAGGAGGTGCGGCAGTTCCTTGGACTGGTGGGCTACTACCGAAGGTTCATTGATAGTTTCACCAAGATAGCAGCGCCCCTTCAAGATCTCCTGGTGGGCCAGCCAAAGCAGGCTAAGAAGCAGAGCCCTCCATTTGAATGGAGCAGCCAACTAGAAACATCCTTTGTCCGGCTGAAAGGGGCTCTCACGGGAGAAGAAATTCTGGCCTACCCTGACTACAGCCAACCGTTTGTACTGTATACAGACGCCAGCAACGTGGGACTGGGAGCAGTTCTGTCCCAGGTACAGGGAGGCAGAGAGAGGGTGATAGCGTACGCCAGTAGGAAGCTTCGGCCCACAGAAAGGAATCCAGAAAACTACAGTTCCTTCAAGCTGGAGTTCCTCGCTATTGTTTGGGCAGTGACTGAACGCTTCAAGCACTATCTGGCATCGGCCAAGTTCACCATCTTCACGGACAACAATCCGTTGACACACCTGGCAACAGCCAAGTTAGGTGCGATGGAACAGCGATGGATGGCCCGGCTGTCTAACTTTGACTTTACCATCAAGTATCGGGCTGGCAAGAAGAATAACAATGCTGATGCGCTGTCCAGAATGCCTCACTTACCCGAGTCTGGAGAAGACCTGGATGAACTCGAAGAGATAGAGTTACCGGCTTTCCATCACCAAGGTGTTTCCCAGTGTGAGCATGCTGTGGGAGTGAAGCGCTCAAGCCAGCACGAGGTCTCGGTCAACCCATTACTCCACCATAATTGGGAAGAGACACAGAACGGTGACCCGGCCGTGCGATTGGTCAAAGAGAAGCTAGCGCAAGCTGAGACCCATCTTGGCCCAGACGCTCCAGAGGAAGCCCAGCAGCTGTGGAAGGAGAGGGGACGACTGTTCACCTACCAAGGCAAGCTCTGCAAGAGATATGTCAACTGGCGAACAAATGAACTTGTCTGGCAGATAGTGGTTCCGCAGAGGGATGCTCCAATGGTCCTAGCAGCGTATCATGATAACGCAGGACACTTCGGGTGGAAGAAGTTGGAGGCCCTACTCCGTGATCGGTTCTATTGGGTGCACATGAGAAAGATGATCGAGAAGTGGTGCCGAGACTGTGGCCCGTGTAACCTGAGGCGGAAGGATGATGCCAGCCAAAGGTCTCCCCTACAGCCAATTGTCACGAAGCAGCCCCTGGAGTTGGTGGCCCTGGACCACGTGAAGTTAACACCAAGCCGGTCAGGCTATGTGTACGCCCTCACCATTGTGGACCATTACTCTCGTTTCCTGGTAGTAGTGCCTGTGAAGGACCAGACAGCCAGAACAGCAGCTAGAGCGTTCCAGGCATCCTTTTGTCGACCTCACGGTTATCCGGAAAGGGTACTGACTGATCAAGGTCCTGCATTCGAGGCCGAAGTGTTCCAAGAGTTCTGTAACATGTACGGCTGTAAGAAAATCCGAACCACACCGTACCACCCCCAAACCAATGGACTGTGCGAGAAAATGAACCATGTGGCTATTGATATGCTGAAGACCCTACCGCTGGAAGAAAGGAACCAATGGCCAGAGAAGTTGCCAGATCTGGTAGACCTGTACAACCATATCCCAGTAAATTCGACCAACTGCAGCCCCGCTTACCTGATGCGAGCCAGACCTGGCAAGTTGCCTGTAGACTTTGAGATGGGGACTGTGTCGCCTGAGGCGGTTCAAGAAATAGAGGATTGGGATACAGAACGGCAGCAGCGGTACCGTAAGGTCCAGGAGTGCGTAGAGAGGAGCCTGTCTCAAGCAAGAACGAGACAAGAGCAGCATTACAATCAAACAGCCCCAGCAACTCCCTTAGCACCTGGAGAACAAGTCCTCAAGAAGAAGCGGAGGACGCATAAATTGGATGATCAGTGGGAAAACGAGCCCTACACCATTATCCCCTCCAACTTTGACAATAGTAAGGTATGCCTCATAAGCAAGGATGAAGGCAAGACCTATCAAGCAATTTCTCGAGACCGCCTGAAAGCGTGCCCTGAACGGTGCAGAATCCAAAAAGAAATGGAAGCAGTACAAGGAAGTCCCCAAAGTCAAGAGAAAGAAGGGGAGATGATTCAAACCATCCTTGGAAAATTCCCCAAAACTTGGACCCGAATAAACAATGCCATAGTGGTACCAGTTTTGACGTTTCCGCAGTTGGTCGAGCCAGAAACAGAAAAGGTTCCGGATCCACCTAAAGAACCGTCCGCTCCAACACGAGATGACACGCCAGCAGTGGAACAGGAGGATCAACCCCCTGTCAGTGGTGAACCTGTCATACCCTTGGCGACTCTTAGACCACATAGGCAACCATCACGCTTACCTATCGGGGTTAGGCCCACCTGTAGTGCTGAGGTAGAAGACACACCAAGTAGTCAGGGGCAAACACCAGAGCTACGCAGGTCCCAACGCAGCACTCGGGGACAACCCCCTCCAAGGTATAGAGAGTCAACTGTATAGGGGAAAGGGAGGGAGTACTTATTAGAATGTAAATAGTTATGCAAAATGTCTGTAATGTTGTGTACAAAATGTTTTTCTTTTTCTTTGATTGCAAAAATGGACAATTGGGCCACTGGACTATGGGTGGCCAACACCTAAATTGTTCATAGTTAGCATTAGTGTGTTCAACACCCCTGAAGGAAAACCCGTCCGGCGTGCATAGAGTGGGGTCATCAATGCTCTGACGCACGCCCAGAGCCTACGTTGGGGGTTTGATCGCGGCGGGTCCCCCATGGAGCAGTGTAATGGACACCCGGCAGGGAGCCGCACTGGACTCTTATAGTAATGTTTAAGTCTGTAACGTTCAAGTAATGCGCCTCCCATAATGGGATGAAATGTTCTAACATGTTATGTTTGTTTCTACAGTCCGGGAGTACTGAATTTAACTAAGGGGGAGTGTGGCGCCCCAGGACCTGGTCGCCACAACAGCATTGCCCTCCCAAAGGGTTAATGCTGAGCCTGGAGGTAATTGGGAGATCTATTGGCCAGTAAGTTAACACCCAACACAGTTCTCCCTCCGGCCAGCAGGGGGAGCTCTGAACCTGGAACTTCAGGGAGCATTCCTTAAGTCTGGCTGAAGGGAGGAAGTAGTAGTTAGTCTGTAGGGAGCAGTAGAAGTGAACAGACGCAGAGTGAGCTGTCCTGTGAATCTGGGGCCTGGAGCTAGAGTAGCTTGGTCCAGGGAAGCAGGAGTAGCTGAGAGGCAGCAGAGAGACTCGGACATCGGAGTCTGTGGCCACCAGGGCTTAAACATATTCCCTGGTAGCCGAATCCGAAGGGCAGGAGAGCTGCAAGCCCCTGGCCCAAACATCCCAAAGGTACAGCTGCAGCATCGAGGCCCGGTGTGGACTCCAGCAGAGAAGCACTAGAGAGAGGGCCTGCGCAGCCTGCTACAGAGGGAAAGGGACGTACCATCAGTCCCAGCAGCAAAGAGGGCCATTGCTGGATTCAGAGAAGCAGGGTCCTATGATAACGAAGAAAAGCACAGGAGTAGGCCTCATACTCAGCTGGCCAGAAAGATCACCCCAAGTACTTCCAGGCCGACCGGATCCCCATCACCACCTGTAATCGGTCTCCCAGGACTGGACTGTGTTCGAAGTAAAAGAGGAGAAGGTAAAGAGACTGTTGTTTATGCCTGATTCTTTCATTGCCTGTCGGCCCTGCACCGTGTTAGCCGCACATCCCCATAGACTCTCAAAAGCACCAACAGCGCCCCGGGCATTGCTCCACCTGTGGGGAGCAGTACCAACATTGCTGCCACATCATCACCCCGGAGGCCTTACACAGCAGCGGCGGCTTAATAGCCGCAGACCACAGGTGGCGTCACGAACACAAACTTTATTACTTCAAGCCACATATTTTACTGACACCCACCAGGGCCACGGAGCCGGGCCCAGCCACCACTGACTACCACCGGACTAGTCCGGCCCGGCACCGGGTGTCCCATAGCCCTGGGGTGGGCGAGTCATGTGTACGGTGCAGAGCCATGTGTGTGCGTGTGCGGAGCCATATGTGTGCGTGTGCGGTACAGAGCCATATGTGTGCGTGTGCAGAGCCATGTGTGTGCGTTTACGGTGCAGAGCCATGTGTGTGCGTGTGCGGTACAGAGCCATATGTGTGCGTGTGCAGAGCCATGTGTGTGCGTTTACGGTGCAGAGCCATGTGTGTGCGTTTATGGTGCAGAGCCATGTGTGTGCGTGTACGGTGCAGAGCCATGTGTGTGCGTGTACGGTGCAGAGCCATGTGTGTGCGTGTGCGGTACAGAGCCATATGTGTGCGTGTGCAGAGCCATGTGTGTGCGTGTACGGTGCAGAGCCATGTGTGTGCGTGTGCGGTACAGAGCCATATGTGTGCGTGTGCAGAGCCATGTGTGTGCGTTTACGGTGCAGAGCCATGTGTGTGCGTGTGCGGTACAGAGCCATATGTGTGCGTGTGCAGAGCCATGTGTGTGCGTTTACGGTGCAGAGCCATGTGTGTGCGTTTACGGTGCAGAGCCATGTGTGTGCGTGTACGGTGCAGAGCCATGTGTGTGCGTTTACGGTGCAGAGCCATGTGTGTGCGTGTGCGGTACAGAGCCATATGTGTGCGTGTGCAGAGCCATGTGTGTGCGTGTACGGTGCAGAGCCATGTGTGTGCGTGTGCGGTACAGAGCCATATGTGTGCGTGTGCAGAGCCATGTGTGTGCGTTTACGGTGCAGAGCCATGTGTGTGCGTTTACGGTGCAGAGCCATGTGTGTGCGTGTACGGTGCAGAGCCATGTGTGTGCGTGTACGGTGCAGAGCCATGTGTGTGCGTGTGCGGTACAGAGCCATATGTGTGCGTGTGCAGAGCCATGTGTGTGCGTTTACGGAGCAGAGCCATGTGTGTGCGTTTACGGTGCAGAGCCATGTGTGTGCGTGTACGGTGCAGAGCCATGTGTGTGCATGTACGGTGCAGAGCCATGTGTGTGCGTGTACGGTGCAGAGCCATGTGTGTGCGTGTGCAGAGCCATATGTGTGCGTGTGCGGTACAGAGCCATATGTGTGCGTGTGCAGAGCCATGTGTGTGCGTGTGCGGTACAGAGCCATATGTGTGCGTGTGCAGAGCCATGTGTGTGTGTTTACGGTGCAGAGCCATGTGTGTGCGTGTACGGTGCAGAGCCATGTGTGTACGGTGCAGAGCCATGTGTGTGCGTGTGCAGAGCCATGTGTGTGCGTGTACGGTGCAGAGCCATATGTGTGCGTGTGCGGTACAGAGCCATATGTGTGCGTGTGCAGAGCCATGTGTGTGCGTTTACGGTGCAGAGACATGTGTGTGCGTGTGCGGTACAGAGCCATATGTGTGCGTGTGCAGAGCCATGTGTGTGCGTTTACGGTGCAGAGCCATGTGTGTGCGTTTACGGTGCAGAGCCATGTGTGTGCGTGTACGGTGCAGAGCCATGTGTGTGCGTGTACGGTGCAGAGCCATGTGTGCGTGTGCGGTACAGAGGCATATGTGTGCGTGTGCAGAGCCATGTGTGTGCGTGTACGGTGCAGAGCCATGTGTGTGCGTGTGCGGTACAGAGCCATATGTGTGCGTGTGCAGAGCCATGTGTGTGCGTTTACGGTGCAGAGCCATGTGTGTGCGTGTGCGGTACAGAGCCATATGTGTGCGTGTGCAGAGCCATGTGTGTGCGTTTACGGTGCAGAGCCATGTGTGTGCGTTTACGGTGCAGAGCCATGTGTGTGCGTGTACGGTGCAGAGCCATGTGTGTGCGTGTACGGTGCAGAGCCATGTGTGTGCGTGTGCGGTACAGAGCCATATGTGTGCGTGTGCAGAGCCATGTGTGTGCGTGTACGGTGCAGAGCCATGTGTGTGCGTGTGCGGTACAGAGCCATATGTGTGCGTGTGCAGAGCCATGTGTGTGCGTTTACGGTGCAGAGCCATGTGTGTGCGTTTACGGTGCAGAGCCATGTGTGTGCGTGTACGGTGCAGAGCCATGTGTGTGCGTGTACGGTGCAGAGCCATGTGTGTGCGTGTGCGGTACAGAGCCATATGTGTGCGTGTGCAGAGCCATGTGTGTGCGTTTACGGTGCAGAGCCATGTGTGTGCGTTTACGGTGCAGAGCCATGTGTGTGCGTGTACGGTGCAGAGCCATGTGTGTGCGTGTACGATGCAGAGCCATGTGTGTGCGTGTACGGTGCAGAGCCATGTGTGTGCGTGTGCAGAGCCATATGTGTGCGTGTGCGGTACAGAGCCATATGTGTGCGTGTGCAGAGCCATGTGTGTGCGTGTGCGGTACAGAGCCATATGTGTGCGTGTGCAGAGCCATGTGTGTGCGTTTACGGTGCAGAGCCATGTGTGTGCGTTTACGGTGCAGAGCCATGTGTGTGCGTGTACGGTGCAGAGCCATATGTGTGCGTGTACGGTGCAGAGCCATGTGTGTGCGTTTACGGTGCAGAGCCATGTGTGTGCGTGTACGGTGCAGAGCCATGTGTGTGCGTGTACGGTGCAGAGCCATGTGTGTGCGTGTACGGTGCAGAGCCATATGTGTGCGTGTACGGTGCAGAGCCATGTGTGTGCGTTTACGGTGCAGAGCCATGTGTGTGCGTGTACGGTGCAGAGCCATGTGTGTGCGTGTACGGTGCAGAGCCATGTGTGTGCGTGTACGGTGCAGAGCCATGTGTGTGCGTGTACGGTGCAGAGTCCGATGTGGGGCTGTTATTTGCAATGCTGTAGTGATACCAGGTCAGGTGCTGGGGAAGAATATACTGACAGGGAATGTGTGTGCAGGGGGCGGGCAGAGGGCGAGGCTGGACACTGGGGTGGGGCTGGACACTGAGGCTGGGCGGTGACAGCTGTGACTGGGAGGTTTTGCACAGGAAGAGAAAGCCACGGACCCACTTGGGGGGGAGGGGCGACATGACCAAGGGGGAGGTAGGGAGTGATGGGGTTAATAGGGACAGTGGTGTGTATGCCTAATATGGCATTGGGGATGGTCTTAGCCGGGGAGGAAGAGGAGGAGCAGGGAAAGGGTTAGTCTGGGAGAGGAAGGAGTTACCTCCTCTTCTGTTTCCGGACGCCGAACGATCTGGATGTGCACCTCCATGGCAGATCTTCAGGAGCTCCAGCGTCTGATTCAGGCTGCGGTCGCAGCGCACGGGCCCCTGGCGGTGCAGACCCACATCAGGGCTGCCGGGGTTAACCCGTCGGCGCTTGCCCCTCGTCCCCCCAGCAGCGGCGGGCGCCAGTCGCGGCCCCCCCGCAGGTATTCCCCGGGCGCGGGGGGGGCGAGGAGGAGATGTAAGAGCCCCTCCAGGGACCCTCCGCAGCGTGCAGCGCAGCAGCAGCGTCTGGCTGCTGCAGAGGCCGGCGGGAGGAATCTTCGTTCCAGCCGCGGCGGTCGGGAGGTGGGAGTGGCCAGCACGGGGCCTGCTTCCGGTCCCGGCCTCCGGGCTGGAGTTACTGTGAGTGCAGCGGCTCCAGGCCGGGAGCGCGCTCGGCGCAGGAGAGAGGCCAGCAGATCCCCCTGCAGTCGGCGGGGGGACCGCGGGGCTGCACGTGGCGGTAGGTCCGGCGCCGGGGGGAGGTCTGCGGTGCCTGACCCCGGTGCGGCTGAGAGAAGGAGTGACGGCGGGAGCCCTGCGGCGACCGCCGGGTCACTCAGTACCGCTGTGCAGCCCCCGGATGTGGCAGTCTCCCGTGGGAGCGGGAGGACTCGGCGGATGGAGGCCTGCAATAGCCCAGGAGGGCCAGAGGCGACGACGGCTGAGACCCGGAGCCTGGCGTCTGTTCGTCCGCGCCCAGAGGCCCCTTGCAGTCGGCAGGGGGGCGGGCGCAAGAGGTCGAGGCCCGGGGTGCCGGCGCGGGGGACAGGACGGTCTTCTGGGTTGTCACCCCGGGGCAAGAGATGGAGCGGGGATGACTCTGCCCACGCGGCGGCCCTGTCTGGCGGCCGTGGTGGGGGGGTGCTGCGGCGGCGCCCCCCGGATGTCGGATGGAAGATGAGGCCAGCGGCGAGGAGGGGGAAGAGGCTTTCGGTTCGGAGGAGTCGGATGGACGACAGACGGAGGACAGCGAGGCGGCGGTCTCGGGGGACGCCGAGCGGCGGTTGGGTGAGACGGCAGCCGCGGAGGCGGCAGGGGCTGCGCTGGTGGGGGGCTTCGGGGGGGGGGGCGGCTGCGGCTACGGCAGCGCCCGCTGGTTTAGCTGTGTGGAGTCAATTGTTGGGGCTGTTGCAGGGGCTGGCGGCGGCTTCGGGAGCGGGGGGGGAGGGGGCTCAGGCGCCGGTGGCGGCGTGGGTGGGTGCAGCCGGTTTAGGGGCCTCGTCGGTGACGGGGGGTGACGGAGCGGGTGCGAGTAAAGGGGGGGCGAAGGGGGGAGTGAGCCGGGGGGGGGGAAGGAGAAGGAAAAGGAGAAGGAAAAGGAGAAGGAGGATGAGGTGGTGCGCTTAGATGATAGGGCTAAAAGCGAAGTTTATGTTTGTTTTGAAGGCCCGCTGGGGGCCCATTTAAAGAAGGAGGTGCGTGAAAAAATTTGGAAAGGGGAATATGTAGAGATATTTTCTCTGCTTCCCCTGGAGAAATTTAATTTGGATAGGGTTAAGCCGAGTGACTCCAAAAAGGAGAAGGACGAGGAGGAAAAGCGCCGTTATAGGCTTATTCCTCGGACTTTTGCCAATTGGCTACAGGCATTTGCGATTTTGGCGAGCGTGGTCGGGGAGAAGGAGCCGGAGCATTGTTCGGCTTTGTTCGGCTACATGGATGCGATAGGGGAGGCTTATCGAGTTTATGGCGGGCTGGCGTGGCTGCACTACGACGAGCAATTTAGGCAGCGGAAGGCATTGCGGCCAGATATGCGTTGGGACCATAAGGATATTTCCTTATGGATGCGACTGATGTCGGCACCGGCTCAGCCCTTTCGGGGGGGCGCCGGGGGTTCGGGGGCCGGGTCCCCGGCAAGTTTCAAAAAAGGTTTGTGTTGGCAGTACAATGAAGGGCAGTGCAGGTTTGGAGCGGCGTGCCGTTTTAAGCATGAATGCTCCGGATGTGGGGGGGGACATAGCTTGTCCAAATGTTTTGAAAAAAGGAAAAGGAAAGGCTGGTGATGGGGCTGGTAAGAGGGACGACGCCGGTGAAGGTAGAAGTGATGGTTCTGTTTTTAAATAGGTATCCGGACGAGGAGGCTGCGGCGTTGTTATGTCCTGGTTTTTCCGATGGTTTTCATATTCCGTCGGTTGTTAATGCGTCGGGCCCGCCGTATCGTAATTTGCGTTCCGCTCGGGATCACCCGGAAGTGGTGGATGAGAAGCTGGAAAAGGAGGTGGCTTTGGGCAGGATGGGCGGTCCTTATGTCGCCCCGCCGTGCGGGAATTTGGTGGTTTCACCGTTGGGGGTGGTACCAAAGAAGGAGCGGAATAAATTTCGGCTGATTCATCACTTGTCTTACCCGGAAGGGTTATCGGTGAATGATGGCATTGCACCGGAGTTGTCGGCGGTATATTATGTGTCGTTCGATAAGGCGTTGGACCTGGTTAGGGCGGCGGGGCGGGGTGCATTGATGGCAAAGGCGGATGTGGAAGCGGCGTTTCGGTTGTTACCGGTTCATCCAGATAGTCAGCATTTGTTGGGTTGCTGGTGGGATGGCAGTTATTATGTTGATCGTTGTTTGCCAATGGGCTGTTCCATTTCGTGTTCGTACTTTGAGGCATTTAGTTCGTTTGTTGAGTGGGTGGTTCGGGACGTGTCCGGGCTTACGTCCATCATTCATTACTTGGACGATTTCCTGTGTGTCGGGCCGGCGGGTTCGATGGTTTGTGCGGGTTTGTTATTTGCGTTGCAAAAAGTTGCGGCCAGCTTCGGGATTCCTTTGGCGCCGGATAAGACGGAAGGCCCGGCGCCGGTGATGTGTTTTCTGGGAATTGAAATTGACACCATTGCGATGGAATGCAGGTTGCCGGCGGAGAAGGTCCGTGATTTGAGGACCGCAGTGACGGGGGTAAAAGCGGCGAAGAAGGTGCGGCTTAAGGCGGTGCAGTCCTTGCTTGGAAAATTGAATTTTGCTTGCAGAATTGTGCCAATGGGGAGAGTGTTTGCGAGGCGTTTGGCGACGGCGACGGCCGGGGTAAGGTTGCCGGCGCATTTTGTGCGGATCACAAAGACGATCAGGGACGATTTGGAAGTATGGGATCAATTTTTGCAGCATGTCAACGGCCGGACGCTGGTGATGGAGAGGGTGGCGTCTAACGGGGCGTTGCAGCTGTTTACGGATGCGGCGGGGTCGGCCGGGTTTGGGGCTGTCTTCAGAGGTCATTGGTGTGTCGGGCAGTGGCCACAGGCGTGGCGGGAGAGCGGCTTGGTTAGGAATTTGGCTCTGTTAGAGCTATTCCCCATTGTAGTGGCAGTGGAGCTATGGGGGTCGCACTTTGCCGGAAGGAAAGTGTGTTTTCATTGTGATAACCAGGCGGTGGTGCACGCGATTAACAACTTGTCTGCTAAGTCGGAGCCGGTGGTGGTGTATTTGCGGCATTTAGTGTTGAGATGTCTGCAGTTGAATGTGCAGGTAGTGGCAAGGCACGTTCCGGGTGTTGACAACGAGGTGGCTGATGCTTTGTCTCGTTTTCAGTTCAGCAGGTTTCGGGCGCTGTTGCCGTGGGCGGACGAAGTTGGAGTGGAGTGTCCCGAGGATTTGTGGCATCTGGTGAGGCGGTGATCTCAGACTTGATTCGGAAGTCGGTGACCGAGGTGACTTGGTGCCGGTATGCTAAGGTGTGGGCTGAATGGGAGGAGTTGTTGTGTCTGATGTTTGGTGGGGAGAGCGTGGATTACTTGGTGGCTTTGTTGTCATTGGTGAGTACGGATTTTTCAGCCGGGCGATCGGCATCGGCTGTGGCACATCGGGTGTCGGCAGTGGCATTTTGGTTAAAAATGAGAGGGGAGCGTGATGTTTCACAGGATTTTCGGGTTCGTCAGGCTTTGCGGGGTTTTCGCCGCGGCGTACGGGAGAGGGACAAGAGGCGTCCTGTATCGTTCGGTTTGTTGAGACGGATGGTGGGTGGCCTGAGCGGCATTTGTGAGTCTGTGTACGAGACGGTTCTGTTTACAACGGCTTTCGGTCTCGCTTTTTATGGGGCGTTCCGGATAGGCGAGCTGGTAAGCCCGTCCAGGGTGACGGGTGGTGGTTTGATGTTTGAGGACGTGCGAGTGAGCAGTAGTCAGGTGGAGTGCCGGATTCGCCGGTCAAAAATGGATCAGCTGGGCCGTGGTAGATTGGTGGTGTTATATGCGGTTCCAGGAGAGGAATTGTGCCCTGTGCGTTTAGTCGAGAGATTTATGGCCGTGAGGGGAGGCTTACCTGGCCCGTTGTTGCGGCATTTGAATGGGTCGTTTTTGTCGAGGTTTCAGTTTGTGGCGGTGCTGCGGCTAAGTCTACGTAACGCGGGGGAGCGCCCGGAGGAATTCGGGTCGCATTCATTCCGAATTGGTGCAGCAACGGAGGCAGCCCGTTGGGGGCTTGGAGATGAGGTGGTAAAGCGTATTGGTAGATGGGAATCTTCTTGTTTTCGGCGGTATGTGAGACCGCAGTTGTTGTAGCATCATGGTACTTTGGTTACGTGCGGTAGGTTTGAGGAAAGGGGTGTTTCTAGATGTGTTGGTGGTTGTGCTGTTATTGGTTTTGATAATTTCGTTTTGTTTTATTTGTTATAGGGAAGTGCCTGATCTGGATCTTGGGGCACTCCTTCGTATTTTGGGGTGCCCGTCGGGCTGAGGTCCGCCCGAATGGTCGACAGCTGGGTTTGGATCGTGCGCAGGCGACTGTTCGATGGATCGGAGTTCGGGGCATGGAGTGGGGCAGGGTGGTCCCGGAATTTCGTTTCCATTGTAAAGTGGAGCGGCCCCCGAATGTGCTGGTATTACATGTGGGGGGTAATGATCTTGGTGCCAGGGCGTCGCGGGATTTGATCCGAGACATAAAGATTGACTTACTGCAGTTGTGGAAGCGGTATCCTGGTTTGCTGGTCGTATGGTCTGACATAGTGACCAGGTTGGCATGGAGAGGGGCTCGGTCGGTGGAGAAGGTTAATAAGGCCAGGGCCCAGGTGAATAGGGTAGTGGCTAGGTTTGTGACCAGGAATGGTGGGATTGTGGTACGGCACAGGGATTTGGAGCCGGCAGATTGGCGATTTCGGAGGGGTGATGGTGTGCACCTCAACGAGGTCGGTCTGGATTTATGGGCGTTGGGTCTGCAGGATGGTGTGGAGCGTGCTTTTGGTGTGTGGCGGGTCCAGGCCACGTAAGGTGTCACGTGGTCTGTCCTGTGGCGGTGGGGGTAGGTCTGGTCCAGAGGTTTGGAAGTGATTGGTGGCTGGACCGGGAGTCATTGTCTTGGTATGGTGGCTCTCGGTTTCCGGGATGTGGCAGGCACGGGGTTCTGCCAAAGTGTGGGGGTCAATCCGTGGGTGATTGGCACCTCGTCTCTGGGTCGGTGTGTTGCGGCCGGGGACAGGGGGAGTAGTAGTTAGTGGACTGGGCCTACCCCGGGGGGTATTGTAAATGTTATTGTCTATTGTTACCGTTATGTGGTTGTTTTGGGTCGCCCGTTGGACGGCGTCCCTAAGGTGCTAGTCTGTAAAACAATAGGCAATAAAAGGCTGCTGTGGCCATTTTGAACCAAGTCGCATGCAGTCCGTGTGTTTATTCTTAGAGGATAAGGGGGTTTGGTTACACAGACATCACGACCGGAGAATCCTCCCTCAGCTGGTCAAGAAAGCCACGGACCCACTTGGGGGGGGAGGGGCGACATGACCAAGGGGGAGGTAGGGAGTGATGGGGTTAATAGGGACAGTGGTGTGTATGCCTAATATGGCATTGGGGATGGTCTTAGCCGGGGAGGAAGAGGAGGAGCAGGGAAAGGGTTAGTCTGGGAGAGGAAGGAGTTACCTCCTCTTCTGTTTCCGGACGCCGAACGATCCCCGCCCACCCTCCCTTTGTGTTGTCATGTGGGGGATGTTTTTTGGGTAGTTGGGATACCCTTTGTCACAGCAGCGGTGGGGGTAGGTCTGGTCCAGAGGTTTGGAAGTGATTGGTGGCTGGACCGGGAGTCATTGTCTTGGTATGGTGGCTCTCGGTTTCCGGGATGTGGCAGGCACGGGGTTCTGCCAAAGTGTGGGGGTCAATCCGTGGGTGATTGGCACCTCGTCTCTGGGTCGGTGTGTTGCGGCCGGGGACAGGGGGAGTAGTAGTTAGTGGACTGGGCCTACCCCGGGGGGTATTGTAAATGTTATTGTCTATTGTTACCGTTATGTGGTTGTTTTGGGTCGCCCGTTGGACGGCGTCCCTAAGGTGCTAGTCTGTAAAACAATAGGCAATAAAAGGCTGCTGTGGCCATTTTGAACCAAGTCGCATGCAGTCCGTGTGTTTATTCTTAGAGGATAAGGGGGTTTGGTTACACAGACATCACGACCGGAGAATCCTCCCTCAGCTGGTCATGGTCAGTTTGCTAGAGCTGAATGTAAACAAGAAGCTGCAGAGAATAAAGGTATAATTCAAGAGGAACAAAAGTTAGAAAACAAAAAATAACAATGCAGGTGTGATTTATATGACAATACAGCACAGATAAACTCAAACATTTTTGTTAAGCTAATGTCGGACAACTCCTTTAAGAAATGTCTATTTAAGAATTGGCTGGTAAGACAGACTCCAACAAATACAGAAATAGTTGATACCCTAAAAGCGATAATGATGTTCGACAAACTGGATTTGGAGAAAAATAAGGAGAAGTCCACTAAAAGATTCTTCAAAAAGTGGAGAACATTTAAGCAAAGCTTCACACAGACGGAAATCACCCAGTTAATTAAGGCATTTGAACACACGTCTTGGTATTGTTTGGAAATCATTGCAAGCACACTAGGGAGGCTAACGATAGGGAGCATCCAAAAGACCAACTGAAGGGAACAAATATGTTAGTTTGTTAATTAAGTTAAAGGAAATTACTGTTAAGATAATTCTATGGAGATGAAAATGTTGTGACAATGAAGAAAGAAAATGATGTAGCAGTTGCATTGTAAGATCCGGAGGAATTTATGGAATGCAACAATATGTTCTCTTTTTGCTGATATGTGCATGTTGACATTAAATAAAATGTTTTTTAAAAAAAATAAACATTGTGCCAGGATACATTGTACCATGTGCTATTATACACCATGCCACAATACATTGTGCTATAAAACATAGTTTCATGTGCCATACTACATGGTGTGGCTTCAAAGTACAGGGTGTGGTTTCAATGTGTACTATCAAAGTAGATAGCTGGCTTTTCACTATTATTACTATGTTTAATTTCTCATCCTAGTATATATGGTCCCATCCTTATATATATGGCCCCATCCTGGTATTTATGACCCCATCCTGGTACATATAGCTTCATCATAGACCCTTCCTGGTATACATGACCCCATCGTGGTATATATGTCACCATCCTGGTACATATGGTCCTCAACCTGGGCCCATAATTGTATATATGACCCAATCATGGTACATATGGCCCATATCTGGACCTATCTTGGTATATATTGCCCCATCCTGTCATATATAGTTCTCATCATGGGCCCATCCTGGTATATATAGCCCCCTCCTGGTACATGTGGCCCTAATCCTGATATATATGGCACCTTCCTATCATTTCCCCGGTGCGTTGTGCAGTCCTCTGATGCCAGACACTGACTTCAGTGTGTAAGTGTTACGTTTAGTCCAGGAGTGGACCCACGGGGCCATGCACCGGACTCCCCCAGGGAGGCCACCAGGAGCGAACCCCTATACAGGGACTGTCTGGCAACCACCCCAGAGGGCCTAGATGCACAGTAGCCGGAACACAGGCAGGATACCGGGAGCGTCCTCGGAAAGTCCGGAGGGAATACTGAGGCCAGTCCCGTGATGTCTTCGGACCGGAGGAAATCAGAACAGATGACCGGAGCCGGATGAAGACAGCAGGCGGAGTCCGGAACCAGTGACGAGTGCAGGCTGGAGACTTCAGATGTATTCCGGAGCCGATGGCGGAGTGAAGCCGAGGGACGATGGAGAGGTCCACTGCTAACGGACACCGGGGAATCTCCAGGGAGCCAGACCAGCTGTGACATACACCGGGCATCAGGTTCTGAGGATAGAGACTGGATTAATCCAGGAACAGGACAGAGAGGGCTTGAACACAATCACAAGATACTAAGCTGTGAGAACTTGTTGAACAAGCACCGCCGTTATGTAACAGGAAGTCTTTTATACCCTGCACCTGCAATCAGCCATCTCCTGCTCCAGGGATGCTGGCCCTTTAAGAAAAGGTGAATAAGCATGCCCGCGCCCTAATGCGCATGCGCGAAGCCCGGGAGCCAGAGACAAGCACATGAGGCCAGGGACAGGACGCAGAGGAGCCGGAGGCAGAGTCCTGAGTCACAGCAAGCCGGGGTGGACCGCCGAGCAAGAAGCACGGGGGATGCAGGGGAGCAGGAGTGGGAGCCGCGGCCGTGGTCGTTAAGCACGGGGACCGGATCAGTGGGTACGGAGTGGCGCCGGGACACCGGACCGGATCAGTGGGTAAGGAGCGGTGCAGGGACACCGGGGGCATGACAGTAAGTGGCACAGCACATGACATCACTGCCATGTTCAACCTTTTACACTGACGTCCCCTGCCAGAATATTCTCTGCTCCCCATGCCCAGGATTATGGGTGTTGGAGCAGTGAATATTCATTCTCTTTAATGGGGGGCACATGTAATCACAAGGCCACTGCAGTATGCCGATGGCTGGTTGATCAAGCGTGCTGCTATTAAAGAGAATGAATATTCACTGCTCCCCACTTCAGTGCTGAGGGTGGGCGGGATTATGGGTATGGAGAGAACTGAATAATCATTTCTTTAGACAGTGACCACATTTGCAGTGCAAGGATTCAATGGGTCTCTGTGCTGTAATGAATTTCAGCTGGATGTGCGCCCTCGGATGCACATTCAGCTGAAACAGGCACTGCTGAGTTCGGTGGGCCCCTCAGCTCACGAGCCCCATAGTAGTCATGTAGCTGACAGCAAATGAGCCTCCCCATTTACCCAGGGCCCTGGGAACTTGCTCAGGTGCGCCAGCCCTGCTGTGATGTGTAGTGATGATAATGTGTAATGTGAAGTATGGCATAGCACTTGTGTGGGAAGTTACCAGACCATAAGGTAAGCAACAGTTAAGTATTGGGGCTAGCCCAAAATGCAAGGGGTTAGTTGATAGGGTAAGAGAGGGTTTATTGTGGAAGAGTCAGTTCAGTTGGAGAGTGTTGGGACATCCGGAGTTAATCCCTCACCCATGACTACTATCCCGTGCCACTACACTGCCATGCCCCTTGCCACCTTCTTTCCATTTTGCCAGGGGTGGTCTAAACTTTAACAAAAATGCCAAGGATGCAAAATGTTTGTGCGTTACTCCAAAATTTGGCCAATTTTCAAATAGTTTATAGTTATAGTCAAATACATCGGAATTAATTCTGGCCTAAATGCTTTGATGAATCAGGGCCAATATTTTCCACAGTAGGAGTAAACACTTTATACAACACATCAAATATCTTAAGGGCTCATGCGCATGATCAGTGTTAGCAGTGTTGTGGAAGCAGTGTGCTTTTGCTGCATCCAAAACACTGCATTGTACAGTACAGAATAGAACAGTACAGTACAGTTTAGAAATCCCACGCCCGCTGTGCTTCTTTTAACAAACTGACCTGCGGCGCGGGTTTCCGAGTTGCAGCATGTTAATTTATTTGTGATGCTAGTATTCCGAGCAGTGGAACACAGCAATAATACGCCGTATCATTAGCCCTGATCATGTGCACGGACAGCGCGTTTTCCCATACTGGACACAAGCATCTCCGCAAGAGAAATCACTCTACATCCAGAATGCCAGGAAGCCCGATCGTGGGCAAGTACCCTACCTGTAACTGGGTTGTCATTTTGTCCATTTCAGTATGAAAGAGATGACACAGAAAGCAAACAAACATGCTGAGCAGGACAGAGGTGAAACGACAATGCCCTTATTTCACCAGAGCAATCTCCTAACCTTTGCTTTCTCTCTTTGAGTTTAGTAACAATTTTGGTAGACATCATGGAGCTTTCCTCTCTGCTCTTTATTCTGGTTTTACTAGGATCTGTCCAGGCCAAGCCAGTAAGTACCATCTATACGTTATGCCACCTTAGTTGGGAAGTGATTTGTAGGACGTTTGTCTGAAACTTGGATTACAAAGGTGATTACGGAGACAAAAGTTATGTCACTAAACTGTTACAGATTTTGTTGCCCACCATGTGCTCACTGACGGAGGACGGCTGAAAGCTTGCAAACACGTGAGCTACGCTGAAGCATGAAAGTAACGTTATTACTGTAGGTCTTCCTTCCCTATGTATAGGAACTCAGGCAAGGGGGTTTGTTGAGATTCTGGTTTTCTAGAAATGTTAGACTTAAAATATTATTATAATGAGCAGTGTGGATAATCTGGATACTGACAACTCTGTTAAATTTTATCTCAAGTTTCCTAGTGTTGTACACAATGGTATGTAATTTTTTAGAGCAGATAGGTTTCCATACATATGTCATCTAGCTTTGTTGGAGAAATATTTAGAAACATCAGCATTGCTCCATGTCACAGTCATATATGAAGTTAAGCAACTATAGAAGGCCCCATAGCAGATAGCACAGGGGCCAAGGACTGCGAGTAGTTAATGTACTGGAAAATGTCGCAAAATGACCGCATTTATTAAATATGGTGGTTGTGCAGGGGCTGTGATTGGTTTGAGGGCACGAGGGAGGGGTATAAAGGGGTATAAAAGTTTGTGGGGTACAGGTTCCCTCCCTCTTAGCCCTGGATTGTGGATTAACACCCCTCCCCCTGTTGGCTGGTATTTTGGTCCATACTCGATTGTCTCAGATGGCAGGTTGTTTGAGCCCTGTTAAAATTCACATGCTCACTGCCTTGTGCAGTGACCAAACATGGGGAAGGAAGAGGTGGTTGGTGGACGTCAGGGTCCAATGAGGCGATATATGAAAGGTTTTCAAATATTGGTTAATGAATAAAGATGTGGCCATTTTCCTACCCAACTTCTGGCATGGGGTGTGAGTTATTTTTAAGTGTTGGTAAAAGTAAAGGTCATCGGTTTTGATATTAGGTATTTGAGAAAGAAAACAGTCCTTAAAGGGAACCTGTCAGCAGAAATTTCGCAATAAATCTAAAAGACTCCCCTTCTGCAGCTCCTGGGCTGCATTCTAGAAAGGTTCCTGTTGTTATTGTGCCCCCTTTGAGACCTAAATAAATACTTTATAAATTCCTACCTTTTTGTATGCAAAAAATTTTTCTGGTCACGGGGGCGGGCTGTCTTGCGTCCGTTATTCCCCCTCCTGACACTGTATGCCGTCCCCCATTGTTCATTTCCATACATGAGGATGCCGCCCAGTGCTCCCGAGGTTTCGTGCATGCCCAGTGGCACTATAGCGGGACTGAACACTGTGTAAAGCGTGACCGCTGGTGAGGTGATTGCGCAGGCGTGAGATTATGGGCGGCGCAGTGATTGTCATCAGCAGCGTCATCCAAGTACCCGCCCATAATCTCATGCCCGCGGTAATAGGTAATGTGGTTCATATGGCCAGCGCTTGTGCATAACAGTGGAGGCAGAGGGAAAAGCGCAGGCACGAGATTATGGGCGGGTACTTGGATGACGCTACTGATGACAATCACAGTGCCGCCTGTAATCTCGCGCCTGCGCAATCACCTCATCAGCGTTCACGCTTTGCACAGTGCTCAGTCCCGCGAGAGTGGCACTGGGCATGTGCGAGACCTCGGGAGGACAGTTACATGGGGAGGGCGTCCTCGTGTATGTAAATGAGCAATGGGGGACTGTGTACAGTGGCAGGAGGGGGAATAACGGACGCAAGACAGCCCGCCCCCGTGACCGTAAAAAAACATTTGCATACAAAAAGGTAAGAATTTATAAAGTATTTATTTAGGTCTCAAAGGGGGCACAATAACAACAGGAACCTTTCTAGAATGCAGCCCAGGAGCTGCAGAAGGGGAACCTTTTAGTTTTATTGCGAAATTTCTGCTGACAGGTTCCCTTTAAATAATAACGAGATTAGGGAAAGTGAAAGTGCTGACGAAGGACCGAAAAGATCCTTATGCAGAGTTCTTTAAGGGGTTGCTTAAAGGGAACCTGTCACCAGATTTGGGGCCTATAAGCTGTGGTTACTACCACTGGGCTCTTATATACAGCATTCTACCCCCTAGGGACCCAGAAGACCAGTGCCGGGAACAACCAGACATTCCAGAAAACCCTGTTCCCCCAAATTTCCCCATAGACTGGTACCAGGCTAGGGTTGGACCAATGGATGGCCGCCTAAAGGTGGAGCCAATCCAGTCCACTAGATGACCAGGTGGGAGGGGCAGACAGTGGACAGTGAGCAGTGAGTCGGTGACAGTGAGAGAGAGAGGAAGTTTTGTACAAAAAGGATCTGGCTCGACCACTAATATAAATAGGTGCTCTGGAGAAAAATCGATACAATAGCAAATATACTCCAGCACACTGAGAGAGATATATGAGAGAAGTCCAAAATGGTGCTCAAAAAATTTGTTTATTAATCTATATTCTTATAATGTCCATTGTCCGACGTTTCGGCTCTTTCTGGCTTTTATCAATAAACTAGCAATAGCAAATATACTCCGGCACACTGAGAGAGATATATGAGAGAAGTCCAAAATGGTGCTCAAAAAATGTATTTATTAATCTATATTCTTATAATGTCCATTGTTCAACGTTTCAACCCGAAGGTTTTCTTCAAGGACTGATTTTTTTACATACAAAGAAAAGAAACAGAATATACATCATCATACATGTGCAATATACATGAATCTTTTACAGGAAAGGAAGACATACATATTACATTAGTAAGACGAAAGACAAAAAAAGGGGATGAGCTCTCCATAGGGATGTACATAGAGAGTTCCCATGGTAACAGTGATAACACTAATAGGGTTTACAAGGTATGTTATACAACGTAACAAAGAGCAGAGATGGGTGACATACCTATGTCAAATTAGAGTGAATTTTTTTGAATGAATTTTCAGAGGAGCACCCAGGCGTATCAGGCAAATACGGAAATTCTCATGTCAATATTACGCTATGAGGGTAAAAAGTACATAGTGTCAATACATGTTACTAGATTTAGTACTAGATTTAGTAAAGGGGGGAAAAGGGGGGGGGGAAGGGGGAAGGGATAGAGGGGTATCAAGGGCATACCTGTTGCAGTGTTTACTAGGTATCAAGACATCGAGTAAGGTAATAGGATGTAGAGGGAAAAGGACCAAGTCCGTCTGGTGAACCAAATCGAGAAATACATGAATACAAAAATGGTATAAGGTTACCGTGGTGTAAGTATCATATATGGATCTACCTTGTGTGTAAAGGTAGGTGGACCTAAGGTCTGGAGTGTTATTTTATTCGCCAAAGAGGAGCCTCTGTGGGTCCGTATTTATGTTACTGTAGCAATAAGAATAAACAGGTTTGTTAGATCCCACATGGGGTGGAAAGAGTACCACTACTGATATGGACACTATGAAACAAGGGTCCCAAATGAATCAAATATTATATGCAATATTGTAATTACCATAAGTATTTAGGATGAATCCACAAGGGTCATGGATTGGCTGGTAACAGAGAAAAGAAGGGGGGGGTTTATGAGCTCAAATCGTTATAAGAAAAGGAGGGTAGATAGGGATACGGCATACCTCAAAGGATGACATTCATATTGAAAATGTCATGAAGTGTAGGTCTGAAGCAGGCTCAGGGTAATGCATCAGGGGTCATTTTATGTGAGTATACAACCTGTTATAACTGATGAGAAGACAATATAAGGAGCATGAGGTAATAGGATCAGTGAGGTGAATAGGTAGAAACAATAACATACCTCCCTAGCAGGCTGTGCAAGGTGCACTGGTTGTGAGCTGGCCAAAGGCTCTATAGGAGGGAGAGGAGAGGGAGTTAGACATACTCTGTGTAGAAGCTAGGGGTTGTGGAAGCTGGTACATACCTTCGCGGTGAGGGAACCTCAGGTGGAGCGTCAGGTGACGTGTTTGTGCCGGTGAAAGGGCTATTTATGCTATGAAGAGGGGCGTCCACTTCCTGAGTAGAGTGGAATGCACCTGTGATCCTATTGTGAACGCCGACGCGATAACGCAATGCCCCGCGCATGCGCGGTGGAGCAGGACGCCGGGGACTCGGCGTCCCGCCCCGCGCATGCGCGGAAGGCAGAGCGCTCGCGTCAGTGCATAGTAAAGCCTGAGCGCGTGTGTGTTGGGGCACACAGCCAGCGCGAGCCCCACGGGGCGGGGCACCAGTGTGACGCCGCGCCTCGTGAGCGCGCGGAGGGCAGGGGACTCCCTGCACGCGCTGCAGAATACGTGAGTTAGAGCAGTGGGGGGCAGTGTCACTATACAAACCTATACTGGGGTGAGCAATGTAGTGAAGGTGACGTGCTGGAGATAGGTGCGATCAGGTGACATGGGAGACCTAAGAGTGAGAAAAAGAAAGAATTAGTGAATTATGACATGGCATGTACGGCTAAACAGTTGTATCCTTATATATATCTCCCACTCCGCCGTAAGAGGTAAAAAATACATGAGCACAGTAGGAAGCAAACATGAATACAGCAAAGAAGCTAGTGGATTACGTCATATTCCCTATTTAACCCATTGGGTTCCAGGGTTCTCAAAGTATGTATCCAGAAAGCTTCACGTTGTTTTAGGGTTCTAATCCTATTAGCACCCCTTCTTATCAGAGGTACATGTTCAATAATTTGGTATTTGAGTTGGGCCACGGTGTGTCCATGTGTCACAAAGTGATGTGGAATAGGTAATAACACCTGTTGGCAACGGATGGTCGATTTATGTTTATTGATCCAGTCTCGGATATGTTAGGTGGTCTCCCCAACATATCCGAGACCACAGGGACACTTTATGAGATATACTACGAATGAGGAGTCACACGTCAAGTAGTCACGAATGTGGAAACCTTTACCCGTATGAGGATGGGTGAACGTGTCTCCCCGAGTCAAGTTATTACAGTGTAGACAATGTAAGCAGGGATAATTGCCAACCTTAGGGGTTCCTAGAAAGGTTTGACGTGATACTCTTGTGGAGGACCCAATATTGGCCCTCACTAAGTTGTCTCTTAGGTTCTTGGGTCTCTTGTAGCAGAATAAAGGAAGCTGGGAAAACTCGGACACAGTGGGATATGAGCAAAAATCTCTGAGTGATAGATGGAAAGTATAATAATAATAAATTACGGCCACTCCACAATAACATCAATAAAAGGAAGGAGAGGAGGAGTACTAAATGGCCAACCATATATTCAACAAATATCAAGACCATTGTCAATGCAGTATAAAATCTAAAGTTTATTAGACATATTTTCAGACAATGGTAAAATCATGATAATAGAAAAAGACATAGTAAATAGGAGGTCAGTCCCAGAAAATCATTCCCAAAAACAGGAGGACATCAGCCCAATAAGGTAAAGGTATATACATAAATGGGTAAGCAGCACCCTAAAAATGTGGCAGAGGTACTCCTCTTACCACAGATCCAAAAAAGTGTCTATTGAGCAAAGCTGCTTACCCATTAGAAGGTGCAAGTGCTAGGTCAGTGCCAGGGCAGGAGTCCAATACCAGTGGGAGAAGCCCCAACGCGTTTCGCCTGCGTTGCTTCTTCGGGGGGTAATGCATACACCCTCTGCGGCCAAATGCCCCCAAATACCCCTGCATCTTACCGAAGATTGCCGCCACCTGTGCCGCATGTGTCGCGTCAGCGCTCCCCCTCCGCCCATCACTTCCGGGTCTCCCCGGCGGAAGTGACGCCGCATCAGCGTCACCTCCCATCGTACCGAGCTCCTCAGCGTGGGCGGAAGTGGGGAGCGGCGAGACACATGCGCCGCGGCCATCTTGTGTGTGGGCAAGAGAAAGGGCGTCCCCGAACTCACTATGCCGCACAGAGCCGAACATCACATAGTATCGCCGCAGGTCCGTTCCATACTGATTCACCAAAGGTACCATCAGAATGCCATCACCAGAGCAACCCAGTGTAATTACACAGAGTGTTACCCGGTTTGAGGCTGTATGTGTAGGACCAGCGGGGATACCCCTAGATAGCAGGAACATTAGGGTATTCGGACAAAAAGGACACATCATTTAACATTTACATCACAATACATATATACAACATGTTCTTGGGAGCTTCATGTCTGTGCCACAAAGAGTCCATCATATAGGCCGCAAAAAGACATATAAGCACTAAGAAAAAGATATATAGAAAAATAGAGGGAAAATATTAAAATCAATTAAAACAAAAACAAAACATACATAAATACATATGAATTGCCCCTAGAGAGACAGACAGTCCATTACAATAATATCATAAAAAATTATAAAAATGAAGAGAAGCCGAGCTTCTCGTTGAGACCTTTGGGTGCCATGGTACCAAGGCGAACAATCCAGGCACATTCTCTCTGTGCCAAGATCTTGCCATAATCACCACCCCTCGCCCCAAGGTGGACCACATCTATGCCCCTCACCCTGAATTGGGTTGGGTCACATCCGTGTTCCACCTTGTGATGACGGGGCAGCGTGGTAAGGCAAGGGTCCTCTAGGTCCAACTCAGATGCCGCAGAAATACTCCTAACGTGTTCACGTGTTCGTAGGCGCAATTCACGTGTGGTAAGTCCTATATAGACTAAATTGCACCCACAAGTGGCATAATAAACTACATTGCTTGTGCGACAAGTGATGTGATGGCGGATCTCGTATTCACGGCCGCCATCAGCAGAGTAAAATGTGGTCGCTCTTGTCATATTGGGACAAGCAATGCAGTTGCCACAAGGAAAAAAGCCACGTCGTGGCTCACCAGCACCAAAGAGACGAGGCACCTTGGCCACATAATGGCTATTAACCAATGAGTCACGTAAATTAGAGGCCCTTCTGGCTGTCATAAGTGGATTTGGTGGTAAACTTTCCCCAAAGGAAGGTTCAGTCTT
Source organism: Anomaloglossus baeobatrachus (assembly GCF_048569485.1). NCBI lineage: Eukaryota > Metazoa > Chordata > Amphibia > Anura > Aromobatidae > Anomaloglossus > Anomaloglossus baeobatrachus. The sequence goes on along the minus strand of NC_134356.1, from coordinate 117,010,561 downwards.
GAGCACATCCCAATGGCGATTTAGAATTGTTCGCATATCCTGCCATTTATCATTATAGGTGGATATGAACCTAGCAACAGGAGCTGTCTCCACTTTCTTTTTTGAGACCAATAGATCACTCCGTGGTGTACCACGGGCCCGTCGATACCCTCTGCGCACACTCCTCCCACTATATCCCCTAGAAGTAAATCTCTCCCGGAGATCTTTAGCTTGTTCTTCAAATAGATTGTCATTAGAGCATACTCGTTTAGCTCTTAGATATTGCCCAATTGGTATCGCAGAGATTGTGGAGGGAGTGTGCGCAGATGAGGCATGGAGAAGGCTGTTTACGGAAGTCTCCTTACGGTGTATAGTGGTCTGGATTGAGCGGTCTGGATGCACAGATATACGAATATCCAAAAAATCAATGGCAACAGCATGACACTTAGATGTTAATTTGATGCCGTAGCCATTAGAATTCAAAACAGAAATAAATTGAAAAAATTCCAAATCAGTGCCCTTCCAAAAAATCAAAATATCATCAATAAAACGGAGCCAGCACTGCGCTTGAGACGCGGCGGGCACGCCCTCGCCGAAAACCTCCCTCTCCCAGTAACCTAGGAAAAGGTTTGCGTACGAAGGCGCGCACGCCGCGCCCATCGCAGTGCCGCGCTCCTGTAAAAAGAATCTATCCTTAAAAAGAAAATAATTGTGCGTTAAAATACCGCTGGTCCTACACATACAGCCTCAAACCGGGTAACACTCTGTGTAATTACACTGGGTTGCTCTGGTGATGGCATTCTGATGGTACCTTTGGTGAATCAGTATGGAACGGACCTGCGGCGATACTATGTGATGTTCGGCTCTGTGCGGCATAGTGAGTTCGGGGACGCCCTTTCTCTTGCCCACACACAAGATGGCCGCGGCGCATGTGTCTCGCCGCTCCCCACTTCCGCCCACGCTGAGGAGCTCGGTACGACGGGCTTGACCTTTACCATACATCATGACCCACGCTCGATTAGCTTTCTTGACACTCTTATACAACTTTCACCCGGAGGCCGGATTGATACCGACCTTTATGTAAAATCGACGGATAGGAACAGTCTCCTTCATTTCACTAGCTGTCATCCGGCTCATACCAAAAAAGCTCTTCCCATCTCACAACACAAAAGAGTGGAAAGAATTGTATCCGACCCTGACAAGCACGAGTTGAGACTCCAGGAAATGGGTTCTAAATTTATGTCCAGAGGCTATCCAGCCCACATAGCCAACAACCGCGGGTCACGATCCAATACAGTACGAGCCGAGACACCCCGTCTAGCGTGTGTTAATACCTACCACCCATTTTCACCGTTGATTAAAGGTATTATTGCGAAACATTGGCCACTATTACATACCTCATATCCCACTGTGTCCGAGTTTTCCCAGCCTCCTTTATTCTGCTACAAGAGACCCAAGAACCTAAGAGACAACTTAGTGAGGGCCAATATTGGGTCCTCCACAAGAGTATCACGTCAAACCTTTCTAGGAACCCCTAAGGTTGGCAATTATCCCTGCTTACATTGTCTACAGTGTAATAACTTGACTCGGGGAGACACGTTCACCCATCCTCATACGGGTAAAGGTTTCCACATTCGTGACTACTTGACGTGTGACTCCTCATTCGTAGTATATCTCATAAAGTGTCCCTGTGGTCTCGGATATGTTGGGGAGACCACCTAACATATCCGAGACTGGATCAATAAACATAAATCGACCATCCGTTGCCAACAGGTGTTGTTACCTATTCCACATCACTTTGTGACACATGGACACACCGTGGCCGAACTCAAATACCAAATTATTGAACATGTACCTCTGATAAGAAGGGATGGTAATAGGATTAGAACCCTAAAACAACGTGAAGCTTTCTGGATACATACTTTGAGAACCCTGGAACCCAATGGGTTAAATAGGGAATATGACGTAATCCACTAGCTTCTTTGCTGTATTCATGTTTGCTTCCTACTGTGCTCATGTATTTTTTACCTCTTACGGCGGAGTGGGAGATATATATAAGGATACAACTGTTTAGCCGTACATGCCATGTCATAATTCACTAATTCTTTCTTTTTCTCACCCTTAGGTCTCCCATGTCACCTGATCGCACCTATCTCCAGCACGTCACCTTCACTACATTGCTCACCCCAGTATAGGTTTGTATAGTGACACTGCCCCCCACTGCTCTAACTCACGTATTCTGCAGCGCGTGCAGGGGGTCCCCTGCCCTCCGCGCGCTCACGAGGCGCGGCGTCACACTGGCGCCCCGCCCCATGGGGCTCGCGCTGGCTGCCCCAACACGCACGCGCTCAGGCTTCACTATGCGCTGACGCGAGCGCTCTGCCTTCCGCGCATGCGCGGGGCGGGACGCCGAGTCCCCGGCGTCCTGCTCCACCGCGCATGCGCGGTGCATTGCGTCATCGCGTCGGCGTTCACAATAGGATCACAGGTGCGTTCCACTCTACTCAGGAAGTGGACGCCCCTCTTCATAGCATAAATAGCCCTTTCACCGGCACAAACGCGTCACCTGACGCTCCACCTGAGGTTCCCTCACCACGAAGGTATGTACCAGCTTCCACAACCCCTAGCTCCCACACAGAGTATGTCTAACTCCCTCTCCTCTCCCTCCTATAGAGCCTTTGGCCAGCTCACAACCAGTGCACCTTGCACAGCCTGCTAGGGAGGTATGTTATTGTTTCTACCTATTCACCTCACTGATCCTATTACCTCATGCTCCTTATATTGTCTTCTCATCAGTTATAACAGGTTGTATACCCACATCATATGACCCCTGATGCATTACCCTGAGCCTGCTTCAGACCTACACTCCATGACATTTTCAATATGAATGTCATCCTTTGAGGTATGCCGTATCCCTATCTACCCTCCTTTTCTTATAACGATTTGAGCTCATAAACCCACCCCCCCTTCTTTTCTCTGTTACCAGCCAATCCATGACCCTTGTGGATTCATCCTGAATACTTATGGTAATTACAGTATTGCATATAATATTTGATTCATTTGGGACCCTTGTTTCATAGTGTCCATATCAGTAGTGGTACTCTTTCCACCCCATGTGGGATCTAACAAACCTGTTTATTCTTATTGCTACAGTAACATAAATACGGACCCACAGAGGCTCCTCTTTGGCGAATAAAATAACACTCCAGACCTTAGGTCCACCTACCTTTACACACAAGGTAGATCCAGTTGTCGCAGGCGGGGAGGAGGGTGTCAGCACACCGCGCTCACCCCTTCTGCTCGGGTCCGGCAGCTGCTCAGTGGTGGCTCGAGCCGTAGGCCGGATCCCGGGGTTTCTCGAGCGGCACTCCTCGCCCGTGAGTGAAAGGGGGTTGTTTGGGGTGTTGGGATAATGTCCGTGACGCCACCCACGGTTGTGGTGATGTGTAGCACCACCGCTGCTCAATGCGGGGATCCCGGGGATGGTGATGGGGAGCAGCCAGGTGTTGTGTTGCCCCTCCGTGGGTAGGGGTTGGTGATCCCGGGGCCCGGTGATGGCTTGTGAGGTGCAGGGCCTGGTGGGCGCAGGGACGCGGGGGCAGCGCTGTGCCTTGCGGCACTATGGTACTCACTCAGCCTGAGACTTGGACACAGTTTGTACGGTAAACCAAACGGCTGGTAGGACGGTCCCACAGACGGCTGCTTTGCTTCCCCAGTAGGTGACGGTGATGTCCCTCTTCCTTGCACCTGTATGTACGGATGGTTGCGATGGGTCCCCACCGGTAACCCGCTCCCCGGCTTCAAGCTGGGCCGGAGGAGCACTACACTTTGCCCGCAGGCGCTGGCCCTCAGAGACTGGTGCCCTGGCGGTGGCGGTGCCTCTGTTGTACAGGTTGGACTGTTGCCTTCAATCGGGACTTGGTTGTTGGGGGAATCTACGTCCCCTTCACTGACGGATTCGGCAAATTGGGCGACTCCTAGCCTTGCCGGGGTCCGAGAGGCCCCTGCCCTGGTGCTGACTATCTTTCGGAACACTGCTCCAGACCACCGGGCACACAGCCAACGGGGTCCTTCCAGGAACTTCCAAACGGTCCCCCTCCGGACAGTCACCGCCGTCGCTGACCTTGCTGTTCTAGCCCTACACACAGCTGGGCTCTCAGGCTTTGCACACTCTCTGCTCTGTCACCACTTCTTGCTTTCCTCCTTTTCCACTTTCCTTTCCTTCACTTTCACTTCTCTTATCTGCTCCTCACTCAACTCCGTTGTTTACTCTTGCCCTCCCCGGGCTAATCTCCCTGGTTACTCCCTGCCTCCAGAGTTGTGAGCTCCTTGGTGGGCGGAGCCAACCGCCTGGCCCACCCCCTGGTGTGCATCAACAGACTCTTGGAGGAAGGCAACAAGGATTTTTGGTTAGCAGATGTGCCTACCTGGAGTGTGGGGTGTGGTGGTGTTGTGACCTGTGTCCCCTGGCTTGCCCAGGGCGACACATTCCCCCTTAGCAAAATGCAGACCGTCCGCGGGCTGCCGTCCTACACCGGTTTTATTTTTCTGTAAAAAGGGGATAACAGGGTTAAACATATATACATTTCAATAACTCTTCCCAAGACGGGAGGCACATTTACTTTTAACGTTTCAACGGTATACGGTCACGGTTTCCGCTCTCTCCCACCCAAGTAACCTGGCCCTGATGCTGCCCCTAAAACCCAGGCAGCACCCCTTGACCCACAGTCCAGCACACGGTACCCGAGCGGGATCTGTCCTGCCCTCCAGAGGGTAGCCACCGGTTCCTTTGGTGGCTGGGCCCTGGCCTGCTCTGCTCAGGGCCCTCCCTCCAACCTGCCTCTCCGGAGGCGGCATTGCGGAAACGGTAACGGTACCCAACATATTTACAAGCCACTAACGTTTGTGGTTGCCCTGCAGAGTTCACGGGCTTGTCCATGGCTAGTTCCCATGCATTTTTAAACGGTCCCCACGGGGACAACGGTGCCGGCTCCAGCCGGTTGCAAATCACACGGTGAATCAGGTGAAAACTCGGATAATCATTTTTCATCATCTTTCAACTTTGGCAAATTTTCAAACTTTTTCAACAGACAGGTGGTCCCAACGGGGACGGTGCTGCGGGCCTCCATTGCCCTACTCCGGTCTTTCAAGCGCTGGGGTTGCCGGCAAGGGGTAGAGGTCTGCGCTCGCTCGGGCCTCCGGGCCCCTCCTGAGTTTAGCGTCCAGCGCAAACCATCCTCGCTCCCCAAAGTGCCGGGTATACTGCACAATATCTCCCGGCATCAGGTTACGGCCGGGATGTTCTTCGGGCAGGTGAGCATGCACGTCCCGCCGGGCTACAAACACCTCGGCCTCCAGGCCCGGCTCATAGATGAACCCGTAGCCCCGGCGGACATCAAACCGCCTCACCTGTCCCTCGTACAGCGGTCCCCGGTCACGGAAGGTCGCTTGCCGGAGATTTTCTTTCTCCCGGATCGCTCTGGCCACCAGCTCGGCCTTCTTCCTCTCCCTCTCGGCGATCTCCAGGCCCAGCGGTACCGGCTCCCTATCCCAGTACGGCGCTGCTGCCAGCGCCGGCGCACGAGTCGGGCCCCGCGGGACATCCAGAACGTTACCCACTGTCAGGAAGGTGGGCGGCGTATCCCGCGGTGTCATGGCCTTGGGCGCTGCCCTGCAGCAACAACCCGGCGCTACCTCAGCCGAGGTGTGGGGGATGGGCCTAGGGGCTTTCCGCTGCTGGGCCTTCGGCCCGGAGCGGGTCATCGGCTCCGGCTCGGGGAGTTTCTCAGGGGATGCCTCCGGTTCGGTCTTCGGAGTCTTCCACGGCAACACCGCTGACTTGCTGCGGGCTCCGGCTACAGGTTGGCCCGCTTGGGCGGTGACGCTGGGTACTGCTACCAGTTGCGGTGGTAGCAGGCCTAGTGGCGGGGTCACGGCCTCCGGGACGGGTGGCGAGGGAGGCAGCGAAGGGAGAGGGCTTGGACCGGGCCCCACAGCCGCGATGATCGGCCCCTCAAGGGCGTCGGGACGTGGGTCACTCACCCTCCCTTTCTCCGCTTCCTCCTCGCGTCTCCGCACGGTGGCTACAACGTCCGCCATGTCGGCCTCCCACTCCTCCATGAGGAGCTGCATCTTCACCTGCAGCCTTTGGTAGAGCTGCGCGGTCCGGATCTCCACCCACGCCGCGGTCCCAGGCGCGGGGGGCACGGTGTTGCGGGACGGCATCCACATGACGGCTGGTTCGTTTGTTTCCAGGAACGGGATGTTTGCAGAGTCCTGGCGTCCCTGCTTTTATAGCCGCAGCTACATGCAGCCGGCCGCCATCGCGTCCCCCTTAGCTCTTTCCGGCCCCTCCTCTCTCGGGGCGGGGTTTTGGCCTTCGCGCCTCTACTGCTCGAGAAGACGCTCGAGCGGGAACTTTTCGCGCCAAAGATGGCGGCTTCTGAAATTTTTCTGCCGGATACCTCCGGCGGTAACAAGGCGCACCTCTACCATACGGCAGAGCGGTAAGATCCTGTTCGTGACGCCAAGTTGTCGCGGGCGGGGAGGAGGGTGTCAGCACACCGCGCTCACCCCTTCTGCTCGGGTCCGGCAGCTGCTCAGTGGTGGCTCGAGCCGTAGGCCGGATCCCGGGGTTTCTCGAGCGGCACTCCTCACCCGTGAGTGAAAGGGGGTTGTTTGGGGTGTTGGGATAATGTCCGTGACGCCACCCACGGTTGTGGTGACGTGTAGCACCACCGCTGCTCAATGCGGGGATCCTGGGGATGGTGATGGGGAGCAGCCAGGTGTTGTGTTGCCCCTCCGTGGGTAGGGGTTGGTGATCCCGGGGCCCGGTGATGGCTTGTGAGGTGCAGGGCCTGGTGGGCGCAGGGACGCGGGGGCAGCGCTGTGCCTTGCGGCACTATGGTACTCACTCAGCCTGAGACTTGGACACAGTTTGTACGGTAAACCAAACGGCTGGTAGGACGGTCCCACAGACGGCTGCTTTGCTTCCCCAGTAGGTGACGGTGATGTCCCTCTTCCTTGCACCTGTATGTACGGATGGTTGCGATGGGTCCCCACCGGTAACCCGCTCCCCGGCTTCAAGCTGGGCCGGAGGAGCACTACACTTTGCCCGCAGGCGCTGGCCCTCAGAGACTGGTGCCCTGGCGGTGGCGGTGCCTCTGTTGTACAGGTTGGACTGTTGCCTTCAATCGGGACTTGGTTGTTGGGGGAATCTACGTCCCCTTCACTGACGGATTCGGCAAATTGGGCGACTCCTAGCCTTGCCGGGGTCCGAGAGGCCCCTGCCCTGGTGCTGACTGTCTTTCGGAACACTGCTCCAGACCACCGGGCACACAGCCAACAGGGTCCTTCCAGGAACTTCCAAACGGTCCCCCTCCGGACAGTCACCACCGTCGCTGACCTTGCTGTTCTAGCCCTACACACAGCTGGGCTCTCAGGCTTTGCACACTCTCTGCTCTGTCACCACTTCTTGCTTTCCTCCTTTTCCACTTTCCTTTCCTTCACTTTCACTTCTCTTATCTGCTCCTCACTCAACTCCGTTGTTTACTCTTGCCCTCCCCGGGCTAATCTCCCTGGTTACTCCCTGCCTCCAGAGTTGTGAGCTCCTTGGTGGGCGGAGCCAACCGCCTGGCCCACCCCCTGGTGTGCATCAACAGACTCTTGGAGGAAGGCAACAAGGATTTTTGGTTAGCAGATGTGCCTACCTGGAGTGTGGGGTGTGGTGGTGTTGTGACCTGTGTCCCCTGGCTTGCCCAGGGCGACACACACATATGATACTTACACCACGGTAACCTTATACCATTTTTGTATTCATGTATTTCTCGATTTGGTTCACCAGACGGACTTGGTCCTTTTCCCTCTACATCCTATTACCTTACTCGATGTCTTGATACCTAGTAAACACTGCAACAGGTATGCCCTTGATATCCCTCTATCCCTTCCCCCTTCCCCCCCCCTTTTCCCCCCTTTACTAAATCTAGTACTAAATCTAGTAACATGTATTGACACTATGTACTTTTTACCCTCATAGCGTAATATTGACATGAGAATTTCCGTATTTGCCTGATACGCCTGGGTGCTCCTCTGAAAATTCATTCAAAAAAATTCACTCTAATTTGACATAGGTATGTCACCCATCTCTGCTCTTTGTTACGTTGTATAACATACCTTGTAAACCCTATTAGTGTTATCACTGTTATCATGGGAACTCTCTATGTACATCCCTATGGAGAGCTCATCCCCTTTTTTTGTCTTTCGTCTTACTAATGTAATATGTATGTCTTCCTTTCCTGTAAAAGATTCATGTATATTGCACATGTATGATGATGTATATTCTGTTTCTTTTCTTTGTATGTAAAAAAATCAGTCCTTGAAGAAAACCTTCGGGTTGAAACGTTGAACAATGGACATTATAAGAATATAGATTAATAAATACATTTTTTGAGCACCATTTTGGACTTCTCTCATATATCTCTCTCAGTGTGCCGGAGTATATTTGCTATTGCTAGTTTATTGATAAAAGCCAGAAAGAGCCGAAACGTCGGACAATGGACATTATAAGAATAATGATTAATAAATACATTTTTTGAGCACCATTTTGGACTTCTCTCATATATCTCTCTCAGTGTGCCGGAGTATATTTGCTATTGCTAGTTTATTGATAAAAGCCAGAAAGAGCCGAAACGTCGGACAATGGACATTATAAGAATAATGATTAATAAATACATTTTTTGAGCACCATTTTGGACTTCTCTCATATATCTCTCTCAGTGTGCCGGAGTATATTTGCTATTTTTAGAGAGAGAGGAAGCACTGACAGGAGTGTGACAGTGACCTGAGGGCCCAGGCGGTTGCCGGTGGAGTACAGTGGTGTACTCCTGGAACCACGCACCAACAGGGTACAAAATACTAGGTCAGGGAAATGTTCCAGGCAGACCTGATACAGTCATATGAAAAAGTTTGGGCACCCCTATTAATGTTAACCTTTTTTCTTTATAACAATTTGGGTTTTTGCAACAGCTATTTCTGTTTCATATGTCTAATAACTGATGGACTCAGTAATATTTCTGGATTGAAATGAGGTTTATTGTACTAACAGAAAATGTGCAATCCGCATTTAATCAAAATTTGACCGGTACAAAAGTATGGGCACCTCAACATAAAAGTGACATTAATATTTTATAGATCCTCCTTTTGCAAAAATAACAGCCTCTAGTCGCTTTCTGTAGCTTTTAATGAGTTCCTGGATGAAGGTATATTTGACCATTCCTGTTTACAAAACAATTCCAGTTCAGTTAAGTTTGATGGTCGCCGAGCATGGACAGCACGCTTCAAATCATCCCACAGATGTTCAATGATATTCAGGTCTGGGGACTGGGATGGCCATTCCAGAACATTGTAATTGTTCCTCTGCATGAATGCCTGAGTAGATTTGGAGCGGTGTTTTGGATCATTGTCTTGCTGAAATATACATCCCCTGCGTAACTTCAACTTCGTCACTGATTCTTGCACATTATTGTCTAGGATCTGCTGATACTGAGTTGAATCCATGCGACCCTCAACTTTAACAAGATTCCCGGTGCCGGCATTGGCCACACAGCCCCAAAGCATAATGGAACCTCCACCAAATTTTACTGTGGGTAGCAAGTGTTTTTCTTGGAATGCCATATTTTTTTGCCTCCGTGCATAACGCCTTTTTATATGACCAAACGACTCAATCTTTGCTTCATCAGTCCACAGGACCTTCTTCCAAAATGTAACTGGCTTGTCCAAATGTGCTTTTGCATACCTCAGGCGACTCTGTTTGTGGCGTGCTTGCAGAAACGGCTTCTTTTGCATCACTCTCCATTACAGCTTCTCCTTGTGCAGAGTGCGCTGTATTGTTGACCGATGCACATTGACACTATCTGCAGCAAGATGATGCTGCAGGTCTTTGGAGGTGGTCTGTGGATTGTCCTTGACTGTTCTCACCATTCTTCTTCTCTGCCTTTCTGATATTTTTCTTGGCCTGCCACTTCTGGGCTTAACAAGAACTGTACCTGTGTTCTTCCATTTCCTTACTATGTTCCTTACAGTGGAAACTAACAGTTTAAATCTCTGAGACAACTTTTTGTATCCTTCCCCTGAACAACTATGTTGAATAATCTTTGTTTTCAGATCATTTGAGAGTTGTTTTGAGGAGCCCATAATTGCACTCTTCATAGGAGATTCAAATAGGAGAACTACTTGCAAGTGGCCACCTTAAATACCTTTTCTCATGATTGGATACACCTGCCTATGAAGTTCAAAGCTCAATGAGGTTACAAAACTAATTTAGTGCTTTAGTAAGTCAGTAAAAAGTAGTTACGAGTGTTCAAATCAAGAGATTGATAAGGGTGCCCATACTTTTGCACCGGTCAAATTTTGTTTAAATGCGGATTGCACATTTTCTGTTAGTACAATAAACCTCATTTCATTCCAGAAATATTACTCAGTCCATCAGTTATTAGATATATGAAACTGAAATATTTGTTGCAAAAACCCAAATTGCTATAAAGAAAAAAGCTTAACATTAATAGGGGTGCCCAAACTTTTTCATATGACTGTAAACTCTGCACAGTGAGGGGACCATCAAGAACCTCACTGACCTTGAAGTTCAGGACACAGTAGCAACAGGATAACCGGCAAACAGGTCCAGAGACTCAAACCACACAGGGTTCACGCTACCGTCATACGGACTGCCGTTAAGAGACTACCAGGAGGGGACTCCCAGCCACTCCAAGCCATGGGGACCCACCAACCAAAGAGAGGTGCAGGGGAAAGAATCCACTAGGTCACTAAACCGGCACTGGGACTAAGGGGACCTGCAGTTGAGACCAGCCGGCCTCGGGTGACCAGTTTCCAGCTTACTGTGAGTAAAGGAACCAGTTACACTGCAACCCCTTGTGTGGCCTACCTTCTTCCAACACCCATCTACATCACTTATCTTCTGGGGCCTGGCCCTGGTTGCGGAGGGCCGAACATTCAGGCTAAAACTAATACCAGCCCCAGTAGTGAAAACTATGCAGCGGCGTCTCCATCCTCATAGCTACAACCCGCAAGTGGCGTCACGTGATAAACTCTTATTTAATTCACTTGTAAATATAACCCCTTTTAAAAAAGCACCCAGGGCACGGAACCGGGCAATGGCCACCAAAGTGACATTCCCCAGCTAACACCGAGTACCCCATAACCCTGAGTGATACACATGACGCATCCTACGTCATGCACACAGGCCGGCATTGAAGTCCTGCACAGGTGCACTTTGATCTACCCTGAGCAGGACAGATCAAATATTTGTAATGCGAATGCGTAGGACCTCAATGCTGGCTAGTGTGCATGACGTAGGACGCGTCATGCACCCAGGCTTCAGAAGAAAGAGGACAAAGATGGCCGAAAGAGGAGGTGCCAGTCCCGGAGAGCGGTGACACCCATCTGATCAGTCTGCACCGCACCGACCGGTTAGGTGAGTATTATGACGTAATTTTTATGTTCTACACAGCGGCCTGGGCTCTTATATACAGCATGTTAGAGTGCTGTATATAAGAGCCCACTGGTGGTGGCCGCAGCTTACAGGCCCCAAATCTGATGACAGGTTCCCTTTAATTTTATACTACTAGGGGTTCAGTTTTATTATAAATTTAGGCATGCTTAGAAAAAAAGATTTTACCCACAGTAGAGGTTAAATTTACTGACCTTGCAGGCACAGATTTTGGCCCCTTTTTTGAATATTGGCCCCACTTTTTGTATGCGCTAGTCCTGTGGTAAATCCTGTTATTATTAAATCTGTGCATATTAAAAAATAATATTCTGTTCCTCATGGTACTTAATTTCTGAAATACTCATGGGTACAAGCCTTTCGGGCCCGAGAAGTTGTCTATTGTAGTTTGCAAGCCATGTCACTTGTAGTATGCAAGTGACATGGCTCAGAGGGTATTAATGCAGAGCAATTAAAGGCATGCCCCCAGAGCACTTCCCCTTGATAAAAAGGTGAAAATATATCGCTAAATAAAAACAAACATATCTGTGCTATGTAATACAACTCTCATTGTGCGCTATGTTAATAGAGAGTAATGCTGTCACCTTGTGGCCATAGCACGGTAGTGCACCCCGTATAGATGTGTATACTTTATTAGTGATGAATTTTTAGTGCCCAAAGCATTTTCTTACTGCACTTAGCAGTTTGAGTAATTTATGTACCTAACATTGTATGTATCCAAAAAAGCTCCAACAATAGGCAATATGGTTTCCCCCAGGTCCTGAATCCTCCCCAACGCGATTTAAGCAAAATACTTGGCTTAGCCTAAAAGGATTCTTCAAATGTGGTCACAATATATGTACCTGTTGTTCATATGCCAAAAAGAGCAATACTTTTACATCCATAGCAAATGGCTGCACTTTTAACATCAATAATTTTATTAATTGCAATTCGGCGGGTATTATATATTTGATCACATGAAACATTTGCAACGTACAGTATGTCGGTTGAATAATAGGTCAGTTGAAAAAGCGTATAAAAAGGCATCTGTCAGACGCAGTAGGACAAAATAAAACTGGGATTTCAACGGTTTCCAGGCACTTTGCAAATGTGCATGGAGGGGATATTACAGGATTTTCCTTTAGTGGCTTAGAGAAAGTCATGATACCTATAAGAGGGGGACATTTCAGACGTAAAATCCTTAATACAGAGTCTTATTGGATATTTAAATTGGGAACAAGACAACCAGAAGGACTTAATATTCGTAGAGATCTGATTTTGCAGTATAATTGAATAGTATCAAATATATGCAATCATCCCTATAGAGAATCAATCAGTTTTCCCTGATTGAAATGAAATATTTAATGAACAGACTAGAGGTGCCTACGAAAAATCAAAAATAAAATAAAACATAAAATACAAAAAATAAAAAAACGAACATATTGAATATGCGGTAAGCCTTTATAGTTGGGAACATCTTTAATTATTTTTCATCATATATGATATTTCCCTGTGAGGATGAATTAGCTCAATGGAGTCCAATTTGAGACCCGCAACACACATCCGTATTTTTTGTACGTGTGCGGTACGTATTTGCACGTACCGGAGACACGGAGACATGGAGACCCATGTTATTCAATGGTAGATGGCACACACACGTAAAATCACACGGAACGTGTGTCCGTGAGGTAAGTACGTGTGTGCGCTTTTCTACACGGACGACATGTCCGTTTTTGGCCGGCAGCACGAAGGCACGGACCCGCTTTAGTCTATGGGTCCGTGCCTGCACGGACCGCACACGGAGTATGTCCGTGTTCAGCACGTATCGTCCGTGTCCGTTTTTCATCACAAAATCTGCAACACTTGTTTCCAATTTATCAGGTCAATTGAAAGCAAACAACAACACCAGGATCTCATGATGAATGATTAAAATCGTTAATTGGGTAAGAATGCAGGCCTCTAAAAACGGACAGCACACGGACAGCACACGTACGTATTTTATGTCAATACGGACATTCCACACGCACACACGGCTCGCATACGCCATCACATGGATGCCATACGTACCGGAGTAACGCCCCTAAAAAACGGAACACGGACCCGAAAAACGGACTGTAAGACACGTACGTTTTTTTTGTGGAAGTGTGTTTTAGGCCTGAGACATTTTCAGGTTACAGTGCCTACAAGTAGTATTCAACCCCCTGCAGATTTAGCAGGTTTGATAAGATGCAAATAAGTTAGAGCCTGCAAACTTCAAACAAGAGCAGGATTTATTAACAGATGCATAAATCTTACAAACCAACAAGTTATGTTGCTCAGTTAAATTTTAATAAATTTTCAACATAAAAGTGTGCGTCAATTATTATTCAACCCCTAGGTTTAATATTTTGTGGAATAACCCTTGTTTGCAATTACAGCTAATAATCGTCTTTTATAAGACCTGATCAGGCCGGCACAGGTCTCTGGAGTTATCTTGGCCCACTCCTCCATGCAGATCTTCTCCAAGTTATCTAGGTTCTTTGGGTGTCTCATGTGGACTTTAATCTTGAGCTCCTTCCACAAGTTTTCAATTGGGTTAAGGTCAGGAGACTGACTAGGCCACTGCAACACCTTGATTTTTTCCCTCTTGAACCAGGCCTTGGTTTTCTTGGCTGTGTGCTTTGGGTCGTTGTCTTGTTGAAAGATGAAATGACGACCCATCTTAAGATCCTTGATGGAGGAGCGGAGGTTCTTGGCCAAAATCTCCAGGTAGGCCGTGCTATCCATCTTCCCATGGATGCGGACCAGATGGCCAGGCCCCTTGGCTGAGAAACAGCCCCACAGCATGATGCTGCCACCACCATGCTTGACTGTAGGGATGGTATTCTTGGGGTCGTATGCAGTGCCATCCAGTCTCCAAACGTCACATGTGTGGTTGGCACCAAAGATCTCGATCTTGGTCTCATCAGACCAGAGAACCTTGAACCAGTCTGTCTCAGAGTCCTCCAAGTGATCATGAGCAAACTGTGGATGAGCCTTGACATGACACTTTGAAAGTAAAGGTACCTTGCAGGCTCGTCTGGAACGGAGACCATTGCGGTGGAGTACGTTACTTATGGTATTGACTGAAACCAATGTCCCCACTGCCATGAGATCTTCCCGTAGCTCCTTCCTTGTTGTCCTTGGGTTAGCCTTGACTCTTCGGACAAGCCTGGCCTCGGCATGGGTGGAAACTTTCAAAGGCTGTCCAGGCCGTGGAAGGCTAACAGTAGTTCCATAAGCCTTCCACTTCCGGATGATGCTCCCAACAGTGGAGACAGGTAGGCCCAACTCCTTGGAAAGGGTTTTGTACCGCTTGCCAGCCTTGTGACCCTCCACGATCTTGTCTCTGATGGCCTTGGAATGCTCCTTTGTCTTTCCCATGTTGACCAAGTTTGAGTGCTGTTCACAAGTTTGGGGAGGGTCTTAATTAGTCAGAAAAGGCTGGAAAAAGAGATAATTAATCCAAACATGTGAAGCTCATTGTTTTTTGTGCCTGAAATACTTCTTAATACTTTAGGGGAACCAAACAGAATTCTTGTGGTTTGAGGGGTTGAATAATAAATGACCCTCTGAATAAACTTTTCACAATTTAAAAAAAAAAAAAAAAATAAATAAATAACATTCTTTTTTGCTGCAGTGCATTTCACACTTCCAGGCTGATCTACAGTCCAAATGTCACAATGCCAAGTTAATTCCGAATGTGTAAACCTGCTAAATCTGCAGGGGGTTGAATACTACTTGTAGGCACTGTATATCAATGTAGATCTGCCGGTAAAACAACAATTTAGAATAATGTTTTTTTGTTTTTTTCTCTCTCCATGATACTAAAATAATACATCTATTTGTGGTTTTATAATGAAATTACTATGTGGAGATACTGACAATTTTGGGGGAAAAAAATGAGATAAAGTTTTTTCTATTGAGCACATTCAGTCCCACATGTATATTTTTCCCGATTTCTGTTTAATATGTAAACAGGAGTACATCTTTTCTATATTTTGTTTATGTACCTAAATTAAAAAATGTTTTGAAACATATTAAATGTAAAGCCATTATGGAAAAGGGGAGTTTATGAAATAAGATGTTCCATTGTGGTTAGAGGCATGTTTATACTACATAATAACCAAAAAATAGTCTCTCTTTTTTAATGGATTTTTGTGTCTTAAATCTATAGTCTTATTGTTTGTTGTTCTTTTTCAAGTGAATGTGTTATTCTAATCCTAAAGCTATCAATATCAATCACTTTTGTACATTTGTATTTATTACTAGCTGTAGTACCCTGCGTTGCCCGGGATAGTAACTGTCTCTCTGTCTCTCTCCCAGTCTCTGTCTGTCTGTCTCTCTGTCTGTGTGTCGCTGTCTGTCTCTCTGTCTGTGTCTTTCTTTGTCTGTCTGTGTCTATGTCTCTGTCTGACTATTTCTATCTCTGTCTGTATTTGTATCAGTCTATCTGTCTCCATCTCTGTGTCTGTCTGTCTCTATCTCTGTCTCTATATGTGTATCTGTCTGTCTCTTTCCCCGTCTGTCTTTGTCTGTCTCTTTCCCCATCTGTTTCCATCCCTGTCTGGTCTCTTTCCCTGTCTGTCTCTTTCCAGGTCTGTCTCTTTCCAGGTCTGTCTCTTTCCAGGTCTGTCTCTTTCCCCGTCTGTCTCTTTCCCCATCTGTTTCTGTGTCCATCTGTCTCTGTGTCCATCTGTCTCTGTGTCCGTCTGTCTTTTTGCCCGTCTGTCTGTTTCCCGGTCTGTCTCTTTCCCGGTCTGTCTCCTTCCAGGGCTGTCTCTTAACAGGGCTGTCTCTTTCCAGGTCTGTCTCTTTCCAGGTCTGTCTCTTTCCCCGTCTGTCTCTTTCCAGGGCTGTCTCTTTCCAGGGCTGTCTCTTTGCCTGAATGTCTCTTTGCCCGTCTGTTTTTTTCCAGGGCTGTCTCTTTCCAGGGCTGTCTCTTTCCCCGTCTGTCTCTTTCCAGGTCTGTCTCTTTCCAGGTCTGTCTCTTTCCAGGGCTGTCTCTTTTCCCATCTGTCTCTTTTCCCGTTTGTCTCTTTTCCCGTCTGTCTCTTTGCCCGTCTGTCTTTTTCCAGGTCTGTCTCTTTCCAGGTCTGTCTCTTTCCAGGTCTGTCTCTGTTTGTGCCCATGTCTGTCTGTCTTTCTGTCTCTTTCTGTCTCTCTTTATCCGTCTCCCCGCCGACATCTTATTACCTCACACATAAGCTTCTTATACTAACAGTTTATTTTGTTCCTATAGCAACCACTGACAGTTACTATTAATAGCCTGTAGCTCCCACCTCCATTCAGTTTAATAGAGGCAGGATTTTGGAGAGTAACTGTAAAGCGCAGGGTTAAATCTTTCCGTCAAAACATAGTCTATGACGTTCCCTGAGTCACATGAGGCGTCTGTTTTAAATTTCGTGATTGTAAATGCGATGGTGCAAATTCTTTTAACAGACATACACACATACACACACACTGTGGTTTATATATTACATTTTAGGAGTACATGTAATTATGCACTGTGTATGTATTGTACATTTATTGGATTTGTTCCGTTAAACATTGTGCTGTGTTTATATGTTTTTTATGTGTGATAAATTTCTCCTTAAAAAATGTAGATTGGCTCTAGATGTGAACTTTATAGGTTCAGCCTTCGATAATTTGAGTAAGATGACGAAGGGTTAAACAAGACTACTGGTAGAAGCCTAATGAAGAATTCCACCTGCGTTTTTCTGAGGTTTGAAGCCTTTAAAAGAATCCTCCTTACCACAGACTTTACTTGACAAAAGCTACACCAAGTTACCGAAACGCGATGTCCTTGTCATATCCTCCTGTCCTCTGTATAGAGGATGTCTCGCCCATGATATAAATCGTCATATTTTAAGCGCATATTGTGAAAATAAAACTTGGAAATCTTAAACCTGTTGGGACAATCCTTCACTCCGGAGCGCTGGACACAATCCCCTTTTACTTCATTGCAGACAGGTGGTACACAGTGAATGGGTGACCTGTACAAAAAAACTATTTTTGTTAATATTGTATTTTGTGCATGTTTTGTCATCATATCAATATTTTCCTTATTTTCATATAAAGTTGTTTTGCTGCAGCACCTTGCACTTTATAGGGTAGTTTATGTACCCAGTATTGTATTTTGTGCATATTTATTGGTCACTTTATTAATACTCATCTTACCCTCTTGTTTTATGGAGTTTTGATGAAGCTTGTTCTTCAACTTGGACAGTTATATTGTATAATTTTATGGGTGGGCAGGAAGCTGCTAATAGGAAATAAAAAAATCACCTTAAGCTGGTGGGAAAGAAGTGATCAGTCAGAAGGCGTGCATGACCCTATAATCTAAAATCTAAAAACTGACGACACTTCCTAACAGACAAGTGTGAACAGGTGCGTGCTAAACATGAAACATACTTTAACAAATAAACAGCTGCACTCTAAAACGCTAAAGGCCCTGTCACACACAGAGATAAATCTTTGGCAGATCTGTGGTTGCAGTGAAATCATGGACATATTGTTCCATTTGTACACAGCCACAAACCTGGCACTGATTGTCCACAATTTCACTGCAACCACAGAACTGCCACAGATTTATCTCTGTGTGTGACAGGGCCTTAAGGCATGCAAAAAGTGAATACTGGAATTTGAACATGTATTACTGCTAAGGAAATAAATATAAAAATTGAGACCCCTAAAAAGGCCAGTTTTATGTGAGTCCAGCAGCCAGTGTCAAGGCATATGTATTTTTGCTGGTACCCTTACCTAATGCCTGTACCTGGGCAGGAAAAGCCTCCAATTCTATGTGACCAAAATATGACTCGATGGACTGTACGTTCATCGTACTCACTAGTCATTAACTATCTGAATTCTAAGATGGAGTCTGCCCTTTCCGTAGGGACTGGCTCTTTTCCCTGTTGGCTAATCCTACAGTTTAACTGTTTCTTGCCCTGCAGTCAGTTACCTGGCAACCTATCTTACCAATATATCCTACATAAACTTTTACCTATATTCCTCTAATGTCTGGTCAATAGATGGCACATTTATTTGCAGATACTATACAGTTAGGTCCAGAAATATTTGGACAGTGACACAATTTTCGCGAGTTGGGCTCTGCATGCCACCACATTGGATTTGAAATGAAACCTCTACAACAGAATTCAAGTGCAGATTGTAACGTTTAATTTGAAGGTTTGAACAAAAATATCTGATAGAAATTGTAGGAATTGTACACATTTCTTTACAAACACTCCACATTTTAGGAGGTCAAAAGTAATTGGACAAATAAACCAAACCCAAACAAAATATTTGTATTTTCAATATTTTGTTGCGAATCCTTTGGAGGCAATCACTGCCTTAAATCTGGAACCCATGGACATCACCAAATGCTGGGTTTCCTCCTTCTTAATGCTTTGCCAGGCCTTTACAGCCGCAGCCTTCAGGTCTTGCTTGTTTGTGAGACTTTCCGTCTTAAGTCTGGATTTGAGCAAGTGAAATGCATGCTCAATTGGGTTAAGATCTGGTGATTGACTTGGCCATTGCAGAATGTTCCACTTTTTTGCACTCATGAACTCCTGGGTAGCTTTGGCTGTATGCTTGGGGTCATTGTCCATCTGTACTATGAAGCGCCGTCCGATCAACTTTGCGGCATTTGGCTGAATCTGGGCTGAAAGCATATCCCGGTACACTTCAGAATTCATCCGGCTACTCTTGTCTGCTGTTATGTCATCAATAAACACAAGTGACCCAGTGCCATTGAAAGCCATGCATGCCCATGCCATCACGTTGCCTCCACCATGTTTTACAGAGGATGTGGTGTGCCTTGGATCATGTGCCGTTCCCTTTCTTCTCCAAACTTTTTTCTTCCCATCATTCTGGTACAGGTTGATCTTTGTCTCATCTGTCCATAGAATACTTTTCCAGAACTGAGCTGGCTTCATGAGGTGTTTTTCAGCAAATTTAACTCTGGCCTGTCTATTTTTGGAATTAATGAATGGTTTGCATCTATATGTGAACCCTTTGTATTTACTTTCATGGAGTCTTCTCTTTACTGTTGACTTAGAGACAGATACACCTACTTCACTGAGAGTGTTCTGGACTTCAGTTGATGTTGTGAACGGGTTCTTCTTCACCAAAGAAAGTATGCGGCGATCATCCACCACTGTTGTCATCCGTTGACGCCCAGGCCTTTTTGAGTTCCCAAGCTCACCAATCAATTCCTTTTTTCTCAGAATGTACCCGACTGTTGATTTTGCTACTCTAAGCATGTCTGCTATCTCTCTGATGGATTTTTTCTTTTTTTTCAGCCTCAGGATGTTCTGCTTCACCTCAATTGAGAGTTCCTTAGACCGCATGTTGTCTGGTCACAGCAACAGCTTCCAAATGCAAAACCAAACACCTGTAATCAACCCCAGACCTTTTAACTACTTCATTGATTACAGGTTAACGAGGGAGATGCCTTCAGAGTTAATTGCAGCCCTTAGAGTCCCTTGTCCAATTACTTTTGGTCCCTTTAAAAAGAGGAGGCTATGCATTACAGAGCTATGATTCCTAAACCCTTTCTCCGATTTGGATGTGAAAACTCTCATATTGCAGCTGTGAGTGTGCACTTTCAGCCCATATTATATATATAATTGTATTTCTGAACATGTTTTTGTAAACAGCTAAAATAACAAAACTTGTGTCACTGTCCAAATATTTCTGGACCTAACTGTAAATCATTATACTACATTGCTTAACCAACACTGCTACATATACATTATACTTCAAGATATGCATTCTTATACTTTTCATTACTTTCCTACATAACATTACTTTATATCTTAACACACAGATATAATTAAAGGGAATCTGTCACCAGGTTGTTGCCACCTAATCTGAGAGCAGCAAAATGTAGGGGCAGAGATCCTGATTCCAGAAATGTGTCCTCCCACACACAATAATGGTCCCACGGTAGACTCTTCCCCAACACACACTCACACTGCATGATGACTCTGCAGTATCTCCCCTACTCACACAGTATGATGGCTGTGCAATAGTTCCCTCATACAGTATGATGACCCCGGAGTACTCTCCCCCAAACATACACCAGATATTATTATGGCCCATGCAGCAAACCCCACATATTATGATGGCCCTCGCAGCACCCACCACACACAGCATGATGGCCCCTGCAGCATCCTTCACTCATAAGATGGCCCTCACACTATTCCCCCCGTACAGTAAGATGGCCCTCACACTATTCCTCCCACATAGTTAGATGGCCCTCATAGTAGTTTTGTAACGGGGTGCCAGGGGTGCCTCTGGCCTTGTAGTCGTGGCCCTTGCAATCAGGCTTACCCCTGGTTCCACCGTCACTATGGGGACAGGAGATGACTTGGTGGGGCAGAGTGTGGTGGTGATGCAGATGTTATCCGGCGCACAAACACTCTTCAGGCAGGGTTCGATGCAATGAACAAACATTCTTTTATTCTTCACAAAAGTCCCAAACAAAGCAATAAAGGTGATGATACGCTTTCTTAGCTGGGGGAAGCCTGTCCTTGCGTCCCCTCCAGTGGGGATGTGCCTGGCTACTCCACTTCGCCCGGCTCCCACTTCTGGCTACCCACAGCCCGGACCCACACCGGACTGCTTCACACTATGAGGTTCCGCCCGCTCCTTTTCTCACCGGCTTCCCTGCTTTCCAGCTCCCACACTCTGCCCCGGCTCTGCTGCTCCGCTCCTGTCCCCGAGACGACTGCTCCCTTGATCTAATCTTTTCCTCACACCCTTGCTCTCCCCTCCCCTTGTCTCTGCCGGCTCCTCCTCCCCACTGTGGTGACAGCCGTCCCACCCGGCCACTAGGGGTACCCTAACACAATACACATGCACATACAAATAAAACATTTTTATTAATAACATTTCCGGGTTAACTATGCTCCCTTTTGCAGGGGGTCTGCTCACCCACTGCATACCTCCCCTCTTAAAACCCGAGCCTCCCGGCACGGCTCTTACTTAAAACACACAGAAGTACGTAAAGTCTGCAATACCGTCCACAATAGGCGCAGCACCCACACAGAGGGCTCCAGTGTGCCCAGTTCTCCTCCTCTGGACGGCCACCAGTGTGCGCAGCTCTCCTCCTCTGGACGGCCACCAGTGTGCGCAGCTCTCCTCCTCTGGACGGCCTTCAGTGTGCCCAGTTCTCCTCCTCTGGACGGCCACCAGTCCCGCGCAGCACTCCTCCTCTGGACGGCCACCAGTGTGCGCAGCTCTCCTCCTCTGGACGGCCACCAGTGTGCCCAGTTCTCCTCCTCTGGACGGCCACCAGTCCCGCGCCCGGCGGTTTCTGCAGCGCTCCCGGTCCTTCTTTCAACTAGCGCCCGGAGGCTCAACAGCGCTCCCGGTCTTAGATGGGCGCCCGGAGGCTTGGCAACAGCGCTCCCGGTCTTAGATGGGGCGACTGCCCGTACAAACACACAGAAGGGAGCTCGTCCCGTGAAACTTTAAAAGAACTTCTGCCGGCTAAACGGCGCCGGACTTAAACAACAGATCAGCAGTGGTGACTTACTCTGGGGGCCAGGCCCTCTTCCATTCCTCCGCTTGGGCCTGGATGTATGCCCCCAGGGATTGTCCCGGCTGCTGACGGATCCTCTGGAAGGACGCAGGGGCGTAGGGTGGCTCCACAGGCGCAGCTGCTGCAGCTCCTCTCGGTGGTGAAGGCGTCGCTGCCCCTGACAATCTTGCTGGTAACGGCGGCGATGTCAATGCTGAGACTGGGTAGAGTGGAGACGGGTCCTCGTTTCCCGCTCCTAAACAGACTCCACCCCCATCCCCACGCATCATCTTGACTCCTCCGCTGAGGTACTTCTTTTTCTTCTTCCGTGCCCTGGAGCTGGCGCCTCCCCTCTTTGGGCGGAGTACTCCATGTGTGAATCCCCACAGGTGTAGTGTCGGTGCATTACCTTCAGGGACTCCACGTAGCTGGATCTGGTCACAGGTAGGAGATCTTCTTCTTGTCGTGACGCCACTCTCAGTATTGCGGCCAGTAGGGACCGCCACTGCAGGTTGAGGGTCGCCTGGGGCTGATGGTATGTGCAGTTAGTTGGAATAGCCTCCTGAGAGTGAGGCAAGCCCCAGGGCCCGATGTAGGTGCGTAGTACCACAAGGCGCAGAATAACTCCACACAGGCAGAATGTCTTTCAGGGTTTTTACTCACTTCAGGTGGCAGGGTGAGTAACCCGGGCGTAGCTGGGATGAACCAGGCGGGAACCAGGTGTCCTTCAGGCTGACTTGTGAGGGTGACTACTAACTCGCCTTCCTTAGCCCTTGGTGGTTTGGGGTGACCCCGACTTTGAGTCCCTATGGGGGTCACCCAGGGAAGTTGCTGAAGCCTCACTCCCCTTCGTTTGCCGTGTGCTTGTTGCCTGGGCCAGATCACTCCAGCTTCTTGCCTCCTGTGAGCTATGGGCCCTAACTGTGGCTACGTGGCTGCGGCTTTTGTGGTGTTGTGGCGTGGGCTTTGAGAGCCCCACACCGGCAGGTTTAGCAAAAGAAAGCTGGATCTATCTCCGCTTCGGGATCTGCCGCCCGGTTGGGCCTGGTACTCTCTAGCAGTCTCCTTACTTCCCACTCCGTGCTCTCTCTCTAGCTGAGATGGGTTTCGGGTAGCACTCCTAGTTGACCGTTCTCCCCCGTCAGTAGCCACTGCGCGGGCGCTGTTAGACAGCAACAGCCCCACAGGTCTGCTCCTCACTGAGCCCTATGGAGTTCTCTGCTCTAACTGACTCACTGCTCCTCCTCTCCTGTTCTTGCCTACGCCACCTAGCAACCAGACTCTCTTACCACACCCCTTGAGAGGAGATGGAGGCTTTTGGCCCCCTCCACTATTCCAGTGAAGGTCAAGGCTTTTCCCCCTCCTGGGATCCCCAGGGGTCCTCTCATGGGTACATGTGTGAGACCTGATCACTATGCGCCTGTGTACCACACCCCTGTCAGCCTTCTGGATTACCTGTATTGTACTGTCCCCAGCATGGGTGCAGTACTCAGTGGTGCCTGACCAGGTCAGGGGCGCCACATTCCCCCTTAGTTATCACCAGCACGTCCTCGGGCTGCAAGACAACATTTTAAAATGCATAAAACATTAAAACATGTAAAACATTTTTAAAAGCACCAGGTACCATACATCACCACCCTCCACCCACAAGTCCGTTAACCCACCCAAAACCCTTTCACGTTGGCCGCGACTTCAGCCACTTCTGGCAGGATGTAGAGGCGGCTTTCATGGGCTGGTGGTTTCAGGGTATACCTGGCTTGGTGGATCCGCGCCTTCAGCCTCTTCTGGCAGGATGCAGAGGCGGCCTCCACAGTTGGTGCTGACCAGGTACCCTCTTTGTGGTGGAGAGCCAGGCCCCATAAACAGGCATGCTCTCTGGTCGCAGGTGAGCCAAGGCCCTATATACGGACGGGCTCCTCCTGGTTGCAGACGAGCCAAGCCCCTAAACAGGCTGACTCTGGTGGCGGTGGTGCCCTCTGGTGTAACTATTTACACTGCGAGAGTTTGTGGCTATAGCCAGTTCATAGCCTTAAGGTTTATTTCTCACAATAGTTTTTGTGGGCACATGCTTAAACGTTGCAAAACAAACTTTTCAAAACTTTAACTTCTGTACTTCTTTCTTTACTTTACTTTACTCTTCTTTACCAGGGCTTGAGCCTGTATGGCGGTGGCACCTGCTGCTTTCCTGCTCTCTGTCGTCGTCTGTGGTCGTCTCATCCGTAGGTTCTTTTTCTCTGCTTTGTCTTCCTTCTCTTTCTTTAGGACTTTGTGTTACGTCCAGGGCATACAATCCTCTTTCACCTTGATGCATAGTAAACTGGACTGAATCTCCCATCTTTAGATTTCTGCCAGGGTGTCCTCTAGGCAGATGAGCTCTCACATCTCTTCTGTTGACAAATATCCCTTCTTTGATACCAGGTGCTACGATGAATCCATATCCACTTCTCAGATTAAAATCCTCCACTACTCCTCTGAAAAGGGGTCCTCTGGCCTGGGCTTTGGACCTTCTCAGGGCTCGTTTTTCTTGCAGGTCTCTGGCGGTGACCTCTCTCTGCTCTGGAGATGACGGTGCAGAGGATAGTTGCGTTCTGTTGCGGTGTGTCTTACGGGCTGGATTCTGTAGGGTGCAGCTCACAAACTCCCAGGTAAGGCTTTTGGGCAGATCTTCTTCTGCAGATGGTGTCAGGTCTTCCTCATCCCAGCGAGAATAAGGCAGCATCTCTGGCTCTGGGTATGGCTCTGGAGTCAGCCCCTCAACCTCCTGGCCTCCTCCCCCCCTTAGTTCTTCCTGGCACTCCTTGGGTAGCAGTGCTGGGGATGGACTTCTTTCTGCCGGCCCAGGTGGGGAACTCTTTGCCGTGGTTGCTGCGGGAGCTGTCGGGATACTCTTTGGGGTGTGCGGAGGGAGCATATACCGCTCCACCATCTCCCGTGGGAACTTAGCTTCCAGGTCGGCTTTTAGCTGCCAGTATGCGGAGTCCTCACCTACCAGGGATTGCCTAGCAGGGACTTCCTGAACCTGGGGAGCCTTGTCTGCTCTGGCCTTGCGGGCCGGGGTAAATGGTACGTCAGCCTTGTCTTGGCGGGCCGCGCCTGGCATGGCGGCGGCCTGGTCTTGGCGGGCCGCGCCTGGCATGGCGGCGGCCTGGTCTTGGCGGGCCGCGCCCTGTATGGCGGCGGCCTGGATCGGCGTCGCAGCTGCGATGGGATCCGTGCAGGCTGGGCTGGGCGTCGCTGCAGGGACCGGGTCTTGGTGGGCCGAGCAGGGCATCGCTGCGGCGGCCTGGGCTTGGCGGGCCGAGCAGGGCATCGCTGCGGCGGCCGAGGCTTGGCGGGCCGGGCAGGGCATCGCTGCGGCGGCCTGGGCTTGGCGGGCCGAGCAGGGCATCGCTGCGGCGGCCGAGGCTTGGCGGGCCGGGCAGGGCGTTGCTGCAGGGACCGGGTCTTGGTGGGCCGAGCAGGGCATCGCTGCGGCGGCCGGGGCTTGGCGGGCCGAGCAGGGCATCGCTGCGGCGGCCGGGGCTTGGCGGGCCGAGCAGGGCATCGTTGCGGCGGCCGGGGCTTGGCGGGCCGCACCTGGCGTGGCTGCGGCCTGCTTCAGCGTCGCCGCACCGGACGCCTCTTCGGGGACCGCGGGCGTGGCAGCAGGGGTCGGGGCACTGGCGCTGGCCGGGGCATCACTCGACTCACCCACCGGTGGCAGCATCGGGGTCTGCGTCATCGCCGTCCTGTCTGGCACTCGGCGCGCGGTTCTCCTTTCATAGGCCCGAACCGCCGCGGTCATCTCCAGCATTTCCATCCGTTCTTCCCGGATCTGCTCCACAACCCGGGTCTCCAGTCGGTCGCAGAACTGGGCCAGCTCCCGATACCACCAGGCAGCGGAGCCCGGTTCTGGATTTCTGCGGTCAGACGCCATTTCTTCTGCGCCCTCTTCTGCACTACTCTCCAGCTGTGGACTCGCCGTTGCCTCTAGTAGCAAGCTGTTCAGTTTCTGCTCTGCCTCTTTCAGCAGCTCCTCTCCCAGCAGCAGGCTTGTGGCTCCCTTTCTGTCCCGACGTCTCTGGACGCTTCCACTCTCATAGCTGGCAAGCTCAGAACTCTGCAGGGGACCTCTGGGTAGCCACACCTCTTCGTGGGCGGTAACTTCTCCCAGCGCGGGCTGCTGTTGTTTTTCGGCGCGCTTTTCATGGTGGCAATATGGCGGCGCTTCCAATTTTTCAAGCGGACCGCCCAGGCACATGGTCACCTGTCTGAACAGGTCTAGTCCTTATCCTGTTCGTGACGCCAGATGATGTGAATCCCCACAGGTGTAGTGTCGGTGCATTACCTTCAGGGACTCCACGTAGCTGGATCTGGTCACAGGTAGGAGATCTTCTTCTTGTCGTGACGCCACTCTCAGTATTGCGGCCAGTAGGGACCGCCACTGCAGGTTGAGGGTCGCCTGGGGCTGATGGTATGTGCAGTTAGTTGGAATAGCCTCCTGAGAGTGAGGCAAGCCCCAGGGCCCGATGTAGGTGCGTAGTACCACAAGGCGCAGAATAACTCCACACAGGCAGAATGTCTTTCAGGGTTTTTACTCACTTCAGGTGGCAGGGTGAGTAACCCGGGCGTAGCTGGGATGAACCAGGCGGGAACCAGGTGTCCTTCAGGCTGACTTGTGAGGGTGACTACTAACTCGCCTTCCTTAGCCCTTGGTGGTTTGGGGTGACCCCGACTTTGAGTCCCTATGGGGGTCACCCAGGGAAGTTGCTGAAGCCTCACTCCCCTTCGTTTGCCGTGTGCTTGTTGCCTGGGCCAGATCACTCCAGCTTCTTGCCTCCTGTGAGCTATGGGCCCTAACTGTGGCTACGTGGCTGCGGCTTTTGTGGTGTTGTGGCGTGGGCTTTGAGAGCCCCACACCGGCAGGTTTAGCAAAAGAAAGCTGGATCTATCTCCGCTTCGGGATCTGCCGCCCGGTTGGGCCTGGTACTCTCTAGCAGTCTCCTTACTTCCCACTCCGTGCTCTCTCTCTAGCTGAGATGGGTTTCGGGTAGCACTCCTAGTTGACCGTTCTCCCCCGTCAGTAGCCACTGCGCGGGCGCTGTTAGACAGCAACAGCCCCACAGGTCTGCTCCTCACTGAGCCCTATGGAGTTCTCTGCTCTAACTGACTCACTGCTCCTCCTCTCCTGTTCTTGCCTACGCCACCTAGCAACCAGACTCTCTTACCACACCCCTTGAGAGGAGATGGAGGCTTTTGGCCCCCTCCCCTATCCCATGAAGGTCAAGGCTTTTCCCCCTCCTGGGATCCCCAGGGGTCCTCTCATGGGTACATGTGTGAGACCTGATCACTATGCGCCTGTGTACCACACCCCTGTCAGCCTTCTGGATTACCTGTATTGTACTGTCCCCAGCATGGGTGCAGTACTCAGTGGTGCCTGACCAGGTCAGGGGCGCCACACATGCTTTCTCTTCAGCACCGGCCAGCCCCAGGCTCTTCTTTCGGCGCCAATTTTTCGCGCCTTTTCTTCCTCACAGATAACGGCCTCCTTGCCGCCATCTTGTACCCGGTCCAACGCTACGGGTACTAGGTTCTCTTCCCACCACGGGACTGGAAATCCTGTATCACGGTCCGGATCCTGTGCTTCAGGCACGACCCGATCTCCAGCCTCCTGGGTTCCTGGCAGCGGAATCGCATCCTGCCGACTACGCCACATGTAACGGGGTGCCAGGGGTGCCTCTGGCCTTGTAGTCGTGGCCCTTGCAATCAGGCTTACCCCTGGTTCCACCGTCACTATGGGGACAGGAGATGACTTGGTGGGGCAGAGTGTGGTGGTGATGCAGATGTTATCCGGCGCACAAACACTCTTCAGGCAGGGTTCGATGCAATGAACAAACATTCTTTTATTCTTCACAAAAGTCCCAAACAAAGCAATAAAGGTGATGATACGCTTTCTTAGCTGGGGGAAGCCTGTCCTTGCGTCCCCTCCAGTGGGGATGTGCCTGGCTACTCCACTTCGCCCGGCTCCCACTTCTGGCTACCCACAGCCCGGACCCACACCGGACTGCTTCACACTATGAGGTTCCGCCCGCTCCTTTTCTCACCGGCTTCCCTGCTTTCCAGCTCCCACACTCTGCCCCGGCTCTGCTGCTCCGCTCCTGTCCCCGAGACGACTGCTCCCTTGATCTAATCTTTTCCTCACACCCTTGCTCTCCCCTCCCCTTGTCTCTGCCGGCTCCTCCTCCCCACTGTGGTGACAGCCGTCCCACCCGGCCACTAGGGGTACCCTAACACAATACACATGCACATACAAATAAAACATTTTTATTAATAACATTTCCGGGTTAACTATGCTCCCTTTTGCAGGGGGTCTGCTCACCCACTGCAGTTTCCCTGCATAGTATGATGACCCCATCAGTAGTTCACCCACATAGTATGATGGGCCTCACAGTAGTCCTTCCACATAGGCTGACAGCAACACAATAGTCCCCTCATGCAGGATGATGGCCACACAGTAGTCCCTCACACTGTGTCATTTCCTCACATCAGTGTTCCCACACATGATGAAGGCCCCCACTATAGTCTTCACTGCAGAGGATGATTGCTCCCACAGTAGTCCCCCCACACAATATAATAGCCTGCACAAGACGCTGATGTTCTTTGCGTGCCCTGTCGTTCTGTAGGCCGCAGGTCTAAAGTGTCCTGCGGACTAAAAAACATATCTAATTTTTATACTGTATCTCATTTTTAAATCTGCCTGTCTTTCACATATCATCCCACAAAGGATGCCCCTCAAGGTTCTATTTACCCTCTAGTTGACATTGGAAATGTCCTGCTGCAGTGCTCTTGGTTGATCTCGTGCTTTGCAGTCTCTCTTGGCTGGCTTCTTGCTAGTATTGCCATATTATAAATGCATCACTGACTTAAACTTTATTCTACCTTTAAGAATACTCTCTATTCTTCCGTGTACTGTATGCTCCTGTCAGCCTAATTTTAGATTTTTTTAAACTACAAATGCCTCTTTGGTGATGTACAGTGGGGAAAAAAAGTATTTAGTCAGCCAGCAATTGTGCAGGTTTTCCCCACTTAAAAAGATGAGGTCGGCCTGTAATTAACATCATAGGTAGACCACAACTATGAGAGACAAAATGAGAAAACAAATCCAGAAAATCACCTTGTCTGATTTGGCAAGATTTTTTTTGCAAATTATGGTGGAAAATAAGTATTTCTTCAATAACAAAAGTTCTTCTCAATATTTTCTTATATCTCCTTTGTTGGTAATGACAGAGGTGAAACGTTTGCTGTAAGTCTTCACAAGCTTGGCACACACTGTTGGTGGTATGTTGGCCCATTCCTCCATGCAGGTCTCCTCTAGAGAAGTGATGTTTTGTCCTGTCGCTGGGCAACACGGACTTTCAACTCCCTCCAAAGGTTTTCAAAATGGGGTTGAGATCTGGAAACTGGGTAGGCCACTCCAGGACCTTCATATGTTTCTTACGAAGCCACTCCTTCGTTGCCCTGGCGGTGTGCTTGGGATCATTATCATGCTCAAAGACCCAGCCACAATTCATCTTCAATGCCCTTGCTGATGGAAGGAGGTTTGCACTCAAAATCTCACGATACATGGCCCCATTCATTCTTTCATGTACACGGATCAGTCGCCCTGGTCCCTTTGCAGAGAAACAGCCCCAAAGCATGATTTTGCCACCCCCACGCTTCACAGTAGGTATGGTGTTCTTTGGATGTAACTCAGCATTCTGTCTCCTCCAAACATGACGAGTTGTGTTTCTACCGAACAGTTCTACTTTGATTTCATCAGACTATATAACATTCTCACAATACTCTTCTGGATAATCCAAATGCTCTTTAGCAAACTTCAGACGGGCCCGGACATGTACTGGCTTAAGCAGAGGAACACGTCTAGCACTGCAGGATCTGAATCCTTGGTGGCGTACTGTGTTACTGATGGTAGCTTTGTTACCATGGTCCCAGCTTTATGCAGGTCATTCACCAAGTCCCCCCGTGTGGTTCTGAGATTTTTGCTCACTGTTCTTGTGATCATTTTGACCCCATGGGACGAGATCTTGTGTGGAGCTCCGGATGGAGGGAGATTATCAGTGGTCTTGTATGTCTTCCTTTTTCTTATTATTGCTTCCACAGTTGATTTCATCACACCAAGCTGCTTGCCTATTGCAGAATCAGTCTTCTCAGCCAGGTCCAGGGCTACAATTTTGTTTCTGGTGTACTTCGACAGCTCTTTGGTCTTCACAATAGTGGAGTTTAGAGTGGCACTGTTTGAGGTTGTGGACAGGTGTCTTTTACACTGATAACAAGTTCAAACAGGTGCCATTACTACAGGTAATGAGTGGAGGACAGAGGAGCTTCTAAACAAAGAAGTTACAGGTCTGTGAGAACCAGAAATCTTGCAAGTTTTTAGATGACTAAATACTTATTTTCCACCATAATTTGCAAAAAAAAAAAATCTTGCCAAACCAGACAAGGTGATTCTCTGAATTTGTTTTCTCATTTTGTCTCTCATAGTTGTGGTCTACCTATGATGTCAATTACAGGCCTATTTCATCTCTTTAAGTGTGAGAACTTGCACAATTGGTGGCTGACTACATGTTTTTTTCCCCCCACTGTATATTGCAGACAATAATCCTCTGCAAAATGCATCAAGGTGGCAATATTTGTAGGTTCACATCACTGATTTCTCAGCACCAGACAACAAACACAGCTCAGCTCTGCACTACCTAGCTATTAAACAAATTAGCAACAACCACGACACATGATTAATTATCTATAAGGCACATTTTCACAAATGAATATGCAATAATCAAAAATATATTGATGCATAATATAACCAGGTGTAGGCAAGGACTATATAGGGCAAATCGCTAATAATTAACAACACAAAGAAAAAACGATCAAACGCCCATCTAATATATAAAGCTGAGTGTATGTGTGTATGTTTGTATGTATGTGTGTGTATGTCCGCTAAAGGAATCCGCACCGTCATATTTACAATCATGAAATTTTGCACAGACACTCCATTTGACTCAGGGAACGTCATAGACTATGTTTTGATGGGAAAATTTAACCCTGCGCTTTACAGTTGATCTCCAAAATCCTGCATCCATTAAACTGAATGGAGGTGGGAGCTACAAGCTATTAATAGCAACTGTCAGTGGTTGCTATAGGAACAAAGTAAACTGTTAGTAAAAGAAGCTTATGTGTGAGGTAATAAGATGTCGGAGGTGAGACGGATAGAGAGACAGAAAAAGACAGAGACAGACAGACACAGACAGAGGCAGACGGGCAAAGAGACAGACGGGGAAAGAGACAGAGACAGCCCTGGAAAGAGACAGCCCTGGAAAGAGACAGCCCGGCAAAGAGACAGACGTGCAAAGAGACAGACGGGCAAAGAGACAGACGGGCAAAGAGACAGACGGGGAAAGAGACAGACGGGAAAAGAGACAGCCCTGGAAAGAGACAGATGGGCAAAGAAAAAGCCCTGGAAAGAGACAGACGGGCAAAGAGACAGACCTGGAAGAGACAGACCTGGAAAGAGACAGATGGGGAAAGAGACAGACGGGGAAAGAGAGAGCCCTGGAAAGAGACAGCCCTGGAAAGAGACAGCCCTGGAAAGAGACAGACGGGGAAAGAGACAGACAGACACACATATAGAGACAGACACAGAGATAGAGAGAGACAGACACAGAGATGGAGACAGATAGACTGATACAAATACAGACAGAGACATAGACACAGACAGACAAAGAAAGACACAGACAGAGAGACAGACAGACAGCAACACACAGACAGAGACTGGGAGAAAGACAGAGGGACAGTTACTACCCCGGCCCGGGCAACGCCCAGGTACTACGGTATAGCTAGTACAGGATATAATTGCAAAGACTGAAAAAATACAATATAACCCAGTGCATTAATCACTATGTCCACTAGATGTCACCATATACCCATAAACATCCCTGAATATATGGCCCTTGGAAATAACATCGGCAAGGTGAATCCCCTAATCTATATATATAATTGCCTTATTCTGTCTGTCTGTCTGTCTGTCTATCTGTCTGTCTATCTGTCTGTCTGTCTGTCTATCTGTCTGTCTGTCTCTCTGTCATGCTCCGAAATTGTGTCCTTACGGTGACACAAAGCTGATTGGCCGCTGGGCTCGCCATGGCCCCGCCCCCCACACGGATTGGCCTCTCGCCCCGGCTCTCTGCAGGCCCCGCCCCCCTCACGCAATGCACGCTCGCTCTGGCCCAACTGACACGGAGCTCCGATTCCCAGGTGAGTACACACACATCAGATCACACTCACTCTCACACTCACTCTCACACACACACCTCACACATCACAACATCCTGGGATATCGCTTGCTTCTACACCGGCTCCGTCAGGATCCCGGCAGCGCCAGACATAACCTTGCGATGCTGGGATCTTGACGGAGGCCGTGAAAGCTGGTAACCATTATAAACATCGGGTAACTAAGGTCCCTTAGTTACCCGATGTGTATCATAGTTACCAGTGTACACCGGCTCACACTCACTCTCATACACACCTCACTAACACATCACATCGCATCCACACATCAAGGTCCTGCAGCGGCGGAACATACACACACATAACAGCACACACACACACACATACACACACAAATCAGATCACACTCACACACACCTCACACATCACATCGCATCCACATACTCACAACATCCTGGGATATCGCTTGCTTCTCGGCGGCGATACTGTGCTGTTGTGAGCTTCCAGGACCTGCCGGGGGATCACATGGCCAGAAGCATGTGATATCCCCGGATGTTGTGAGTATCAGCGCGTATGTGCAATATCGTCAGTGTGTGTGTCTTTGTGTGTGAGTGTATGCGATCGGGTGTGTGTGAGTGTATGCGATCGGGTGTGTGTGAGTGTATGCGATCGGGTGGGTGTGTGTGGGTGTGTGTGAGTGTATGCGATCGGATCTGTGAGTGTCGGCAGAGGAGCACGGCGTGCTGGAGGAGGCTGAGAGGAGAGTGTGTGCCCTGTGTGTGCCCTGTGTGTGCCCTGTGCGAGCCCTGTGCGTGCCCTGTGCGTGCCCTGTGTGTGCCCTGTGCGAGCCCTGTGTGTGCCCTGTGTGTGCCCTGTGCAAGCCCTGTGTGAGCCCTGTGTGTGCCCTGTGCAAGCCCTGTGTGAGCCCTGTGTGTGCCCTGTGTGTGCCCTGTGTGTGCCCTGTGCGAGCCCTGTGCGAGCCCTGTGCGTGCCCTGTGTGTGCCCTGTGTGTGCCCTGTGCGAGCCCTGTGTGTGCCCTGTGCGAGCCCTGTGCGTGCCCTGTGTGTGCCCTGTGTGAGCCCTGTGCGAGCCCTGTGTGTGCCCTGTGTGTGCCCTGTGTGTGCCCTGTGCGAGCCCTGTGCGAGCCCTGTGCGTGCCCTGTGCGAGCCCTGTGCGAGCCCTGTGTGTGCCCTGTGTGTGCCCTGTGTGTGCCCTGTGCGAGCCCTGTGCGAGCCCTGTGTGTGCCCTGTGCGAGCCCTGTGCGAGCCCTGTGCGTGCCCTGTGCGAGCCCTGTGTGAGCCCTGTGTGTGCCCTGTGTGTGCCCTGTGTGTGCCCTGTGCGAGCCCTGTGCGTGCCCTGTGTGTGCCCTGTGCGAGCCCTGTGCGTGCCCTGTGCGTGCCCTGTGCGTGCCCTGTGCGCGCCCTGTGCGCGCTTTGTGCGAGCCCTGTGCGAGTCCCATATGTGCCCTGTTTTGTGTGTTGGGGTTTACATGGCAGCTGCAGTTTTCCTATCATCATGTTGTCATTCTACAAGCCTCACTGATCAGTGCTGAGCGGCTGATCTTATACTTTACGATTTTATATCAGTGAAAAGCGTCTATTCTGGGCAATGGGTGTTTGGGCCATAGCTGGTGCTAAGTCCTATATTCCTTTGTTATTGATATGTTATATATTAATAATGTATTTGTGACTTCAATAATTTTGCATTAAGTAGAATCATTTTGAATATTTTCTGTAGTTTAGAGACGACTTTATAGAGCAATCTATATATATAATTGCCTTATTCTCTCTGTCTGTCTGTCTATCTGCCTGTCTATCTGTCTGTCTGTCTGTCTGTCATGCTCCGAAATTGTGTCCTTACGGTGACACAAAGCTGAATGGCCGCTGGGCTCGCCATGGCCCCGCCCCCCCACACGGATTGGCCTCTCGCCCCGGCTCTCTGCAGGCCCCGCCCCCCTCACGCAATGCACGCTCGCTCTGGCCCAACTGACACGGAGCTCCGATTCCCAGGTGAGTACACACACACATCAGATCACACTCACTCTCACACTCACTCTCACACACACCTCACACATCACAACATCCTGGGATATCGCTTGCTTCTACACCGGCTCCGTCAGGATCCCGGCAGCGCCAGACATAACCTTGCGATGCTGGGATCTTGACGGAGGCCGTGAAAGCTGGTAACCATTATAAACATCGGGTAACTAAGGTCCCTTAGTTACCCGATGTGTATCATAGTTACCAGTGTACACCGGCTCACACTCACTCTCATACACACCTCACACACACATCACATCGCATCCACACATCAAGGTCCTGCAGCTGCGGAACATACACACACATAACAGCACACACACACACACATACACACACACAAATCAGATCACACTCACACACACCTCACACATCACATCGCATCCACATACTCACAACATCCTGGGATATCGCTTGCTTCTCGGCGGCGATACTGTGCTGTTGTGAGCTTCCAGGACCTGCCGGGGGATCACATGGCCAGAAGCATGTGATATCCCCGGATGTTGTGAGTATCAGCGCGTATGTGCAATATCGTTAGTGTGTGTGTCTTTGTGTGTGAGTGTATGCGATCGGGTGTGTGTGAGTGTATGCGATCGGGTGGGTGTGTGTGGGTGTGTGTGAGTGTATGCGATCGGATCTGTGAGTGTCGGCAGAAGAGCACGGCGTGCTGGAGGAGGCTGAGAGGAGAGAGGCTGATCCTGGGGAAGGCTGGGATATGGAGGCTGATGCTGGAGACGGAGAGGCTGATGCTGGGGACAGAGAAGCTGATGCTGAGGACAGAGAGGCTGATGCTGGGGACAGAGAAGCTGATGCTGGGGACAGAGAGGCTGATGCTGCGGGAGGCTGATGCTGGGGACAGAGAGGCTGATGCTGGAGACAGAGAAGCTGATGCTGGGGACAGAGAAGCTGATGCTGGGGACAGAGAGGCTGATGCTGGGGACAGAGAGGCTGATGCTGGGGACAGAGAGGCTGATGCTGGAGACAGAGAGGCTGATTGTGGAGACAGAGAGGCTGATGCTGGGGACAGAGAGGCTGATGCTGGGGACAGAGAGGCTGATGCTGGGAGGAGAGAGGCTGATGCTGCAGGTAGAGAGGCTGATGCTGGCGCAGCATGGCGGATGGAGCACCTTTGGGAGTGCGCAGCATGGCGGATGGAGCACGTTTGGCAGTGCGCAGCATGGCGGATGGAGCACGTTTGGGAGTGCGTAGCATGGCGGATGGAGCACGTTTGGGAGTGCGCAGCATGGCGGATGGAGCACGTTTGGGAGTGCGCAGCATGGCGGATGGAGCACGTTTGGAAATGCGCAGCATGGCGGATGGAGCACGTTTGGGAGTGCGCAGCATGGGGGATGCAGCACGACGGGGAGTGCGGAGTATGGCGGATGGAGCACGTTTGGGAGTGCGCAGCATGGGGGATGCAGCACGATGGGGAGTGCGCAGCATGGCGGATGGACCACGTTTGGGAGTGCGCAGCATGGCGGATGGACCACGTTTGGGAGTGCGCAGCATGGCGGATGGAGCACGTTTGGGAGTGCGCAGCATGGGAGATGGAGCACGATGGGGAGTGCGCAGCATGGCGGATGGAGCACGTTTGGGAGTGCGCAGCATGGGGGATGGAGCACGATGGGGAGTGCGCAGCATGGCGGATGGAGCACGTTTCGGAGTGCGCAGCATGGCGGATGGAGCACGTTTGGGAGTGCGCAGCATGGCGAATGGAGCATGTTTGGGAGTGCGCAGCATGGCGAATGGAGCACGTTTGGGAGTGCGCAGGATGGGAGATGGAGCACGATGGGGGGTGCGCAGCATAGGGGATGGAGCACGTTTGGGAGTGCGCAGCATGGCGGATGGAGCACGTTTGGGAGTGCGCAGCATGGGGGATGCAGCACAATGGGGAGTGCGGAGTATGGCGGATGGAGCACGTTTGGGAGTGCGCAGCATGGCGGATGGACCACGTTTGGGAGTGCGCAGCATGGCTGATGGAGCACGTTTCGGAGTGCGCAGCATGGGAGATGGAGCACGATGGGGGGTGCGCAGCATAGGGGATGGAGCACGATGGGGAGTGAGCTGCATGGGGGATGGAGCACGATGGGGAGTGCGGAGTATGACGGATGGAGCACGTTTAGGAGTGCTCAGCATGGCGGATGGAGCACGTTTGGGAGTGCGCAGCATGGCGGATGGAGCACGTTTGGGAGTGCGCAGCATGGGAGATGGAGCACGATGGGGAGTGCGCAGCATGGCGGATGGAGCACTTTGGGAGTGCGCAGCATGGGGGATGGAGCACGATAGGGAGTGCGCAGCATGGCGGATGGAGCACGTTTGGGAGTGCGCAGCATGGCGGATGGAGCACGTTTGGGAGTGCGCAGCATAGCGGATGGAGCACGTTTGGGAGTGCGCAGGATGGGAGATGGAGCACGATGGGGGGTGCGCAGCATACGGGATGGAGCACGATAGGGAGTGCGCTGCATGGGGGATGGAGCACGATGGGAAGTGCACACCTCCCCCCAACACACACACACATACGCGCGCGCGCACTGCACAACACACCACACCACACACACACACTGGGAACCACAAACAACTGCCCTACACAGACACCCACACACACAGAAAACGCTGCACACACAAATATACGCACATACCGCACAACACGCACATTGCACAAAACATACCTCCCCCCAAAACACACCACACACACACAAACTGCGCAACACACACACAACGCTACAGACACACAGCGCTCCACAAACAACGCAACACACAAACAACACCGCTCTCACCCCCCATCACACCCAGACAACATCCAGAACATGTACAGCGCCCTACACAAACACTTGGTAACTACACACAACAATATCTATATATATATATATATATATAACAAAAATCATACATGAACTACACAATACGTAAATTCTAGAATACCCGATGCGTAGAATCGGGCCACCTTCTAGTATATAATAAGCTGGTTGTTAAAATACACTTACATGAACAAACTTCAGATGCTGGATGTCAGGGGGGTAAAGGAGGGTCCCGCAGACCACCCGACGGCCATTTCGGCAACACGAGGTTACCTTTGTCAGGGGGCTATTACCAGCGCTGTTGTGGAGAACTGCAGGACAGTTTAGCTCTGCTAGAAACCACTGACAAGTAATACAAGCAGCTATCCAGATTAGAGATGAGCTAATTTGTTCAATAAAGGTTCGCCAATCTCAAATTCGTTAAGAGCCTTAGCCGGTTCGACTCGAGCTTGTTAATACGAGCACTTTCACAAATGTTGGCAATATTCGGTTTTGT
Organism: Anomaloglossus baeobatrachus; assembly: GCF_048569485.1. Taxonomy (NCBI): domain Eukaryota; kingdom Metazoa; phylum Chordata; class Amphibia; order Anura; family Aromobatidae; genus Anomaloglossus; species Anomaloglossus baeobatrachus. Next base: position 116,972,943 of record NC_134356.1, on the reverse strand, counting down.
TTGATAACTGAATGCGTTTTCCAAAAATGCTTTTCTAATAACATGTTATGCTTTTGTAGGGACTCAGGAGAAGCCAAAGAAATGGCACACTTTTTTTTCTTAACTTTATTTGTGAATGTCCCTGCAGCCAATCATGGACCAGAAAACATCCTCAAGGTTAAGACACAAGGGATTGTGTCATTGGCTGCAAAAGTGATATGTCCATCTGCATAAAAAATGCGGACACATGGTGTCGGCACTATTTTGTGCTTATTAAAGATTAGGGAAGGTGCTGCTACCGCTGACGCATTAATGCCTACTCAAAATTAGCCAGTGAACCACATTTCTAGGTATTGGTACATATTAGTGCCTGCTCAAAATTAGTCAGTGAACCACAGTTCTGCCGTGTTTTTCCAAAAATAGGACACTGTCATTTTTTTTTTGCCCTCAAAATAGTGCTAGGGTTTATTTTTGGAGTAGGTCTTATTCTTGGATAAACATGGTTGGAGTACGTTTACCCCCACAAAAAAGCAGACCCCTCTTTCCAGGAGACTCATACTTACCAGACCCTGGGTATTTGCGTGGCTCCCAGTTCCTCCTGTGATCTCCGGAAGGCCCTCCCAGCAGGTATGCTGCACGCTGTCCTCCCCTGCCTTTGGCCAACACATTCACACAACAGATCACACACACACACACACACACACACACAAAATCACCAAACAGATTGCACACTCACAAGTCACTCACCACATATGGCAGTACAGAATGCCCCCGGCTGTAGAGAAAGATGTGAGGAAGTTATGCATCGCAGGTACTGTAAGCATTTCAACCACAGACGCAGGTCCTTGTGCTCCACCGCACTGCGTCTCAAGAAATCGGTATCGCTGGATGTGGTGAGTGTGTGTGCGATCTGATTCTTGATTGCGTGTGTGATCTGATGTGTGCGGGTGTGAGATCTGATGTGTGTGGGTGTGTGATCTGTGACGCCCCTGGACTAATCAGAGCATCACAGGGTACTGCACTCTCTGTCCTTTAGTGCAGGGCTCAACCCCCCATGGTTCCCAACCTATGGTACTGCCTCCATCCGCATCCAAATCCCAACCACACCTCACACCACACCCTGTCAGACACACCAGTGGGCTGCTGAGCTAGAATAGGGCCGCCCACCTAGGGGTCAGGCAGACTGGTGGGAGGGTAGGAGAAAAGGACAGAACAGTGGTAGCTCAGGATTAGTGAGGAGCTGGGGGAGCGTGTGGCTCCCTAGGTGTTAGAGGTTGGGTCGCAGACGGTGGTCTGGGCCCGGAGGAGTCGGAGACCCGGTCGCAGGGTATTGAGGCTGGGTGCCTAAACCTGGTCTTGGAGGACGGTCAGCAGCTTGAGTCCAATAACCTGTCTGAGACCGAAAGTACGACGGGGTACTGGACCCTAGGTCGGAAAGTAATTTCAGGCAACCTGGCAATTAACCTGTGGAGGATAGTGACTTTATGGACTGTCCCCAAGAAGCTCAGAGATCAGGGGCACTAGCGCAATGAGGGGGATAGGGCTTTCCAACCCACGCAGCCCACAGAAATCCCAAGCGTAAACACTTGAGAGCACAGCACCACTACCAACAAGTAAACAGCGGGGCCCGGACAGCTTTACGCCAACGGGCCACCAGAACACTTCTAATTTGTGCACGGAGGCAGGCTCCGGACCACCCGGCAGTACTATAGGGGACGGATACCTGGACGGGCTCCCTCAAGAGGGCAGCGACACCCAGAGACTTGGTTTACCTTGTTGTCAGAGTCTGCTTTGCGGCCGAAGCATCACCGACACTGCCTGAGTGAGTACATGGTCCTCCCCTGCTTCCAACCAGCCCTGCGCTCCCCTACACCAGCGTTCCACCATCCAGAGTCCTGGGGTCAACCCTACCCGTGGAGGGAACTCCATCTGGCTGCCCCGCTCCATCTCCCCCGGGTACTCCCATCGGCAGCGGCGGTACTCCCCTTACCGCGAACCACGGGTGGCATCACAAACTCTCTCTCCCCTGTAAATAGCCCCTTTTTCATTTGAGAGTGGCCGCGAGCCCCCGGATCTGGAGACCCTCGAACCACAGCAGCAACTCCCGGATCCAAGCGGTTCGACTGCTGCAGGGGCGGAACAGATCCACTGCAGGTCCTCCCACTCGGCGCCTGGTGAGAATGATTGCGAGGTGTATGCTGTCTATAATGAAGTGTCCTGCAGCATTCTTTAACTTTTTTAGGTGCATGGACACTTCATTATTGAACTGCGACTAGGGCTTATTTTGTGGGTAGGGCTTATATTTAAGCCTTGCTCCGAAAATGCTGAAAATCCCTGCTAGGGCTTATTTTTGGGAGAAATATTATCTTTGGAAAAACACAGTAGGTATTGGTACTTATTAGTGCATGCTCAAAATTTGCCAGTGAGCTAGCTAAATAGTTCTTGGCACTCTTTAGTGCCACCTCAAAATTTTCCAGTGAGCTAGGTAAATAGGTCATGGCACTTTTTACTCCCCGCTCAAAATCACACAGTGAACCATATTTCTAGATATTGGTACTTATTAGTGCCTGCTCAAAATTTGACAGTGAACTAGCTAAATTGGTCTTGGCCCTTTTTAGTGCCTGCTCAACATCAGCCAGTGAACCGCATTTCTAGGTCTCTGTACTTTTAACTGCCTGCTTAAAATTACCCAGTGAACCACATTTCTGGGTATTGGTACTTTTTAGTGCCAGCTCAAAATTTGTCAGTGAACCACATTTCTAGGTATTGGTACTTTTTAGTGTCTTCCCAACATTGCCATCTCAGGCAAGGAATAAAGAATGTATCTTTTGTGTCAAATGTCTGACAGGTGTGGGTGTAGGGTTGCAAAATATCTGTTCCAGAGGGGAAGTGTACATCAACCATGAGTGTTAAATCACGCCGAGGTTGTTGTGGAAGGGTGAATAGGCGGGGGGTTCGGGGTGTATGTGTAACGCCTGCCTAGATCCACAGACTCAGATGGGATGTAATGGACAGGCTAGAGGGAAGCCACTCACCAAGCAGGACCCCCAGAACCCTGAAACCCATTAACCCCTATACAGGGATTTGGAATTACACAGGGCCCTGGAGATCACTACCTGTGGAAGGCTGCAGTCCGATGAGAGTAATTATCAGGCAGGGTCAAACCAGGAATAGCAGAACAGGGACAGAATCGGCAGGCAAGGACGTAATCAGAAAACGTAGCAAAGGTCAAATCCGGATCGGGCAGCGAGGTACAAAAACAGCAGGCAGGAGGGTAGTCAGAAAACATGCAGAAGTCAGCACACAGGAATCACTAAACAAAATAGGGTGGACAAGGAGCCAGGAAATCAGAACTATCTCTGGCAGAGGTCAGCAGACAGGAGGGGAATTAAGAAGGGTGTGGTGTCTTCCCATTGGCTGTAGCTGAATGATGGCAACTTCAGCTGGAAGACACACGCCACCTATAGTCAGCCAGTGGTACTGCAGATCCCAAGATAACCCGGCCCAGTAGATGATCGGAGCCTGCGCCCACCGGTGCCACTGGTATCGACTCCTCTCCCATCACCAGCACCATCCACGGCAGGAACACGGCGTCGCCTGGCGATCGGAGTAGAAGTCGCTGGAGCGGACTCCGGTGGTGACATAACAGTATGTGTGGGATGTTCTAATGTTAGTCAAAGCTCTACTGAACAAACACTGGCTCGTCCTATTCCAAGAGAAATGAGACAACTTTCGATACTGGACAGCTCACTGCACTAGATTTCTTTGGCAGCAGCACATCACTTCAACTTTGAAATAAGGGTGAGAAACAGCTTGTGCTAGAGTAGCTGGCAAGCGCTGCATCTAATTGCCTCTCCTCCTCTTCCAGCACCTCAACATCACACACAGTTCATTCCTTAGAGGTGCCACCCCAATTACACTTGTTTTTCCCCAGCGTCACAAATCTCCAACCGGCAAACTGACTGTGGGGAGCCACACATGGGCAAGTTTACAATGTTGTTCACAAATTCTATCCCATGGGTATCACAGGTCTGTTATAAAGATTCCCAGACACTGCACTGATGCCTAAAATCTATGTTAGTTGAATCCTGGCCCGGACCAACTAGGGTCTGAGCAGGATCCCCACCCTCGTCAACTGACATTAAACCCCAGGAGTGGAGGTGATGATAATGAGACTCAGATACTTCCCCTGGGTCACCTATTTATCCATTGGTTAGGCAAAGGTGACATGATGAGGCAATTGGTTTAGAGATATTTATGTTTTTTTGCTATCATATTAGTCTGAAATATTGTTGACATGATGTATTTTTGATGTTTTCTATGGGTAACATATTTTTTAACTAATGAAATAAAGAATCTTTTTATATTTGGGATACACTTTTTCTAATTTAAAACAGCGTGCATTTTTTAGAAGATCGCATGTACCAGCAGAACTTTGTTCAAGGCTTTATATCTCTCACCGTGCAGCAACGCTTGTCATACTGTTCTCTTTTTTTGTACTGTCTTGTCCTGATGAAGAAAGCGGATATGCTTTCGAAACGCGTTGACTTGTGCCATTAAAGGAAAGGATTTATTCTATCCATCAGAATCGTGGTTTTCTAGCGCAGCATTTAACCCGTTTTTCTCCCAGCCATCCTGTTATCTGCAAATTCTGTATCGGGGCTGCTGCTGACCACTGCTGCATTATCAGCCTATATGCTTATATTGGAGTTGTGCCAGTCACAACTGAAGTAGGTGAGTACCTGTCTTTACTTGTGCATACCTTTGTCTACCAGATAAGACCCTATTTCTGCGCTTGTTTCTTCCACAGTTTTTTCCTGAAATAGGGAATGATTGGAGAGGATAGTGTAGGAGTATGCAGAGCTGAATATCCATGCCATAAGGGGGATTGGACCCTTTTGCATTTTGGGCTTGAAAAATGGAAGAGTAGAAGAGTGATGTAGTGCTGGCTCCTCTCCATCCTTGCACAGTGTCTCTGTTCCCCCTCTTCCTGCCATCCACATGTAGTGCAGTTCCTGGCTTGTTTCCCCCGCCGATACCCAGTGCCGGCTTTTGCTCCCACCTAGGCCGCAGGCCTTGCACATGTTGTGTGGAGTTTCTAGGTCTCCAGCTTAGGGGGCGCACACGCACACTTCCTATCCCTTTATTGGGATGTGTGCTTACCTTGCTAAGGTGTCCCCATCTTATCACTGAGAGGCACCAGCTATTTAGGGCTCCAGCCCCTAATGGGAGGGGCCAGAGCATTTTGTTCGGTTTCTATCCTAGTACCTGTGTGTTTGTCCTGTCTCTGTTGCTGTTGAAGTGCTGGAGTCTGCTGCTGAAGCCCGGTGTTCTGCCTGAGTCCGGTCACCTGTCTGAGTCTGGTATTCTGTCTGAGTCCAGCTAACCATGGGTCTGGCCTATTCAGAAACCTGCGTACTCAGAGACTGGCGTATTCAGTTACCATCAGGTCCTTAGGCTCCAGCTTTCTCCGTGTGTTCTGTATCTGGAGTCTTCTGTGTTACCTGAAGGCCTGCTGTGCTCTGTACCTGATGTCCTGCTGTGTCTTGGGAATAAAGTCATGTTTGTATCTTCAACCTGAAGTCTTGAGTACCTGCTGTGTCGGCATCATCCTGCTGCAGTCCTCTCCTGATAAGCCTGCACCACCCTGCAGTGGTCCTCACCTGATGTGCCTGCACCATCCTGCAGTGGTCCACGCCTGTTGTGCATGCACCACCTTGCCATGGCCCATGCCTGATGACCTGTTTTACAAGTGGCCTGAGCTCGCCAGTCATGTCTTGGAAGTTTTGGCCTGCCCGGCAGCCAGCATTCTCTCAGAATGTGTCTTCAGTGCTGCTGGTGGTGTATTGATGGATTAGCGTATCCGGCTGTCTCCTGAAATCATAGACCGCTTAACTTTCATAAAGATGAACAAGTCATGGATGTCCAATGATTTTGCCACCCTAGGCACAGACTGTGCAGACTAGGCGATGGTGTAGTATCAGGAGTCTGGGAGCACCAGCCTACACCTGTCTGTCATCTTGCTGTCTCTGGTGAAAGTAGAAATGCTGGTTCAAAGCCTTGTTACAGGGCTGATTCTATGCATCCATGTTGCGACATTCTACAATTTGTAGCCCGTGCCAATTATTGCCACTTTTCCTGTTGTCTGACCATAATTTTTTAACTGTAGAGACTCCAAGTAGGGTTTCCAAATTGTCTTTTGTATGTAGTTCCAGGGTTCTGGGAGTAAGAGGTCTATGCCTGTGTCATCTTGCTGTCTCTGGTTAAGATAGAAATGCTGATTCAGGCCTTGTGAAAGGGCCGGTCCCACACATCCATGTTGCGGCGTTCTACTGTTTGTAGTCTGTGTCAATTGTTGCCACTTTTCCTGTTGTTTGACCTTCATCTTTGGAAATGTAGAGACTCCAAGTAGGGTCTCCAAATTTTTCTTTTACCTGTAGTACTAAGGGTGTAGGAGCAAGAGGCCTAATCCTGTTACTCATCCATGTTTTGATTTTTGCCAAAATGCCATGCCACATCCTGTGTGTTCCATGGACCATACCTCACTGCTCTAGAAAGACACTATGGGGAAATGGGGCCGCATTGATATCCCTGTGTTGCTGTCTGCCTGAAATGTTTTTAAATACGTATACTTCAAGATGGGTCTCCAAGTTGTGTTTTGACTGTACTGGCCGGGGTGTGGGAGCAAGAAGCCTAATCCTGTCAGTCATCCAATTCTTGATTTTTAAAATGGAAAGGTCAACGAGAAATTACAAAATTATGTTGCATTTAGTTTGTATGTTAACAATAAGTATGTATTTATTGTGCTTTGTGAAAATAATGCGATTGTGGAAATTACCTTTGAATTTGAATTAAATAGAGATGAATGAACCTGAGGTTCATTGTTCATTGTTCGCACAAAACACAGAGTTTACAAAAAAAACTGAGTTCGGGTTCAGTGTTCGGGTGCTTTACATTTGCAAACCACTCACACAAGCATCAGTGTGCTTGGGTACGCTCGGTGCTCAGCCCAGTGCGAACCACTTGCAGTGTTTGAAAGGTTTGCACTGGGGGTAACAACAGCCCGATCCTATGTAGTGTTCACCAAACAAACAAAATGGAAAAACCCTGTCGACCATTCTCCGGAAGTGATCTGCTTATGGCTGGCTGCATGTGGGCGGAGACCCGAACTGCCCAAATAGTGACTTCCATTGGGGTTCAGGTCAAGTCCGGGTCCCAAACTGATCTTTATCTAAAGTCCGACTGATCCTGCCGAAGACAATTTCGATGGGTCTGCTCATCTCTAGAATTAAAAGGTTTGCCTACTATTTGGACAAGTCCTTCTCAATCTGTATGTTTTTTCCGTTTCCTCATTTTAAAATAAAAACACTCATGCTTATCTCTGGTCCCAATGGCGATCCAGTGATGTTGGTGTGTCGCCCAGGGCTATGGGGTGCTCGGTCCTGGGCAGTGTACTAATGGGATGTGTCACTGGGTGACCATTGCCCGGTTCCGTGACCCTGGGGGTCGTTTTATAAAGGGGATTATTTACAGGGGGATAGCTAATAAAGTTTATGTTGTGACGTCACTTGCGGGTTGTGGGCGGTTATGGTGATGGAACCGCCACTGCACAGTCTCTCTGCTTGGGCTGATGTGATGGCAGCCTGGATGTTGGGTCCTCCGCAAGTAGGGCCGGGGCCCCAGGGGGTTGGTGATGGAGTAGGCGAGGAAAGAAAGGTAGGCCACATGAGGGGTTGCTGTGTAACTGGTTCTCTTTACTCACAGTAGATGGTAACTGGTACCCGGAGGAAGGCTGGTATTAACCTCTGGTTCCTTTAGTCCCAGTGCCGGTTGGTGATCTGGTGGCTTCTTTCCCCTGCACTTTTCTCAAGTTGGTGGGTCCCCGTGGCTTGGAGCGTCTTGGGGTCCCCTCCTGTTTGTCTCTCAGTCTCTGGTCCGTATGGAGGGCAGTGTGAACCTTGTAGGCTTAGTGTTCCGTTCTGGTCCCTGGTTCTCCAGTTACTGCTGGTGCCCCCGGACTTCTAAGGTCAGTGAAGTCCTGGATCGTCCCCTCACTGTGCAGATTTAATCAGGTCTGCCTGGAGCATTTGCCCGACCTAGGGCTCTGTACCCCATCGGTGCTATGGTTCCGTGAGTACTTCACTGTACCCATCCGGCAACCACACACCGGGCCCTCAGGTCTCCGTTACACTCCTGTGTCAGTCCAGCTACATCCATCTCATCTCCCTTACACTCACTAACTCTAATTCTCTAACTAACTGTTGTCCCCTCCCACCTGGTCGTTGTCTAGTGGACTGGATCGGCTCCACCCCTGTGTGGCCATCCATTGGGTCCGATTCTAGTCTGTCGCCAGTCTGTGGGGATGGGGGAAAACTGGGATTATAATGTGTTTTGCTGTCACAAGGCACTGGTCTTCCAGGTCCCTGGGGGTAGGCCCTGCATCTTTGACAGGATGCAGTATCTTGCAGTGCCCTGATGGGTTCAGGGGCGCTACATTGGCACTGTCTCTGCCTATGAGTGTGTAATAGTGTGACATCACGCGAACCCTGCAGCCAATCAGCGGCCATACACAGAAATCTGTCAATCAGTGGTGCAGTTGGTGTTATACAGAGCTCAGCAGAGAGTTTGTAGATGTGCAGCAGACAAAACATGGATTTTATTAAAATTACAGCAAGCAGCCCAGTAAGTGATATATTGCAGGAATCAGGATCTATTCCCCTAAATTATGCCATTTTAAGATGGGGTAGCAAAAACCTAGTGATAGCTTCCTTCTAATATAGAATGATAGTGGTTTGAGGAGGCCAACTTATAGTGATAAGCTGACCCCGTTTAAATGTAAAGTTGCCTGTTATATTTTGCGTAGTGGTATTCTTATACTAGAGCACTAACATTTTTATTCCATCAATTAGTAATTCAGATAAATAATATGAATGCATTTTTTTTTTCAGAAACACAAAGAAAGGCAAAAACAAGCATCTGGGTTAGGTAACTTTTTTTTAATCTGTTAAATCCTAATGCAATCTTTTAAAACAATGTATTTTTTAGTATAAGCTATTAAAGGGCTATGATCATCTATCTTCTGGAGCGCACATCCGTTCTTCCTTCTGGCTCTTAATGTTTGTCCGTTCTGACCAGTGGCGTTTCGTGCTGCTGGTCCTAACTATACGCTCTCTGATTTAACTAGCAGAGGGAACGTTGCCTCTGCAGCATGAAGGTAGCTCTGGCCTCTGAAGATGGTCAGACCAGGCGATCTACTCAGCCTCAACCTAACAGGAGAGCAGACCCTCTGAGGTGGCTGATAAACTAGGCAATGAGCAGTAAACTATAGCACTAAATATGCAATAACTGTAGAAAAAGTCATGAATTGCACCTCCAAAATCATGCTTTGATCTAATGCCGCTAGGCAAAAATATATATACCTGAACATGAGATTCTTGGTTGAAGAATCTAATCAAACAGTATGAAACCCACTGCCATGTCACGGCAAACCTCTGAGGTGGTCCCTAACTAATTTGAAGCTTTAAAGGTGTGGCGCCATGCACCAACCACAGCCACTGCGACAGTGCACCAGCAGACCAGGGGACCTGGTGCCTCACAACACCATGCTGCAAGGCTGGACCCCATGGCTCCAGGCCACACGCCCCACCAACACAAAACCACCACAACAATGGCCGCCACACAGCATCAGTGCCTTCCACAAACTCCCAGTGTGTGAACTGAGAGCAAAAAGCCAGATCCCCTCTTTTTAGTCTCCTGCTAATTAAAAACGTCTGTGCCAAATGGGAGGAGTGCTGGTCCAAGTAAAAAAACAGAAGACAATGCAATAACGATAGAAAAAGACATGAACCGCACCTCCAAAGTCATTAAATATCTCTGTTCTTGAGAACAAGGAGGATATTTAACAAGAATTGCAGTTGTTTTTACAAGCAGTTTGCAATTTTAACCATTAATGAGTATAATTTATAATTTATAGGGTACACTTCCTTTTTAACAGTTGACTTTTTAATATTAATGGCATATGCTAAGGAAAATGCCATCAATTTTAAAAGATTGGATATCCCCTTTAATTGATTATTATGGCTTCTATGATGATGTACTGGGTGAATATTGTTGTATTGTAGGAATGACATCAATCTTTTTATGTAACCTTTAGTTCTGACAGAAAGCGGCCAGCTGTGCCATTTCCCTTTTCACCATGCCCGCATGCTTCACAACACTTGTATCAAGAAAGGAAAACCTGGACCCAAAGCATGGTAGGGCAATCATATTGGAATGCGTTGTACCTCCTTTTCTTTTTTTTTAATATCCGCCAGTTACCATACATTATAATGAGGTAGAAAGTGGTTCCTTTGCGCTGACGTGTAACCAAACGATGAGTTGGATTAAACTAACAGATTTATTGATGTCCACTTTTCAAGGCGATCTGGCCTCTACTTCAGGAGAAAACTATAATGACTTAACATTCATATATCTATTTTTCTGTAGGATGAAAAATATAAGCGAGGTTGGGGCAAGGGGTAGACACAAAATACAACGGCTTAGGACACCCTTAATGAGGAGTACATAATATATGGATTAAAAAAGAACATGAATGTTCTGTTGTTACACTTTGTACAAGTTGGATGCGGTGTTAAAGTAGCTGATAATGCTGAGGTTTAATGAGCCCTTCTCTTCATGTAATAATTATTTATTATGCATTGCTTATAAAGCAATTGTCACGCTGTACAAATGCTAATAAGACGCAGTACAGCATAATCCCCACTAGGTGGCAGCAGAGTAGTGAAGGAGAGACAAAGAAACACTGTAATGAAAAGGCAGGTGAAGTTCAGCAGAGTAACTTCAGCAGGTAGTAAACAGGCGAACGACCAGAGGGCAATAGAGTAGTCAAACAGTCAGGGTCTAGCCAGGAGAGTTGAGTCACAGCAAAGGGAGGATCAATATCAAAGTCAGAAAACAGAACCGAGTCGGAAGCCGGGAGATCAGGTATGCAGAGGGAAACACAAACAACAGACAGGAGCGGGAAGTCAGGGACCGGGACAGGCAGACAAATGGGGGAGGGTCAAAGTCAGGACACAGTAGCAGAACAGATCAGGAACACTCACCAGAGCCAGTAAACACACTGCAAGGCAGAAATATCACTGGTACTGAACCATAGGTAGAGAGGCAAGCGATCGTACCCTCCCCGTCGTTTGTGCGACACAGGCATATCGCTGCCCGTGTCACACAACCTCGCTTACACCCGTCACACGCACTTACCTGCCCTGCGAAGTCGCTCTGGCTGGCGACCCGCCTCCTTCCTAAGGGGGCAGGTCGTGCGGTGTCACAGCGACGTCACACGGCATTTGGCCAATAGAAGCGGAGGGGCGGAGATGAGCGGGACGTAACATCCTGCCCACCTCCTTCCTTCCGCATTGCCGATGGAGGCAGGTAAGGAGATGTTCCTCGCTCCTGCGGTGTCACACATAGCAATGTGTGCTGCCGCAGGAACGAGGAACAACATCGCTAACATCCTGAAAATGATTTTTTGTTTCAGGACGACCTCTCCACGGCAAACGATTTTGCCCTCTTTTGCGATCGTTTAAGATTGCTCTTAAGTGTTACACACTGCGATCTCGTTAATGACACCGGATGTGTGTCATAAACAACGTGACCCCGACGATAATTCATTAACAATATCGCAATATCGTAGCATGTAAAGCCCGCTTTAGTCTTGAGATGATCCAACCTGAGGTTCAGTGTTCATACTAAACACAGACATTATAAGAAAAATGAGTTCAGGTTTAGAGATCAGGTACTTTACATATGCAAACCACTCATGCTCAGCCCAGCGAGCCGCTTGCAGTGTTTGAAAAGCTCGCACTGGGGGTAACAACAGCATCATCGGATGTAGTGTGCACCCAAAAAAAAAAAAAAATGGAAAAAACTTTGCCCACCCTGCCCGAAAGTGTCCTGTTTAGGGCTGGCTGCTTGTCGACGGAGACCCGAACTGAACAATTAGTGACTCCCATTGGGGTTCAGATCAAGTCTGGGTTCCAAACTGAACTTTATCTAAAATCCAACTGAATGAGCCAAACCTGAACTTCCATGGGCACACTCATCTCTAGTCTTAGCATAAATACAGAAGATGTAATTCTTATTCTTACCTTGTCACACAGCACAATATTTTATTAACATAGGTATTTAGCATGTCATCTGACAAGATTATTTTATAGGTACAGTATCAAAACCAATAACTATACATGGATACAGCACCAAAATAAGCATCAGTACACAAATACAGAACCACAGCCAACATCAGTACAGAAATACAGCTCCAGAATCATCAGTACCTATGAATATAAAATAAAAACCACTATTAGTACATGAATACAGCAACAGAACCACCATCAGTACATGAATACATCACAAGAACCACCATTAGTAAATGAGTACAGCACCAGAACCACAATCAGTACATGAACACATCACCAAAACCAGCATTAGTACATGAATAGAGCTCAAAAACAATCATCATTACAAATCACAATTCACAAATCTGGCTAAAACCTCATTGGCAATCAAGGCCACTTATAAAAATTTCAGAAGCATGGTAAAATTTTAAAAGATTTCAAAGTTTTTCAAAAAATTGTCATAAACCAATATTTTTGACATTTTGATAAAATTTCCTATAAATTTACAAATATTAGCGATTAACATCCATGATAACTAGCTGAGCTAATGGCTCACAGCAACTTTGTTTCATAATGCTATGTATTTCTGCCATAGCTAGTGACTGTATGCTGTATTATAGATTTTTCTTCTCTTAGGTGCTCCCTGACAAGGAATTACGATAAAGACAAACTTTGGTCCTACTGTGTGGAGGGTCAGAATGTGTCAGGTAAAATTATTAGCTTACTGGTTTTCCATTCTGCTTTTTTTTCCAGGTGAACTCTAATTTATATAATTATTGTAACCCACAGTCTCCAAAGTTGAAAGATTTTGTTTTCAACAATTGAAAAAAGTAAAGTATTACTATTTTTATTTATTTATTTTTTTAAAAAAAATTAACTTTTTTATTGGTATAAAATAAGAAAAATAGTGTTACATTTTATTTTTTTCATTTTAAACACCGAGAGGAGAAACTCCTCATATTTGCCATAAAAAACAAGTGTAGCACAAGCTGACATTACAATTGCAGTAAAAGTGGGCAGGGTATGATGTTGTCTCCTCTCCCCTTCTGGGTGTTGGCAAAGATATAAGGGAGGATGAAGTTTAGGATCACAGTGCAGGGACATTTTGTTGGTGACTGCAAAGTGATACTGACTTGTGGACAGTGAATGACTGTCAATGCCGTTTTGGTTAGTTGGTGCTGTTAACCATATAACATTCTGTGGTTAGATACATACGGGGAGTGTATCATGGGCTGAAGTTGTATACATGGCATATCTCACAAGCTGTGGTTGGATATGGGAACTGTGCAGAAGTGGAGTTTTTCCAAGAGTGGCGATGACACTGTAGAAGGTTGAAGGTTTGAGGGGTGTAGGTGGAGCTGGGGTGGCCCTGAAATTCCTGGTGGCAGCCCTGATAATATATACTATGGTGGAGAAAGGAGGAGCTGGAAGTAGACAAACATTCTGCTTCAAATTCTCAGAAAAAGACAAGGAGACTTGTCCAGCCATTTAAACATTTTCAAATAAATGCAAAATAAATGATAAAAGTAGAAATAATCACCTTACTGATCTCCAGCTGGTCTTCTTTCAATACTTCTCCTGTCCCCCGCTAGTCTCAGTTCTTCCTGTCTCGACACAGACCGGTGACTGCCATAGACAACTCCAACATCTCAGCCCCACTGTGGGGTCTGTGCCAAGTGGTTGGAAGTGACTGACATGTTTGTGTTGAGACCGAGTAAAAAGAACAGAGACTTGAAGGGTAAGCATCAAAGCATGACAGCAGGGATTAAAAAAGAAAAGCATATTTGGTAACGCCAACAAACGACATCAGTAAAACTCCAACTCATACCATAAAAAACAAGTCCTTTGGTGGAACTTATTTTTTTGTTTCCCTGTCCGAAAAAGTTAACAAAAGTTAAATATAAATTATGATTTATGAAAAGTAAAAAGCTGTTTATCTATGAATTTAAAAAAAAAATTACATGGTCATTACAGGGGTTCTCCAGGAATAGAAAAAAAATCCATAAGTAAATGAAATATCATTATGATAAATTCTTAATTACAGTGATCCCTCACCTATCGCTGGAGGTACGTTCTAGAGAACCCCGCGATAGGTGAAATTCCGCAAAGTAGAGGCGCTATATATACTCTATTATTTACCTGTATTTTTCGGATTAGAAGACGCACTTGGGAGGAAAATGAGGGGTACGTCTTACCAGCCGAGTCTAGCTTACCAGGGGGTGGTGGAAAATGATGACATAAGGCAGGGGCAATAGTGTGGACTGTGCGCTGCAGAAGGTGAAACAGGGGCCATCTTGAAAATGTCGGTGGTGCGGGCTAAAAATATTGGTGTCTGGAGTCAACGCGTGAGCAGATTGAGCTCTCGGCTCAAGATCTCTTCTGCATATGTGCCGCCTCCGGCCCATTGATCTCCCAGCAGCGAACACAAGAAAAATGAGGTGGCATGTGTGCAGATGAGATCTTGGTTCATCATTGAGAGAACAGTTCAATCTGCGCATTCGCCATCTCTGGGTGCCATATCTTTGAAGCCCACACTGCTGACAGTTTCTGGATGTTCCTACCAGTGCCTGCAGTGAGCACCTGGCACACCTGCTGCACTGCCTGCAGCATCGTCCTGATCCACCATCGCCCCTGCCTCCTGTGACCCTGCTCCACCACCCCCCTCTCGGTACCTCCGACACAGTGAAGTCGCAATAAGTGAACTGTGATATAGCGGGGGAAGATTGTATTTTTAATTTGGAAATTATACTATATAGTAATCACTATAGAATTAAAATGGTTGTCAACTTGTTACACTTAAGCAGGCTTTACATGCTACGATATCGTTAATGAATTATCGTCGGGGTCACAGTGTTTGTGACGCACATCTGGCATCATTAACGATATTGCAGTGTGTGACACTTATGAGCGACCTTAAACGATCGCAAAAACGGCCAAAATCATTTTCTGCTTATTAGCGATGTTGTTCCTCGTTCCTGCGGCAGCACACATCGCTATGTGTGACACCTCAGAAGCGACGAACATCTCCTTACCTGCGTCTACCGGCAATGCGAAAGGAAGGAGGTGGGCGGCATGTTACGGCCGCTCATCTCCGCCCCTCCGCTTCTATTGGACGCCTGCTGTGTGACGTCGCTGTGACGCCGCACGAACCGCCCCCTTAGAAAGGAGGCGGATCGCCGGCCAGAGCGACGTCGCAGGGCAGGTAAGTGCGTGTGACGGGGTTAAGCGAGGTTGTACGCCACGGGCAGCGATTTGCCCGTGTCGCACAATCGACAGGGGCGGGTACGATCGCTTGCGATCTCGCTAGCGAGATCGCAGCGTGTAAATCCCACTTAAGAGTTACATATCCTCAATTGTTAGATAAGATGCCTGTGAGCATGTACAGTATAAGCTCGGCAACCCTCCCTTCATGTGTCGTATATGATGTGCTCCTACTGGTATCCTGATCTATCATTATATATACTTGTGATGGTGAGGAAAAAGGCCAGCCACTCTGTGACGGGGTCCTTCTCCCATATCACACAATCATGAGAGCGAGAGATGATGGAACAATCCAAAGAACATTTATTCCAAGCAAATCAAACGGTCCATAACATAATCCACCATACATAGGGTAAAAAATAGTCCAGAAACACAAATATAGTCCAGTAAGCCATAAATGTCCAGGTCTCTCTGGGGAGCCACAGCTACTGCCCTAGAGGATGACTCGTCCTGCTTCTCTTGAAGTTCTCAAACAGACTCCTCTCTTCTCCTGCTCAGCCAGACTGAATCACTAATCCCTCAGCTAAGCAGAGAGTTTAGGTAGATTCCAGGCCCCCTCCCCCACACCTAGGGACAGAAGCACTGCAAGGAGTTATAACCCTACAGACAGGATAAACAATACATTGAATAGACAGACCACGACGCCCAAAACATGAACCCACATAAAATGGTACATAACCCACAATATCACACAATCACACACTCACACTGCTGTCAATCATGTCTTTCTGTTCTAATATTGGAGATACCAAGGCTGCTGACAAGGAAGACACTGCTCACATTGCTGGACACCATGTCTATCTGATCCAATACCAGAGATCACAGAGATGTTGATGTAAGAAGAGGTAGCTCACACTGCAGCTCACCATGTCTATCTGATCTGATACTGGAGATACCATGTGTGCTGAGGTGAGAGAAGGCTGCTCACACTGCTGACCACTATGTTTATAACATACTATTCTTGGTCATACAGTAAAGTGACTGCTCCCCAAACTACTAGTTCCGAAGGAATACATTAATACTCAAAAGGGGGATCATATAGTAACCCTCAAACACAGAGAAAAACACCAGGATAAAAATAATCATTTTATTAATAATATATTAAGAAAATATATATTACAATTAAGAGATGATGTTACAGACAATATGAGGAATCTGAAAAAGGGCACAAAGAATATACCCAGGTAAGTATATACAATGCTATAAAATCCAAAAATATAGTCACAAATATGCTATCTCTCAAAATAGTTTATATAAATGCACATATAAAGAACTAGAATACTTCAAGCATGAATGCCATATAAATCAAATCACAAAAAAATAAATATATGCATATCTGTGAAGTGCATTGCATATATATATAAATCCAAGATAAATCCAACCACAGTCAGAAGATAGACATGAATCAATGTTAAATCAATGTTAAACAAGAGGTAAATAGTATTCATATAAGATTATACTGTTGGTAATGGTGGACATTCCTTAACTGATCTATTGTTACGGCTTGCTGCATTGCCTGCATTTACTGAGACCTGTTCTCATATATAGATCAGTTATGCCATCTAGTGGTTATGTGTGATATGACCACTTATATTATTACTATATACCTCTTGTTTAACATTGACTCATGTCTGTATCTTCTGACTGTGGTTATTATCTTGGATTTATATACATACAATGCAGTTGACAGATATGCATATATTTATTTTTATGTGATTTGATTTATGTGGAATTCATGTTGAACTATGTATTTATATAAACTATTTTGAGAGATAGCATATTTGTGACTTTACTTTTGGATTTTATAGCATTGTATATATCTTTGTGCCTTTTCTCAGGTCCCTCATATTTTCTGTGACGTTCCTCTTAATTTTAATATATGTCTTTTTAATATATAATTAATAGAATGATTACTTTTACCCTGGTGTTTTGCTCTGTGTTTGATGGATCCTATATGATCCTCCTTTTTTGAGTATTAATGACCACTATGTTTATCTGATTCAAAACTGAAAATATCAGGAGTGCTGAGGTAGAAAATTGCTTTCCAGTCTGTATTTCTGATCTAATACTGAGGATACTAAGAGTGCTGAGGTAAGAAGAGACTGCTCACACTGCTGATCACCTTATTTTTCTGATTTAATATTAGAGATCTCAGAGTTGCTGAGGTAAGAAGAGACTGCTCACACTCCTGTCTACCAGGTTTATCTGATCTAATGCTGGCTATACCAGGGGTACTGAGGTTAGAAGAGGTTTCTCACACTGCTGTCTACCCTGTCTTTATGATCTAATACTGGATATACCAAAATTGGTCAAATAAGAAGAGGTCTCTTACCCTGCTGTCTGCCTTATTTATTTGATCTAATAATGGGGATAACAGAGGGGCTGAGGTTCTAAGGGGATACTCATACTGCTGCTATCTGATCTGATTCTGGAGATACAAGGGGTGCTCAAGTAGGAAGAGACTGCTCACACTACTGTCCATCTTGTCTTTCTGAATAACAAAATATGTTATAAATTATATGCAGGTCACAGCAGTGGTGCTTCCAAGTACCCATGTTGACAGGCTTCTGTACTAAACAGTATGCTTTCTTGTATATCTGTGTCTATACAGGAGATAGAGCTGTGTATAAAAATGGGGTTCCTACCACTATAAAGATGTATTAAAAATATTATATGACGTGATGATAAAATGGAGAATATATAACTTTCAGTATTTAAGCAAAGTCATTTAAGAATCTGATTTTATTGTTGCATAAATGCCAGTATATATTTTCTTTTTACAGATCATTGTGAGAACAACCCGTGTGAGCCAAGAGGTGTGTGTGAAAGGGCTTTAAGGGGTTACAACTGTATATGCAATGAGCCATACACAGGCAAGGATTGCAAGAAAGGTAAGGAGAAAATCTTCTTTGAAATCTGAGATGTTAAAATGAACCTGTACCATTGAGAATGGAGGAGATATCTGATTATAAGGAATGTCAGTAAAGATACCATAAGGAAATATTGGCAGTATTAAAGCCCGCTTTACACACTACAATATATCTTACGATGTGTCGGCGGGGTCACGTTGTAAGTGACGCACATCCGGCATCGTAAGGTACATTGCAGTGTGTGACAGGTACGTGCGATTGCGATTGAACGGTAAAACGTTCATCCCATGCACGTCGTTCATTCCTCAGGAATTGAACGTGAGGTTGTTCATCGTACCCGGGGTAGCACACATCGCAGTGTGTGACACCCCGGGAACGATGAACAGATCTTACCTGCGTCCCGCGGCTCCCGGCCAGCAATGCGGAAGGAAGGAGGTGGGCGGGATGTTTACGTCCCGCTCAGCTCCGCCCCTCCGCTTCTATTGGCCGGCTGCTGCGTGACGTCGATGTGACGCTGAACGTCCCTCCCACTCCAGGAAGTAGACATTCGCCGCCCACATCGAGGTCGTATGGACGGGTAAGTACGTGTGACGGGGGTTAATCGTTTGTGCGGCACATTCAACAAAATTGAACGTGCCGCACATACGATGGGGGCGGTTACGATCGCATACGATATCATATGCAGAATCGTAACATGTAAAGCAGGCTTAAGAGTATGTCTACATGGCATCTTTTGCTGCAATTGTTTGGGTGTGACAAATTGCTAAAAAAAGGGAACTATTCATTTCTATGTAAAAACATCTTGCTGTTCATATATTTAGGCTTTTGAACACAGTTTTAATTTTTAGGCTTTCAAAAGATGCCATGCATTTAATAGAAGCAGTGTACTTTTTTAAGCGTTTTCTGATAGGAAGACACACAATAGTTTACAATAGAAGTCAACGGGAAGGCTAAAAAATCACCCAGATGTTGTTATTTTGAGTACGATGCCAGTGTTTTTGCACCAAAAAGAATTAAATAAAAATTCTAGAAAACCAGAGAAAAGACCGAATCCTGAAGTGTCTTCTGCTTTAAAAATGACACACTGGATACATACCCTAAGGCTCGTGCAGCCGCATTTTTGGTTACAGTGCTTTCTACTGGTAAAAATGTACAGCAATCAGACCAATGTTTTGGCTGTTCAGATGACCCTTTTTCACACGGATGAAATGCAATCATGAAAAAAAAGCATGATGCACTAGTCTTTTCCATATTTTGGATGAGACTTGACAATTTAAAGGGGTGGTTCACTACTCACCATTAGTGGCCACATCGCTGTAAAACTCATATGGAAGGCTTTTTCCAAAAACCTTGTGTAGCACATTCTGACCTTGAATGGTGCTATTGCAGTCCTTTCATCCTCATCACGTCACCCATCACGTCACCCATGGGCTCCGTGACCTCTGAGACCCGGTGATGTCATGTCAACTTCCAGTTGACCAAATATCACCAAGGCCGGCCCCAGTCTCCCTGAGTGACTGGGCTGTGGGCGGTGTTTTTCCACTCATCGCAGCCCAGCATCTCGCACTCTCTCTCCTTCACTGCACAGCGCTGCAAGCAGGAGCGATGCTGGGCTGTGATGAGCGGTGAAATTCCGCCCACAGTCAAGTCACTCAGGGAGACTGGGGCCGGCCGCGGTGCTGTCGGGTCAACTGGAAGTTGACGTGACATCACCGGATCTCACAGGTCACGGAGCGCGGGGGTCACGTGATGGGGATGAGTGGACCGCAATAGTGCCGCTCAGAAGCAGAATGTACTACACAAGGTAATTGACAAAAAGCCTTCCCTATGAGTTTTACAGTGATGTGGCCACTAAAGGGGAGTAGTGAACCACCCCTTTAAGTCTATATAGCATCTGATTTTTACTGATACATTGTAATTCTTTAACATAGGAATCTGTATTTGTTCCAAATTTCAATAACTGTATAATAACAAATGCCACACAGATTGTATATGAATGACAATACAGGTGATTTTTTTTCTCTGGATGAATATTGGACTATTTTTTATACACTTTTCACCCTGTGAATGGGGAGTAGGCATGTTAAATTTGCTGTTATCGTTCACACGCTCTCATACTGGTCACTGGAAGTTCAGCATGGCTCCTCATGGCAAAGAAATCTCTGAGGATCTGAAAAAGAATTGTTACTCTACATAAAGATGAATATAGCACAACAATATTTTGGGGTCAAACTAATTATTAAGGGAATGTTCCCTAATCCACAAACTCCCAAGAGCAATCTAATATATCAAAGAAGGGAGACTGACGCAGGAGTTTGTGTTGAATAAAGAAGCACAATGAGCATCGGATTTCTATGAACCTCATCCATTTTGCTGGAGCTGTAGAACCATGCATTTTTTTGCACGACAAATAGATGCTTTCTTTGAAGATTTCACAGAAAAATGTTGTTATTCGTGACAAATACTGGAATAATACTATGAATAACCCAAGCCTGAATATTTAGTATTCGCTCATCACTAATAATAATAATAATAAAAAAAATAGGTTTGGTATAGAAAAAATATTAGTTAATTTGACAGGATGTTAATATCATTAGGTCACCCTCTTCATTATAGACATATGTCGCGGGCGGAGGAGGGGACGCTGCGCTCTCCCACTGCTCGGGTCCGGCTGCCGCTGCTGCTGCGGCCGCTGCTGCTGCTCGGTGGTGGCTCGAGCGGTGGGCCGGATCCCGGGGACTCGAGCGGCGCTCCTCGCCCGTGAGTGAAAAGGGGATTTGATTGTGGGGATTTATTGTCCGTGACGCCATCCACGGTTGTGGTGATTTTGGTGACACCACCGCTGCTCTGAATGGGGATCCCGGGAGCGGTGACAGGGAGCAGCTGAGTTGTTATTTCTCCCCTCCGTGGGTAGGGGGTTGGTTGTCCCGGGGCCCAGTGATGGGGTAGGTAGGGATGATGGCAGGCGGGTTGCGGGGCCTGGTGAGGTGCAGGGTCGCAGGGGCAGCGCTGTGCCGTACGGCACGGGGGTACTCACTCAGCCTGAGACGATGACACAGTTCTCGGTAAAACACACGGCTGGATGG
Source organism: Anomaloglossus baeobatrachus (assembly GCF_048569485.1). Lineage (NCBI taxonomy): Eukaryota > Metazoa > Chordata > Amphibia > Anura > Aromobatidae > Anomaloglossus > Anomaloglossus baeobatrachus. Next base: position 116,951,577 of record NC_134356.1, on the reverse strand, counting down.
ACGGGTCCCCCAGACGGCTGCGGTTGTTTCTTCCCCGTAGGTTAGTGATGACTGTCTCTCCCTACACCTAGGTTCTATGTTGATTCCGATGGGTTCCCACCGGTAACCCGCTCCCCGACTTGGATGTGGGCTGGATGAGCCCCTTTTGCCCGCAGGCGCTGGCCCTGGGAAACGGTTGCCCTTGGCGGTGGCGGTGTCTCCCCTTCACGGTTGGACGGTTGCCTTATGTCGGGACTTGACTGTTTGGAAACCCAGGAGGTCCCCTTCACTAACGGATTCGGCAAATTCACGGCGACTCCTAGCCTTGCCGGGGTCCGAAAAGCCCCTGCCAATGGTGCTGGCTTCTCCTTGTGTACCGGTCCGGTACCGCCGGGCCACCGCCCGTCCACGGTCCTTACGGCAAACTCCGATAGGCCACTCCTGCAGGCGGTCACCACCGTCTGCCAACCTTGCTGCTTTGTCCGGGCAATACACCCGGACTCACTTCAGTCTGCTCTCTTGCCACTTCACTACTGCTCACTTTCCCTCCTTCCACTTTCACTGTCAAAACTCAACTCTGTTTTTTCCCTCCTCCAGGACTGTGAACTCCTTGGTGGGTGGAGACCAACCGCCTGGCTCCACCCCCTGGTGTGGACATCAGCCCCTGGGGGAGGCAACAAGGGTTTTGTGTCTGGCCTAGATGTGCCTAACCGGGGTGTAGGGTGTGGTGGTGTAGTTACCTGTGGCCCCTGGCTTGTCCAGGGCGCCACATTCCCCCTTAGCAAAATGCAGACCGTCTGCGGGCTGCCCGTCCATCACCGGTTTTATTTTCACCAACTGAAAAAGATATAAATAACGGTAACAGACATACAATTAAAATAACATCTTCCCACATCGGGAGGTACTCTTACTTAAACGTTGCAACGGTAAACGGTTACGGCTTCCGCTCTCTCCCACCCAAGCAACCTGGCCCTGATGCTGCCCCTAAGCAAACAGGCAGCACCCCTTGACCCCCAGTCCTGCACAAGTTGCCCGAGCGGGTTCTGTCCTTTTCAGGGGACCCACGTCCATGGGGAGCCCCTGAAACCCCCAGAGGATTGCCACCGGTTCCGGTGGTGGCTGGGCCCCAGCCTACTCCACTGCGGGCCCTTCCTCCAATCTGTCTCTCCGGAGGCGGCAACGGTGGGAGCTGCAACAAAATAATTATTTACAGGCCACAAGTTTGTGGTTGCCTTGCAAGTTCTCAGGCATGTTCATAGTAGTTTCTATGTAAAGAGGTGAAGGGGGGTCCCAACGGGGACCAGCTGCCGGCTACGACCGGTTCCAAATCAGCAGTAAATCAGATGACTTTCCAGCAATTATTCATTTTCATTTTCAAACTTCAAAACTTTTAACACATACAGTTTTCTTGTGGTCCCAACGGGGACGGTGACAATGGCATTCCGCCGCCCTTACCCTGATTCTTCAGCTGAGGCGGACCCATCCTCCGCCACCAGCATATCAAACATGCACTGACATGCCTGTTGTGACAGGGGTGCCCGGTATCCATTCCCACCGGTGCGCGGGGTGTAGAAAACCACCGGGTCTCCTTCATAGCGGGGACGCTCACTTGCCCCCTCAAACTCTGAGATGGGCTCGACGCTGGGTGCCGCATTTTCCAGGTCCCCGGCCCTTGGCACATCAGGCTCCAATGTTGTAGCACGGTGCAGCAGATCAGGTTGACCAACACTGGGACGCCCCGTAGGTAATGGCAGTGGCGATACAAGAGCCGAGACCGGACCGGGCCCCCCAGCCGCAGTGGCCGGTCCCTGTGGGACATGGAGGCGTGGGTCACCCGTTGGCTCCATCACGCCGGCTCCCATCGCATACATCGGGACAGTCGCCACCAGCGCTTCCACCTCGCTGGTCCACTGCTCCATCATCTGGAAAATCTGATTCTGTTGACGTTGGTTGAACTCAACTACTCTGGCTCTCATCCACGCCACCGTCCCGGGCTCGGGCACGGAACCCGGCGCAATTACTGCCGGGGCCTCCAACACATTTTCGTTAAGGGGCCTCGGCTCCAGTGGCCTCTGGGAAAGCAGTTCAGGGCTGTCCCGGGCGTCTGCAGCCGGTTGGTTCGCTTGGGCGGACGGGCAGGGTACCGCTACTGGTTGGACAGGTAGCGGGCCTAGTGGCGGGGCGGCAGCGGCTAACGCGGGTAGCGGGGTAGGCAGCAGGGTGAACGGGTGTAGGCCGGGCCCCTCAGCCGCAGTGGCCGATCCCTTGGGAATACAGGGACGTGGGTCTCTTACCCGTTCCTCCAGATCTTCCTCCACCTCGCATCTCCGCATAGCAGCCACCACGTCTGCCATGTCAGCCTCCCACTCCTCCAGGAGGAGCTGCATCCGGGCTTGCAGACGATGACTCAGCGGGGCAGTTCGGTCCTCCATCCACGCCGCTGTGCCGGGCGCGGGGGTCTCGCTGTTGTTAGCTGGAGCGGACATCTCAGCAATGATGCTTTCCAGGAACTAGCAGCAAGATGGCCACAGGGTCCTGGTGTCCCTGCTTTTATAGCCACGCTCACATGCGGCCAGCCGCCATTCGTCTCCCTTAGCCTCTTTCCGGCCCCTCCTCTACAAGGGTGGGGTTTTGGCCTTCGCGCCTCCACTACTCGAGGAGACGCTCGAGCGGGAACTTTTCGCGCCAAAGATGGCGGCTTCTGAAATTTTTCGGCCGGACACCTCCGGCGGTAACAAGGCGCACCTCTACCAGACGGCAGAGCGGTAAGATCCTGTTCGTGACGCCAAGTTGTCGCGGGCGGAGGAGGGGACGCTGCGCTCTCCCACTGCTCGGGTCCGGCTGCCGCTGCTGCTGCGGCCGCTGCTGCTGCTCAGTGGTGGCTCGAGCGGTGGGCCGGATCCCGGGGACTCGAGCGGCGCTCCTCGCCCGTGAGTAAAAAGGGGATTTGATTGTGGGGATTTATTGTCCGTGACGCCACCCATGGTTGTGGTGATTTTGGTGACACCACCGCTGCTCTGAACGGGGATCCCGGGAGCGGTGACAGGGAGCAGCTGAGTTGTTATTTCTCCCCTCCGTGGGTAGGGGGTTGGTTGTCCCGGGGCCCGGTGATGGGGTAGGTAGGGATGATGGCAGGCGGGTTGCGGGGCCTGGTGAGGTGCAGGGTCGCAGGGGCAGCGCTGTACCGTACGGCACGGGGGTACTCACTCAGCCTGAGACGATGACACAGTTCTCGGTAAAACACACGGCTGGATGGATGGGTCCCCCAGACGGCTGCGGTTGTTTCTTCCCCGTAGATTAGTGATGACTGTCTCTCCCTGCACCTAGGTCCTATGTTGATTCCTATGGGTTCCCACCGGTAACCCACTCCCCGACTTGGATGTGGGCCGGAGGAGCCCCTTTTGCCCGCAGGCGCTGGCCCTGGGAAACGGTTGCCCTTGGCGGTGGCGGTGTCTCCCCTTCACGGTTGGACGGTTGCCTTATGTCGGGACTTGACTGTTTGGAAACCCAGGAGGTCCCCTTCACTAACGGATTCGGCAAATTCACGGCAACTCCTAGCCTTGCAGGGGTCCGAAAAGCCCCTGCCAATGGTGCTGGCTTTTCCTTGTGTACCGGTCCGGTACCGCCGGGCCACCGCCCGTCCACGGTCCTTACGGCAAACTCCGATAGGCCACTCCTGCAGACGGTCACCACCGTCTGCCAACCTTGCTGCTCCGTCCGGGCCACACACCCGGACTCACTTCAGTCTGCTCTCTTGCCACTTCACTACTGCTCACTTTCCCTCCTTCCACTTTCACTGTCAAAACTCAACTCTGCTTTTTCCCTCCTCCAGGACTGTGAACTCCTTGGTGGGTGGAAACCAACCACCTGGCTCCACCCCCTGGTGTGGACATCAACCACTGGGGGAGGCAACAAGGGTTTTGTGTCTGGCTTAGATGTGCCTAACCGGGGTGTAGGGTGTATGTGATGGTGTAGTTACCTGTGGCCCCTGGCTTGTCCAGGGCGCCACACATACACATCAACTAATACACTTCAGACCACTAAGTATTAAGCATTAGTTTTAAAAATAATATACTAATATGGTTTAAAAAAAAACAAACATTATTTTTGAAGACGTAAAAGAGGGAGATTTAATCTTATATATATATATATATATATATTTATATATATATATATATATATATATGTTACGTGGGGGACCCGGGGAAGCGTGCCAAGATGGTATAGAGACAGCTTCCGCCGGTCAAGGTCCACTGTGCGGTGTAGGGGACCGCTGCTACGGTTGAAGAGTGAGCGGGTTGCTGCTGACGATCGTCTGTTACGTCACAGGCGATCTGCATACACCGGCTCGCCCTAACCCGTGAGGGTTGTATGGAATGGGGCACAGTGGTGCCCACGCAGAAGTCACGGAAACATGGCATGAGGGTAGCACAGCGGTGCCCACGCACGTGTGCTGTAACAACAAGGTGAGTTTGGAGGAGCTCACCGAGGGCAGGAACACGGCCTACCAACAAGGTACTGCCTGGGCAGTAAGGGCAAAGCCCACAAGTAGACAAAATGCCTGAACAGTGGCGTAGCAGCACGCTGCCAGACACCCAACAATAGAGAACGGTCGCGCGCCGCCATATTGGCAGGCGGAGCTTTTAAGAATGTGCAGCTCCATCCAAAGGCGGGCGCGAGGGGTTGACGACGGATTTGGGCCAATCAGAGTCCAGGACGTCCCAGCCCGGCCAGTCAGGGTTTACCACGTCATCAGCCTCACTGATGTCCAAGTAATCGGCTTGCGGCGCATCATCAAGCCGTGTGACGTTAGTGGGCGAATCAAAACATGCCACGTGGTGCACATGCGCATCTTCCCGCCTCTGGGACATAGAGGCGGGGTCTGGGGTTTCACAATGTGCAGGGATAACAGAACTTTTGCTGCTTCCCTGAGCAGCTATCCTCTGCACATTGCGTAATCTCCTAGACCTTTGGCGCTGCTGAGCAGGAGGGCTCGTGGCAGGCAAGGAATGGGAGACCACATCGTTCCTTGCACCAGGGGAGCCACGAGGTGTAACACACACATATATATAACAAAGGGGTATTGATACTGTGATTGTTTGATCTCTCATAACCTTATATTGTAATACCACAGTGTTGCAATACATAATAAAAGCGTGATTCACTTACTGAGCTCAGATTTCAGCAGGTCTCCGACTGTGTTGGTAGCCACCAATCATTTAAGCGGTTAATCTACAGTCATCAGAGCTTCTTCACTGTCTATATAACACATTTGGGCAAAAAGTGTGTTAGCAGTGTCGCGGGCGGGGAGGGGACGCTGTGCTCACCACGCTTTGGTCCGGCACTGCTGCTACTGCTGCTCGGTGGCTCGAGCGGTGGGCTTGATCCGGGGACTCGAGCGGCGCTCCTTGCCCGTGAGTGAAAGGGGAATAGTTCTTGGGGTTTGGGAAGTCGGTCTGTGACGCCACCCACGGTTTGTGGTGAGGTTGGGGACACCACCGCTGCTCTGGACGGGGATCCCGGGAGCGATGACAGGGAGTGGCCGAGATGTTTCTCTCCCCTCCGTGGGTAGGGGGGTTTTGGTGGTCCCGGGGCCCGGTGATGGTGACTGAAAGGTGGATGGCGGGGTTTGGTGAGGTGCAGGGTCGCGGGGGCAGCGCAGTGCCAGACGGCATGGTGGTACTCACTCAGCCAATAACGTAGACTGAGTCTCTGGTAAAACAAACGGCTGGATGGACGGGTCCCGCAGCCGGCCGCGGTGGTCACTCCCGGTAGGTTGGCGGTGACTGTCTCTCCCTGCACCTGTGATGTGTTTTCGGCTCCGATGGCTTCCCACCGGTAACCCGCTCCCCAGCGGTGTATTTGCCAGAGGAGCCCCTTTTTGCCCGCAGGCTCTGGAACTGGGAACTCTAGCTGTGGCGGTAGCTGTATTTCCCTTCACGGTTGAGCGGTTGCCTTCAGTCGGGTCTTTGCTGCTGGGAAACCCGGAGGTTCCCGTCGCTGACGGATTTGACCGGTTTAACGGCGACTCCAAGCCTGGTCGGGGTCCGTAGTCCCTGCCGAATGGTGCTGGCTTCTCTTCGCTCCCCGGTTCCGTACCGGCGGGCCACCGCTCGTCCCTGGTCCTTACGGTTATGCGTCAATCGGCCTCTCCTGCAGACGGTCACCACCGTCTGCCAACCTTGCTCTTGGGTGCCCGGGCCACGTACCCAGACACGGTCAGTCTGCTCTTGCTCCTCAACTACCACCTCACTCAACTCTCAACTCCTTTCTCTCTCTCTCTGCCCTCCTTTTCCCACCTCCAGGACTGTGAACTCCTCAGTGGGTGGGGCCAACCGCCTGGCTCCACCCCACCTGGTGTGGACATCAGCCCCTGGAGGGAGGCAACAAGGATTTGCGTGTGTGACTGATGTGCCTAACCGGGGTGTGGGGTGTGTTGTTGCAGTACCTGTGACGTCCTGGCTTGTCCAGGGCGCCACATTCCCCCTTGGTTAAACACAGACCGTCCGCGTGCTGCCCGTCCATCACGGGTTTTATTTTTGTAACTGTAGAAAAAGGGGAAAAACATATAAAACATTTAAACATAAGCATATTATAAATCTTCCCTTACGGGAGGCACTTTCTTAAACATTGCTATCGGTAGTCAATTTTATTAACGGTAACGGCTTCCGCTCTTCCCCCCGCCCAAACAACCTGGCCCTGACGCTGTCCCTAAGAAATGGGCAGCACCCCTTGCCCCAGTCCATCACCAGGCTGCCCGAGCGGGTACGGTCCCTTTCTGGGGACCCACGTCCATGGGGAACCCCTGACCCCCGGAGGATGGCCACCAGTCCAGGTGGTGACCGGGCCCCAGCTTACTCTGCTGCGGGCCCTTCCTCCAATCTGCTTCTCCGGAGGCGGTCACGGAATAAAGCAAATATATTTACATGCCACAAGTTTGTGATTGCCCTGCAAGTTCTCGGGCGTGTCCGTAAGCAGTTTCTTACGCAAACGGTGCAGAAAGTCCCTACGGGGACTAGTTGCCGGCAACGGCCAGTTCAAACACGGTTGCAAATCAGATAAACATCGGTTTATTACTTTTCTTATCATTCGGTTACTTATTCATTTACTCACTTAACAACGGTACTGGTGGTCCCAACGGGGACAACTTACAGCGGAGGATCGCTGACTTTGGGGCGGCTACCACCGCAGGGGGTCGGCCCACTCAGGGACCGGACGGTACATCGGGTTCTCCTTCCATAAGCAGTGCAGCCCGGAACTGCTGATCGCCGTTGGAAACGGTGGCGGGAGCAGCGTGCTCGGAACCTCTTCTTCCATCAGCCGCACTCTTTCTGAACCTCCTGCTGCGGTGCTGGCCCCCGGCTCCCATACTATCAAGGCTGGTTCAGGAGCTTGGGTGGCCTGATCGCGACGCGTCACTGCTGCAGCGGCCCCTTGCTCACGGGCCCACACCACGGCAATCATTCTACGCATCTCTGCCTTCCAATCCAGCAGCTGCTGCAAGCTCTGCGCCCTCACCTTCAAGCAGAACCGGCCCAGCTCCCACTCCAGCCAAGCAGCGGTCCCAGCGGAGAGGTCACCCGGGCCGCAATCCTCAAAGGCTACTCCACCTCGGTTCCCCCAGAGCTTAGACGCTCCCGTGGCGGGCGCTCCGGCGCTCCAATTCGAGGACGCCGCCATCTCTCCATCCGCGTCCCCCCTTGGTTTCTTTCTGGCACCTCCTCTTCAGGGGCGGAGCTTCGGCTTTCGCGCCTCCACTGCTCGGGAAGACGCTCGAGCGGGGAACTTTTCACTCCCAAGATGGCGGCTTCTGAAAATTTTCGGCCAGACACCTCCGGCGGGACACAAGGCGCACTTCTACCAGGCGGTAGAACGGTAAGATCCTGTTCGTGACACCAAGTTGTCGCGGGCGGGGAGGGGACGCTGCGCGCACCACGCTCGGGTCCGGCGCTGCTGCTACTGCTGCTCGGTGGCTCGAGCGGTGGGCCGCATCCGGGGACTCGAGCGGCGCTCCTCGCCCGTGAGTGAAAGGGGAATAGTTCTTGGGGTTTTAGAAGTCGGTCCGTGACGCCACCCACGGTTTGTGGTGAGGTTGGGGACACCACCGCTGCTCTGGACGGGGATCCCGGGAGCAATGACAGGGAGCAGCCGAGATGTTTCTCTCCCCTCCGTAGGTAGGGGGGTTTTGGTGGTCCCGGGGCCCGGTGATGGTGACTGAAAGGTGGATGGCGGGGTTTGGTGAGGTGCAGGGTCGCTGGGGCAGCGCGGTGCCAGACGGCACGGTGGTACTCACTCAGCCAATAACGTAGACGGAGTCTCTGGTAAAACAAACGGCTGGTTGGACGGGTCCCGCAGCCGGCTGCGGTGGTCACTCCCGGTAGGTTGGCGGTGACTGTCTCTCCCTGCACCTGTGATGTGTTTTCGGCTCCGATGGCTTCCCACCGGTAACCCGCTTCCGAGCAGTGTATTTGCCAGAGGAGCCCCTTTTTGCCCGCAGGCTCTGGAACTGGGAACTCTAGCTGTGGCGGTAGCTGTATTTCCCTTCACGGTTGAGCGGTTGCCTTCAGTCGGGTCTTTGCTGCTGGGAAACCCCGGAGGTTCCCGTTGCTGATGGATTTGACCGGTTTAACGGCGACTCCAAGCCTGGTCGGGGACCGTAGGCCCTGCCGAATGGTGCTGGCTTCTCTTCGCTCCCCAGTTTGGTACGGGTGGGCCACCGCCCGTCCCCGGTCCTTACGGTTATGCGTCAATTGGCCTCTCCTGCAGATGGTCACCAACGTCTGCCAACCTTGCTTTTGGGTGCCCGGGCCACGTACCCGGACACGTTCAGTCTGCTCTTGCTCCTCAACTACCACCTCACTCAACTCTCAACTCCTTTCTCTCTCTCTGTCCTCCTTTTCCCGCCTCCAGGACTGTGAACTCCTCAGTGGGTGGGGCCAACCGCCTGGCTCCACCCCACCTGGTATGGACATCAGCCCCTGGAGGGAGGCAACAAGGATTTGCGTGTGTGACTGATGTGCCTAACCGGGGTGTGGGGTGTGTTGTTGCAGTACCTGTGACGTCCTGGCTTGTCCAGGGCGCCACAGCAGCTTAGGCTATGTGTCCATGTTGCTTTTTACCTGCTTTTTACCTGCTTTTTCAACTGCAGCGTTTAATGCCAAAATGGATGTTCAGCTTAGTCTGTGGGAATTTGGGTTGGGTTGCCCAAATTTCTGCCACAAAAAGGCTGCAGTTTGAACTGCATAGTGGGGTTTAGAAACCCAAATTCCCACAGACTAAGCTTGAAGAGCAGAACACATCCATTTTGGCATTAAATGCTGCAGTTGAAAAAGCAGGTAAAAAGCAACGTGGACACATAGCCTAATGCTGTTACTTTGCAATGGCTATAGGCAACCAGAACAATCTTACTGTGAGGCAATCTTCATAAATGAGGCCCACGTTACTTTTGCAGTGGCTATAGGCAACCAGAATGCTCTTACTGTGAGGCAATTTTCATAAATGAGGTCCCTGTTACTTTTGCATTGGCTATAGGCAACCAGAATAATCTTACTATGAGGCAATCTTCATAAATGAGGCCCTTGTTACTTTTTGCAGTGGCTATAGGCTAACCAGAACAATCTTACTATGGGGCAATTTTCAGAAATGATGCTTCCTGTTACTTTTGCAGTGCTATAGACAACCAGAATGATCTTACTGTGAGGCAATTTTCATAAATGAGGCCCCAGTTAGTTTTGCAGTGGCGATAGACCACCAGAATGATCTTACTGTGAGGCAATTTTCATAAATGAGGCCCCAGTTAGTTTTGCAGTGGCGATAGACCACCAGAATGATCTTACTGTGAGGCAATTTTCATAAATGAGGCCCCAGTTAGTTTTGCAGTGGCGATAGACCACCAGAACCCTCTTACTGCTTGTTAAATTACCTGATTCAGTAAGTTTTGTGGCGAGTCACTCTTCAGATGCACCTGATTCACTAAAATTCATACACATCTGAATGAATCTGGCGCCACTGACTCCAGCACGTCTCCTCCTTAAGACCGGAGTGAACAAGCCTTGTATGTTGTACATTTTTCATAGGTCATAAGAAAGGAAATTAGCTGTTATAAACACACACATAATTCCACATGCCACAAAGAAGTACTACAATATTCTACACGTGGCTCCAGACTCTGGCTCTAAAGTCCACGTTAAAAATAAATCTCAGTTTATGAGTCCACAGCGTCTTTTAGATGCAGTCACAACCACCCAGTTTTCCCATGCAAAACCACTACAGGTAAAAGCCATCGGTTTTTTCATTGTTCTCTCGCATTTTACTCATTGGCGCATTGGCGAGTATAGAGAGCGGGCAGCTTCAGAAGAGTGAACGTCACTTCATTTAACCGCTAAGGCTATGTCTGCACTTTGCGTTTCAGCTGCTTTTTAGGTCCGTTTTGAACTGCAGCGTTTTCATGCCAAAAGGCATGTGTTTTGATTTTCCAGCAAAGTCTATGGAAAATGTGGATTTCTTGTCCCCATTTTGCGTTTCCAAACGCAGCGTTTAATTTGCAGAATTTGTGGCAAAAACTCAGTGTTCAAAGAAGCAGCATGTCAATTGTTTTTGCCATTTGAGCTGCGTTTTGCTAACATTGAAGTCAATGCAAGAAACATCAAAATTCCAGCGTTTTACCTGCTTTTTAGCTGCAGAAACAATGCGTTTTGGAATACATAAACGCATGCTTTTCTTACTTCAAAATAATGGAATAATATGTCCTTTTACACACACACAAAGTCCAACAATTAAAATAAAGAAAATTATTTAATTATTGACAATTTTGGCAAAAATAGTATAATACCGCTATAATTTCATTAAATATAACTATTTTCGTTATGATTTAAATAATTATAAGTCTTTTCTTTTTTTTCCCCTTTTTTCATAGTGTTTGTATGTTAAAACTTTATTTTGTTGTGTCTTTGTGTTCAAAACGCATCTGACTTCAGACAATGAAAAAGCAAGTAAAAAGCGCTAAAAACGCAGCTAAAACGCGGTAAATACGCATGCGTATTTACCGCGTTTTGATGGTCAAAAGCAACTTTGGCAACAGCAATTTCTGCCAAAATATGCGTTTTGAACTGCAACTGCGACGCAAAGTGCGGACACAGCCTAAGAGTTTCCAAACCCTGAAGCGGTTGAAAAACATAACATACAATGGAATATGTGCACAGCAGTGTCATTTTAACATTGCTGTGCATTATGTTCATTTTATGGGTCACTTTGTCAGGCAGATTCTGGGCAGTATCCAACAGAAAAAGATGCTGGTGCACATAGTCGTGAAGAACAAAAAAATGTGTTTTGTGTCGTTTGTGTATGGGACATGTAATTATTATGTTATTATTGAATCTGTAGGCAATTTTGGAATATTTTTTCAAGCAGGAACTTTCCAACAAGTGACATTTTCTTCTAAGTGAAAAACCCCAGCACCATGCGCGTCCTTGCTGTCTTTCCCATTAAAGTCAATAGTAATTTTTTTCAGAGTAAATTGTGTTTTTTTTAAGAACTTTGATGCAGATTCCAAATCCATGTAAAAAACTCAATGTGAACACACCCCAAGGAGAAATGGCTTGAAAAACTGCATGTGTGTCCAGCTAAAATTTATGTGGAAAGAAGAGTAAATTAGTAGAAACCTGTTCTCTGTATCTCCTAGACAAGTGCTTTGATGAAAAGCTGCAGAAATATTTTGAACCCAAGGAGAAGTGGCTCAGGTATACACCCCCGATTTTGGAAGAATGCACCTGCCACGAAAAAGGAAAAATGTGTAAAAAAACCACTGGAAAAAGTGAGTTGCACACACAAACACGTATACAGATTTTGGGGTTTGGACAGTTACAGTAGCTGCATGAATGTTGATGTCGCGGGCGGAGGAGGGGACGCCGCGCTCTCCCACTGCTCGGGTCCGGCTGCCGCGGCTGCTGCGGCCTGCTGCTGCTCGGTGGCTCGAGCGATGGGCCGGATCCCGGGGACTCGAGCGGTGCTCCTCGCCCGTGAGTGAAAGGGGATTGGATTTTGGGATAGTTTATTGTCCGTGACGCCACCCACGGTTGTGGTGATTATGTGGACACCACCGCTGCTCTGTATGGGGATCCCGGGAGCGATGACAGGGAGCAGCAAAGTTGTTGGTTCTCCCCTCCGTGGGTAGGGGGTAGTTGTCCCGGGGCCCAGTGATGAGGTGGGTGATGAGGGATGGTGGGGCCGGTGCAGGGCTTGACGGGGTGCAGGGACGCGGGGGCAGCGCTGTGCCTCACGGCACTGTGGTACTCACTCAGCCTGAGACGGTGACACAGTTCTCGGTAAAACACACGGCTGGAAAGACGGTTACCACGGACGGCTGCACTTTCTTTTCCCCAGTAGTTGACGGTGACGGTCCCTTTTCCTGCACCTGAGATGATGATGGTAGCGATGGGTTCCCACCGGTAACCCGCTCCCCAACTTGGTTATGGGCCGGAGGAGCCCTACTTTGCCTGCAGGCGCTGGCCCTGAGAAACTGGTGCCCTGGCGGTGGCGGTGTCTCTGTCCAACGGTTGGACTGTTGCCTTCAATCGGGACTTGGTTGTTGGGAGACCCAGAGGTCCCCTTCACTAACGGATTTGGCAAATTCACGGCGACTCCTAGCCTTGCCGGGATCCGAAAGGCCCCTGCCAATGGTGCTGACTGCTCTTTGTACACCGCTCCGGTACCGCCGGGCCACCACCCGTCCACGGTCCTTCCGGCAACCTCCAAGCAGCCTCCCCTGCAGACAGTCACCGCCGTCTGCTGACCTTGCTGTCTCAGTCCGGGGCACACACTCGGACCAACTTCAGGCTTTCTAACTGTTCCTTTTTCTGTCACTCTTACTCTTCTCACTAGCTCCTCTACCACTTCCTTCTACTTCACTCCCTAAACTCAACTCCACTGCCTGGTTCTCCCGCCTCCAGGGCTGTGAACTCCTCGGTGGGCGGAGCCAACCACCTGGCCCACCCCATGGTGTGGACATCAGCCCCTGGAGGAAGGCAACAAGGATTTTTGGTTAGCCTTGATGTACCTAGCTGGGGTGTAGGGTGTGGTGGTGTCATGACCTGTGACCCCTGGCTTACCCAGGGCGTCACATTGACAAATTGTAGAAACAGAAAATATGAAAATAACCCCTCATTGGGTGTCAGGGGTGTAGTTGGCTCGTGATAGCCCCCCACCCATAACTGTACACTCAGAAATGTCTTCATTTGGTGCTAAAGTATTTTTTCTGCTACTGTGGATTTTCAGATTGTGATCACAACTCGTGCCTTCATGGTGGCCACTGCATAAAACTAAAAGAAAGCAAGGTTTGTGGCTGTGCTCCTGGATTTTCGGGAGAGTATTGTGAAATAAGTAAGTATTAATATGACATATGCAGTTACATTATTTTCCGTTACTTTTCTTAAAACTGCTTATATTCATTTAAGATCAGAAAGAGACTTGCTACCAGGGCAATGGCACCAGCTACAGGGGTACAGTAAATGTCACCGCATCTGGCACAGCCTGTTTAAACTGGGAGTCTGACGTCATACAACATGAGGTTTCGTCATTCAGTGGAAAGCATGCACAGAGACATGGCATCGGACCGCACTCCTACTGCAGGTAATGCTAGAAGCGTACTGCGGAATCATTACAAATGACTGCACTTATTCATTGTTCATCACATAGACCTCCCTATATATGGTTGTGGCTGCATCTAATACTACAGCTTAATTTACTTCCAAAGGACGGAGCTGCTATAAGGCCCACGTGCCAGGTAACTGAACTTATAGTACTGTGTCTGAAAAAATTAAAGGTAGTTTATTCCTGATTCCAGTGATGTGTCACTTAAGGGTGATTTACACGCTGCGACATCGCTAGCGATGTCGAGCGTGATTGCACCCGCTCCAGTCGTTGGTTCAACATTTGGTGCTCGCTGCCGTAGTGAACATTATCGCTATGGCAGCGTCACACGCACATACCTTGTCAGTGACGTCGCTGTGACCGCCGAACAATCCCTCCTTCAATGGGGAGGTGCGTTCGGCGTCATAGCGACGTCACTGCGACGATGTTTGATGCCGCAGGAATGATGAACAACATCGTTCCTGTGGTAGCAGTAACGATATTAAGGAAAGGAGCGACGTGTCAACGATCACCATTTTTGAACGCTTTTGCGCTCGTTGATCGTCGCTCCTTGGTGTCACACGCAGCGAAGTCACTACCGGCGCCAGATGTGCGTCACTAACGACGCAACCCCGACGATATATCAGTAGCGATGTCGCAGCGTGTAAAGAACCCTTTACTGTGCTGCTTGCTGTAGTTTTCATAAAATCACAGTTTTTCATAGATTTAAAGGGAACCAATCATCATTATTTTCGTATATAACCTAAAGCCAGTGCTATTCTGGCACTATCAGGCTGATTCTATACATAACTGTAGTGGTCAGCTTGGATGTAAAGGTTTTGAAACCCAAGAAAGTAAAGTTTTTAAAATCGGCAGCTTTTTGAGTGACAGCAGCTGAGGATCAGATAATATCTGGGGAGTATTTAGAATTATACCCTCCCCCTGTTAGAATTAGCATAAGTATTATACAAATTATTCACTTTTTCCCTTGCAGGACCTGTGTGAGGTCATACCCATGTGACCAGAAGGGGCGGGGCCTCAGCCAACAGAAAAATGTTGCCTCATAGTATCAGCTTTGTTGGCTGAGGCCACGCCCCTTCTGGTCACATGGGAAGGACCTCCTACAGGTCCTACAAGTAAAAAGTGAATCGTTTGTATAATGCTTATGCTAATTCAAACAGGGGGAGGGGATAACTCTGAATACCCCCCAAATATTATCTGATCCACAGCTGCTGTCACTGAAGAAGCTGATGATTTTATAAACTTTACTTTTTTGGGTTTCAAAACCTAAACATCCAAGCTGACTACTAATGGTATGTAGAGAATCAGCCTAATAGAGCCAGTATAGCACTGGCTTTAAGGTATATAGGAAACTCCTGGTGATTTGTTCCCTTTAACAGCGCTTTGAATGTTGAGCTCTGTATAACCCATCTGCACCACTGATTGCTGCTTTCTATGTACACTGTGCATAGGCAGCAAGCTTCCAATTAGTGAAGAGGGTGGAGTTATACAGAGCTCATGAATATGGAGGATTACATGACAGCAGGTTTACTAGTCCTCTAAGGATAATCTCTTGCCGATGAAAGTGATTTTTATCAAAACTACAGAAGTAGCTCAGTAAGTGACACATCGCTGGAATCAGGTCCTCTGTCTTTACATTTTGCTGTTCTCAGATTAGGTAGGAAGAACCTGATGACGAGTTTCCTTTAAACCTTCTCTAGAGATATTTACCACAAGATACTTTGGTAGTAAGTCATACATACATCTAGTGCTGAGTACTTTAGTTTAGATGTAAAAGACTCAAAGGGTTCCTGATCAGTTTAGTCTTTGAATTAATAGGATGCCTACCATGACGATAGGATAATCTCATCAATCAGGTTCTCCATGTTCTTCTAGTAATCAGGATTGTAAATGTGCAGACTGCAACATAGACACTTGTAACAGTATCATGTTTTCTCATACCTCAGGAACCCAGATAAAGATATAAAACCCTGGTGTTTCACAATGAAGAATAAGAGACTGACCTGGGAACATTGTCTTATCCCCCCCTGCCAGCAATTACCAGGTAAATAAGAATGGTGAAATGCTGGTCTACACCCAAGACATCTGTCTGCTTACCATCTTTTCCTACCTACCCTCCTACCCCTATATAGATATAGGTTAAGCGTGAAAAAATCTCTAAAGTCCCACCAAAGACCAGCTCTTGCGTCCAATACTAAACCCAAAAGAAAGATTGTTCTCTATATCACATAAGGAGCATTTTAATTACATTTACTCTTTCAACAAAAACAAAAGTGCGGAAATCCTGCAAAATGTCAGTCTGTTATTAACAAGAGTTAAAAGACAAAACAGTTTCATAAAATATGGACAGTAGACCAGGCTGAGGAAGACTAAATGGCGGTAAAATAAGCCTCCCAAATATGCAGGGTCTTCTATCGTCAAATATATAAAACTATGGCTCTCACTGGGACGCTAGGTCTCCTTCATGTATAAGGTCTCCTTCATGTATAAGGCCTCATTCACACGTCCTTGTTTAAACACGGACCTGAAAAAAATGGAACAGATGTCAGTGTTTTGGATTAGTGTGTCTTCAGGTTATGGTCTGTATGTCTGGTTTTACCATCGGTGTTTTTCACAATGTGTTTATGGAGGTAGAGACAGGAACCATTTCTATTTAAATGTTAGATGGTTTATTCAATCTTCATAAACCGCTCTATATGATAAACATAAACCACCTTTTCTCAGGTAAAAACTAACAAAGAGGAAAACAAAAAAATACAGGTTCATAAGGTATTGCAGTCAGCTTCCCCTTTCTTTCAGGATGCTCTCTCCCTTCTTTCTTTCTATTCTAGTCTTACGTCTATTTCTTCTCTCTTTTTTTTTTACTACAAGTTATATTTTAATTTCAATAGTATGAATCAGCTCACCGTGGAAAAAGCTCAGTCTTGATTTCGTCCTGGAGCACGGACAGGCACTGCCACAGCCCAAAATAATGCAAAAGATGAGGATGTCCAGCTCTTCAGGCAAAAAAATCACGTCTTTATTTTATCATGCAGACACAAAGAATGACATGACCAGCACAACGCGTTTCAGGTGAAAGCACTCACCCTTAATCATGATACTGGATAGATGGTGCTGCAAAGCTTATATGCAAATGCTAATCAATGTAACAGATGTTTAAATTACTTCAGCACCTTACATGCACGAAATAGGTTTTACCATGAAAAACATTACATACATATACAATTAAAAAACAATGAAACAATACAATACAATACAATAAAGTACACATTTTTCAATGGTTTTCTGGATTTGAAGATATATACATTTATAACCAAACCAGTTGCAGTGCGCCATTCAGTGTGTGCAGATATAACACCTTCAAGTTTAATGCACATACATATGTGCCAATATATCATATTTAAATACATAAATATGCACTCAACAAATGGCGCACACCGGAATTTTTTTCTTTTTTTCTTTTCCTCCCTTTTTTCTTTCTCCTTCTCTTTTCTCTACAAACATATTTACTCCTGTATATCCCCATGTATATGCACACATATTGCCCTTCTATATATGTGCTCAGTTGTCATACTATGTAAAAGCTTTTAAGTTTCGACATGGAAGTTTAATATCTATATTATGTGGATCTTCCTGCACTTCGGAGTACCTCAATGCTTATATATGAACTCAAATAGATTTATATACTTTGAAGGAAGCCTCATTTTTTATTGTCAAAAGTTTGTTTTAATTACAAAAAAAAAAAAAAAAATTCAAAAACTTTTCTTTTTTTTTTTTTATTTTTTTCTTTTGGTTAGATCATTATTTAAACTATGCTTCAATGCAAAAAACACATGGTTATTCTATATTATGGTAGAACACAAAGCGCCATGTTGAATGTAACGCAATATAACCGCACAAGTCGCAGATGGTGTAAATTTGGTGTGAATTAAAAACGCAAGTAGGAGTTTTGGCTATGTATGCATGCACACTGCTTCTATATTAGTGCTCGATTTATATTGTGTAGGGGCAGTTAAGTTTGAACTAGAAGATTTAATATCTGTGTTATATAAGTTTCATCCTACTCAGGAAATTTTTTTTTATCAATTGATGTCTATGAAACATGCTTTAATAAATTTATATGCTTGAAAATTTTTTTTATTACCACAGCCAAATATATAATGAGCTGACCTTCAGCTTTAACATTAGGGGTTAAACTGCAACAATTGTTCCAAGGGGCTAAAACACACCCTGTAGTTAGCATTTGTGAAAAAAAGAAACAAATTTTTGAAAAAACTTTTTTTGTTTTTTTGGTTAAATTGTTATTTTATTTAAACTATGCTTCGATGAAAGAAACACATGGTTATCCTATATTATGGTAGAACACAAAGCGCCATATTGAATGCAACGCAATATAACCGCAGAAGTGGCAGATGGTATAAATTTGGTGTGAATTAAAAACACAAGTAAGAGTTTTGGCTATGTATATATGCACACTGCCCTTCTTTATTAGTGCTCGATTTATATTGTGTGGGGGCTGTTAGGTTTAAACTAGAGGGTTTGATATCTGTTATATAAGTTTCATCCTACTCAGGAAAAATTTATCAATTGATGTCTGTGAAACATACTTTAGTAAATTTGTATGCTTGAAAAGAAATACCACAGCCAAATATGTAATGAGCTGACGCTCAGCTTTAACATTAGGGGTTAAACTACAACAATTATTCCAAAGAGGCTAAAACACACCCTGCAGTTAGCATTTGTTGCAACCACACAGAGGGAGCCAAGTATCTCCAACCATGAGGGAAAATTTTTTTTTTTTTATTTTCCCCACACAACAACTAAATAAGTGTGACGCCTATAGCTACATAAATCACAAGTGGTGTAAATTAAAAACGCACGTTACAACTTTGGCTGTGGGTTCTTGAATTATAACATAAACATTGATGTATATTTGTTTCCCCCTTTAATTTTTGAAGCCAATATACCAATGTTATAACAATATGGCAATGGATTTATTGGGCACAAGATTGTTTTTCCCACCCACCAAAAGCAGTGCAAGACAAGGCTTTAGTTTTTATCACCTAATAGAAAATCATGAGATCCCTGCGGAGATTCAAACCACAGGGAAAGGTGGTTTTTAATTTGAATATCCACCAGGCCTCTCTCTTACGCAAAAGTTTTTCCATGTTACCCCCTCTATGCGACTTTTGTATTTTTTTGTATTCCATACACCCGCAAAGTATCCAATGTGCCTTGATGTTTGTTAATAAAATGTTTTGATAACTGAGATGTGCCCCCAGAGGTTTTTTTATGTATTACATCATATATATGTTCTTTTATGCGTGTGTGCAGTTCTCGTTTTGTACTTCCAATATATTTTAGTTTGCAAGTTATGCATGACTCCGGAATGTCTGACTGAAGGCCTTTGACCTTCCCCAACAACCCCCTACCCCCTAGGGTTCTTATCTAAAATAAACACAAACACTGCGTGACGTTGGATATAAAGGCCACAGCAGCCCCATTTATTCGTAACAGAAACATAAGCCATGTAACAATACAATTCTTCATTGAAGAACCCCCGAAAAGGAAGGGGGGGGGGTACCTGAAGGTTAACCAAAATGTTCTTTGCAACATCAGCCCATCTCCTGACCCTCAGCCGCAACACACCGACTCGAGAGCCCAAGCCAGATGTTGCCCACACTATGTCCCGCTGAGACTCAACCCAGCAAGGACCCGTTTACCAAACAATTGCACCGCTAGAGGTAACCCGCTCCGGCACTGGGTTCCGTCCTCTCCTCTGTGCAAACCCCCACCTTCAGACACCCCCCTCCTTTCCGCCGCTGCGACAAATACGATCTTCCTTCTTTTCTTCATTGATGTCGAATCCACAATCAGGGCGGGCGGGCGGGAACGATTACAGTCACCGTCCAGGTAGGAATGGCCCACCCCCCCTCTGACCTGCCCTATATACTACCCCCTATAGCACCACCCCCTGACCAATCACACTGACCCCTGATCCTAGCTGCCCCTTAGCACCACCCCCAAATTTCGCGCCCAAACTGACTTCTCCATTAACCCCTTATTAACCCTATGGCCTGGCATCCCTCCTAGTCATGTAGCCCTCCCTTGAGCCCCTTCGGGTCAGCAGTCCGGGCTCTTCCTTGACTCCGGAATGTCTGACTGAAGGCCTTTGACCTTCCCCAACAACCCCCTACCCCCTAGGGTTCTTATCTAAAATAAACACAAACACTGCGTGACGTTGGATATAAAGGCCACAGCAGCCCCATTTATTCGTAACAGAAACATAAGCCATGTAACAATACAATTCTTCATTGAAGAACCCCCGAAAAGGAAGGGGGGGTACCTGAAGGTTAACCAAAATGTTCTTTGCAACATCAGCCCATCTCCTGACCCTCAGCCGCAACACACCGACTCGAGAGCCCAAGCCAGATGTTGCCCACACTATGTCCCGCTGAGACTCAACCCAGCAAGGACCCGTTTACCAAACAATTGCACCGCTAGAGGTAACCCGCTCCGGCACTGGGTTCCGTCCTCTCCTCTGTGCAAACCCCCACCTTCAGACACCCCCCTCCTTTCCGCCACCGCGAGTGCGCATGACCCCTTGTGCGCGCGAGTCCTCCCACACCAACAAAGCCTTCTCAACCCCCTCCATCAGCCCTAAGGCCCAAATATCATTTCCCACCGAATTTAAATGGACCCCGTCCCGGCGCAACAAGTCGGCGGACGCCGCTTCCAACTCCGGGTGTCGAACAGAGACACCCCCGACCCGGGAAATGAACCGCCCAATCTCCCGGTTCACTTTGCTTCGCGCCCTGTTTACTGCCTCCACCGACCTGGCGTGCCGCCATGCCAGCCGCGCAACCATATCAGACCAGACAATTATTAGACCCGGGTGGGAAGACAGGAGCCGCAGGCAGTCACATTTTATGTCTTGTATCAGGTCCCTGGAAGCCCGGAGACCCAGGTCATTCCCACCCGCGTGTAGTACCACCACGTCCGGTGCTCTGTCCAACTGCGAATGGCGGCGCCAGGTAGGCAACACCTCACTCCACAGCATGACCCTGACCCCGATCCATCGCACAGTCGCCTTTTCCCTGGGGACCCCCAACTGGCGGCCGTCCGGTCGTATTCCCGCACGAAACGCCCCCCAATATACGTATGAGTGGCCGAGCACCCACACCAACAATGGTAAACCTACAAAACAAAAAGGTGACAACACAGAGGAGGGGGGGGGGGGGGCACGAGGAAGAAAAAAGAGGGGTAATGAATACCAAACAAATACCGCCCCCGACCCCCCCCCACCAATATCTCACAACAAGTTCGGCCGGACGTAAGATCTAAACCTGGCCGAGTCCCATCGTCCAATCTTACGGAGAGCCTGCGCGCCCAGACCCCAACGAGCCGCCTGAGTCGCAGCCCCAATCCGAAAGGAATGCGACGCGAACTCAGCCTCGTTGAGACCGCAACACTGCAGGCACCTCCGAAAGATGCAGACAAATTGGTAACTAGACAAGGCTGACCCGTCCTGGTGGGACAAAAGGGACCCCGGGCGAGTTCCCCTCACTTCTAAAAACGCCGACAACCATCTGACAGGGCATTCCACTAAACCAGGTACACTCCATAGTTCCACCATCCGACCTCTACCCAGCTGGTCCGTCTTCGACCGTCTCAAGCAATACCGTACCACATCCATACCGCATTCCACGTCCTCCAACAACAAACCTCCGTGACTCCTCGTGTTTCTGCTCACCAGTTCACTAATTCTAAACGCCCCAAAGAAGGCCAAAACAAAAGCGGTCCCGAACAACTGGCATTCATACTCCGAACAGCACACCCGAGGCAAAACCGACAACAGCTTGCCCAGCAGCTCAAAAGATACCGGGTGCCGAAGGTCTCGGCGCGCCCCCGCCCTACGGTAACCCTTCAGCGCCTGGCGCACCCAGAAATCCTTCGTAACATCCTTCCAGCCCAGTAACTTGAAAAAGAAAGCAATGCCCGCCAACCTGCCCGCCACGGCCAACCACGAAAGGCCTTCTTCCTTAGCCCTGCCCATCATGAACAAAACTAAATAAACTCTGTCACCTTCAGGTACATCACCTCCCACCTCATCAACCAACTCGAACCAACGGTCCCACGCTGAATTATAGCTGCGCCACGTACTGGGTGCCATCGAGTGTCTGATCAATTCCCAGGCCGGCTGCAAACCAGGTCCCACAACCAGACGGGCCACACGGTCTCCTGCTGCTCCGCGTCCGGCGCCAGCATTCGAAAGCGGTCCCACTGGAAGCGAGATAAAGCATCAGCCACAGAATTCAGCACCCCCGGCACATGTACAGCGCAGACCCACAAGTTCAACTCCAGACATTTCAGCACCAAATGACGCAGGAGATCCACCACCGGGGGAGAATCAGCCGTCAACTTGTTAACACACTGAACAACCCCCAGGTTGTCACACATGAAACGCACCTTCCTGTCTTTCAAATCCTGTCCCCAAACCTCTATGGCCACGACAATAGGAAAAAGTTCCAACAGGGCCAAATTCCTAGTCAGACCGCAAACCCGCCACGAATCAGGCCACCTGCCGACACACCATCTCCCCCCAAAATATGCGCCAAAACCACTGGATCCCGCCGCGTCCGTATACAGTACCAACTCCTCATTTGACACCACCTCGCGAAGCCACAATGACCGTCCATTATACAGCTGCAAAAAACGGGACCACACTCTCAGGTCCGCCTTGTGCTCCACCTTCAAACGCACAAAATGCAAAGGGTGCAACACACCGGTAGTGGCTTGAGCCAAACGACGGGAAAAGACTCTTCCCATCGGCAAAATCCTACACGCAAAATTCAACTTCCCCAACAGGGACTGCAAGTCCCGTAAACTAATCTTCTTGGCCTCAATGGCCCCTTGAACGCAACGCCTCAAATCCGCCAGCTTGTCCTCCGGCAAGCGGCACTCCATGGCAACCGTATCCAGCTCGATGCCCAGGAATTTCAAAACAGTAACCGGACCCTCCGTCTTTTCAGGCGCCAACGGAACGCCAAAGCGGCGAGCAACCTGCTCCACTGTCCGAAGCAAAAGGGAACACTGCGAGGATCCAGCAGGCCCCATGCACAAAAAGTCGTCCAAGTAATGCAACACTGAATCTAGACCCGCCTCCTCCTTAATTACCCATTCCAAAAAACAACTAAACTTCTCAAAATAGGAACATGAAATTGAACAGCCCATAGGCAAACAACAATCTACATAAAACTTGTCCTCCCACCAACACCCCAACAGGTGAAAACTGTCCGGGTGCACCGGCAACAGGCGGAAGGCCGCTTCTATATCCGTTTTCGCCAAAAGCGAACCACAACCCAACTTCCTTAACCATTCCACCGCCTTATCAAAACGGACATACGATACTGAAACCAGCTCAGGATCAATACCGTCGTTCACCGACCTGCCAGTAGGATAGGACAAATGGTGGATAAGCCGAAACTTGTTAGGTTCCTTTTTCGGGACCAACCCCAACGGGGACACAACCAAGTCCGGCAATGGAGGGGCATCAAAAGGCCCCGCCATCCGTCCTAGTTCCACCTCCTTCTGCAACTTATCCGCAACAATCTCACCATGCAGGCGAGTCGACTGTAAATTTTTCAAACGAATCTCTCCCGTCTTAACCACTGACGGTATCTTGAAACCAAAACTAAAACCTTCACTCAACAATTCCGCCGACACCCGATCCGGGTATCTACTTAGAAACGGCGCCATCCGATCTACCCTCACCGGGGTCCTCCCTTTTTGACGAAGACTCAACGGCCTTCCCTTTTCCCTTCCGGAAGCACTTAAGGTGACTGTGGGCGCCACCACAGCCCGAACACTCGTGCTTGAATCGGCAGGAGAAACCAAACCGGCATTCCTTTTCATTGAACTGCCAGCAAACGCCCTTTTTGGGCCCCGGCGAGGTGCCAAATGATCCCCCGCCGGTGCCCCCTGGAAAGGACTGCGATGCCGACTTCGGCGCAGCCATCAGCCGCATCCATAGACTAATTTCTTTGTGGTCCCACCGTAAACTGGGTCTGACCGCCTTCCTCTGGCGAAACTGCTCGTCATATCTTAGCCAAGCAGTCCCCCCATAGGTCCTATACGCCTCACAGATAGAATCCAGATAACAAAAAAGCGCAGAACAGTTATCCGGAGCCTTTTCCCCCACCACACTGGCCAGTATCACAAAGGCCTGCAACCAGTTCTGAAAAGTGCGAGGAATAAGGCGATAACGCCGCCGTTCTTCCTCGTCCTTCTTGCTCTCATCCGGTTTAACCCGATCCAGATTAAACTTTTCCAACGGAAGCAATGAGAATATTTCAACATATTCATCCTTCCATATTTTTTCCCTGGTCTCCTGCTTCAGATGCGCCCCCAACGGTCCATCAAAGCAGACATACACTTCCCCTCTCGCCTTGTCATCTAATCGAACAATGTCCACTGCAGCCGCAGCTGCGGCAGCGGGAGCCGCAGCTGCGGCCGCGGGAGCCACCACCACCGGCTCACCAACCACATTGCTACTAGCAACCCCTCCAACCGCAGGAGTCACAACCTCCTGCCCCGCCGCTCCCTGCCACACCATGCTAGGGCCCCCCACAGGGGCAAACAAACCCCTGACCAACCTCAACAACTCAGCTGCCACACTGCCATCACCCGTCACCGCATTCATGACCAGCCCACCACTCGGGCCACCAAGCAAACCACCCGTACCACCAACCACATTCACGCCCTGCACGCCATCCATATCACCAGACACACCATCCATAGCCAAACCAGGTGTACGAGAAATAGGAAAAACCGTGGTCTTACCAGGCTGACTCCGAGAAGATCCCGAAACAGCCGTCACATGTCCTCCGCGTCGCACTCCAGCCGCTTCGCCGACCTCCACGATCTGATCCCCGGTGTCGTCCTCCGCGACGTCCTCCTCCAAGGTGGCCTCATACTCCTCACTGGACCCAGGCCCAGGGAGCCCGCCGTCCGGCAGACTCGACCTTAGGCCCCGTCCGCCCGCAGCACCATCCATCCTCCGTGCCGTTCGCGACGATCCAGACGCTGGCTCCGCCATGTAATCACCGCCTGGGGCATGCCGTCCGGCATCCCCGCGTGCTCCAGCTGATCCCGACGCCGTCCCATCGCTGTCCATCCTCTGTGATCCAAGGCCGGGCCCCGCTGATCCGGGCCGTCTCCGTACGGACTCCCCCGCCGACACTGGGACCCCATGCTCCTGCATATGCCCCGCTCTGTTCCTGGCCCTTGCTGCCACTGCGGCCTCATCTGTGTCCTGCGTTCCCGCTGGCCCACGCAACCCAGCTGGCCCCCATGACCCCGCTGGCACATGTGACCCCGCCGGCCCACGCGACCGCGGCGGGTCAGGTGACCACACCGGGTCAGGCAAGCCTGCCGGATCGCGGGGACGCGCCGGGACGGGTGAGTACGCAGGGTCACATGACCGCGCCAGGTCAGGTGACCGCGCCGCCCCACGTGACCGCGCCGCCCCACGTGACCGCGCCGCCCCACGTGACCGCGCCGACCCACGTGACCGCGCCGGCCCACGTGACCGCGGCGGGTCAGGTGAGCGCGCCGGGTCAGGTGAGCCCGCCGGAGCACAAGGGGACGCCGGGCCACGCGAGCGCAGCGGGTCACGTGACCGCGCCGGGTCAGGTGACCGCGCCGGGTCAGGTGACCGCGCCGGGTCACGCGGCCGCGACGCACGCGTCACTGCCGTGCGCCGCGAACCGGAAGAGGAGGGGAGGCCGGCCATGTCGCTCACCGCCCCGCTGCCTTGGTGCCCGCGGCCCGACTTCCGGCCGGGGCCTCGCGACGTCCCGGCTCCCGGATCCACCGCCGCACGTCCACTTGGGCTCCGTCTCCGCTGCCGGCTCCTCGGCGTCATCTCAGGGCTGAGGCGCTCCGGAGGCCGCGTTCTTCACTGCCGCTTCGGAGGCAGGGGGGTCCCATCTTCCTCACCGACGCCGGACCATCGCTGGAGCTGTTCGTCCATCCACCGCTGTCCACGCTGCTCCGCCATCCTCTTCATCTGTGCCATGAAGTCCTCCATCTTCGGGATCCAGCCACAACGATTACAGTCACCGTCCAGGTAGGAATGGCCCACCCCCCTTCTGACCTGCCCTATATACTACCCCCTATAGCACCACCCCCTGACCAATCACACTGACCCCTGATCCTAGCTGCCCCTTAGCACCACCCCCAAATTTCGCGCCCAAACTGACTTCTCCATTAACCCCTTATTAACCCTATGGCCTGGCATCCCTCCTAGTCATGTAGCCCTCCCTTGAGCCCCTTCGGGTCAGCAGTCCGGGCTCTTCCTTTCTGCCAAATACACTATATATGAACTTCTACAATTTATAAAAGTTTTTATCGCATAGCTGCTGCTAGCATCACTGTTTTCAAAAGATGTGATCTTTTTAGGAGTCAATGGGCACATTTTACACTGTTTTCTCGCACAATGGTAAAAACCCTTAAAAGACAGCCAGTTGGTGCCTAGAAGATTCGATTGTTTATTTTTATTTTTGATGTAACTTGGAGATAACTTATCTCCCAGTGACATTGCTTTTTTGGCAACTACAAACTACTTTGCATTGAAGCATAGTTTAAGTAATGATCTAACCAAAAGAAAAAAATAAAAAAAAAAGAAAAGTTTTTGATTTTTTTTTGTAATTAAAACAAACTTTTGACAATAAAAAATGAGGCTTCCTTCAAAGTATATAAATCTATTTGAGTTCATATATAAGCATTGAGGTACTCCGAAGTGCAGGAAGATCCACGTAATATAGATATTAAACTTCCATGTCGGAACTTAAAAGCTTTTACATAGTATGACAACTGAGCACATACAGTTAGGTCCAGAAATATTTGGACAGTTACACAATTTTCGCGAGTTGGGCTCTGCATGCCACCACATTGGATTTGAAATGAAACCTCTACAACAGAATTCAAGTGCAGATTGTAACATTTAATTTGAAGGTTTGAACAAAAATATCTGATAGTAAATTGTAGGAATTGTACACATTTCTTTACAAACACTCCACATTTTAGGAGGTCAAAAGTAATTGGACAAATAAACCAAACCCCAAAAAAAAATTTTTATTTCAATATTTTGTTGCGAATCCTTTGGAGGCAATCACTGCCTTAAGTCTGGAACCCATGGACATCACCAAACGCTGGGTTTCCTCCTTCTTAATGCTTTGCCAGGCCTTTACAGCCGCAGCCTTCAGGTCTTGCTTGTTTGTGGGTCTTTCCGTCTTAAGTCTGGATTTGAGCAAGTGAAATGCATGCTCAATTGGGTTAAGATCTGGTGATTGACTTGGCCATTGCAGAATATTCCACTTTTTTGCACTCATGAACTCCTGGGTAGCTTTGGCTGTATGCTTGGGGTCATTGTCCATCTGTACTATGAAGCGCCGTCCGATCAACTTTGCGGCATTTGGCTGAATCTGGGCTGAAAGTATATCCCGGTACACTTCAGAATTCATCCGGCTACTCTTGTCTGCTGTTATGTCATCAATAAACACAAGTGACCCAGTGCCATTGAAAGCCATGCATGCCCATGCCATCACGTTGCCTCCACCATGTTTTACAGAGGATGTGGTGTGCCTTGGATCATGTGCCGTTCCCTTTCTTCTCCAAACTTTTTTCTTCCCATCATTCTGGTACAGGTTGATCTTGGTCTCATCTGTCCATAGAATACTTTTCCAGAACTGAGCTGGCTTCATGAGGTGTTTTTCAGCAAATTTAACTCTGGCCTGTCTATTTTTGGAATTGATGAATGGTTTGCATCTAGATGTGAACCCTTTGTATTTACTTTCATGGAGTCTTCTCTTTACTGTTGACTTAGAGACAGATACACCTACTTCACTGAGAGTGCTCTGGACTTCAGTTGATGTTGTGAACGTGTTCTTCTTCACCAAAGAAAGTATGCGGCGATCATCCACCACTGTTGTCATCCGTGGACGCCCAGGCCTTTTTGAGTTCCCAAGCTCACCAGTCAATTCCTTTTTTCTCAGAATGTACCCGACTGTTGATTTTGCTACTCCAAGCATGTCTGCTATCTCTCTGATGGATTTTTTCTTTTTTTTGAGCCTCAGGATGTTTTGCTTCACCTCAATTGAGAGTTCCTTAGACCGCATGTTGTCTGGTCACAGCAACAGCTTCCAAATGCAAAACCACACACCTGTAATCAACCCCAGACCTTTTAACTACTTCATTGATTACAGGTTAACGAGGGAGACGCCTTCAGAGTTAATTGCAGCCCTTAGAGTCCCTTGTCCAATTACTTTTGGTCCCTTGAAAAAGAGGAGGCTATGCATTACAGAGCTATGATTCCTAAACCCTTTCTCTGATTTGGATGTGAAAACTCTCATATTGCAGCTGGGAGTGTGCACTTTCAGCCCATATTATATATATAATTGTATTTCTGAACATGTTTTTGTAAACAGCTAAAATAACAAAACTTGTGTCACTGTCCAAATATTTCTGGACCTAACTGTATATAGAAGGGCAATATGTGTGCATATACATGGGGATATACAGGAGTAAATATGTTTGTAGAGAAAAGAGAAGGAGAAAGAAAAAAGGGAGGAAAAGAAAAAAAAGGAAAAAAAAGAAAAAAATTCCGGTGTGCGCCATTTGTTGAGTGCAGATTTATGTATTTAAATATGATATATTGGCACATATGTATGTGCATTAAACTTGAAGGTGTTATATCTGCACACACTGAATGGCGCACTGCAACTGGTTTGGTTATAAACGTATATATCTTCAAATCCAGAAAACCATTGAAAAATGTCTACTTTATTGTATTGTATTGTATTGTTTCATTGTTTTTTAATTGTATATGTATGTAATGTTTTTCATGGTAAAATCTATTTCGTGCATGTAAGGTGCTGAAGTAATTTAAACATCTGTTACATTGATTAGCATTTGCATATAAGCTTTGCAGCACCATCTATCCAGTATCATGATTAAGGGTGAGTGCTTTCACCTGAAACGCGTTGTGCTGGTCATGTCATTCTTTGTGTCTGCATGATAAAATAAAGACGTGATTTTTTTGCCTGAAGAGCTGGACATCCTCATCTTTTGCATTATATTTTAATACATTGCTATTTATCAACATTTTAGGCTTTTACAGTTATGATTAAGAATGTTTTACATAGCTTGATCCTCCATTCTGTCCCCCCTCCTCTCCTCCCTTATTAAAGTTCTTCCCATTTCCCTTCCCTCCTTCCATTCCCACCCATTTCCCTTCAAGAATTTGATATTGGAAAAATGTGTTTTAACTGATAATTCCTTTTCTTTTCTGTATTATCCTGCCCCTTTAAAATTAATAAAATTTCTGGAATATAAGGTATTGCAGTCTGCCCGCTCAGGATAATGCGCAACCCTTTAACAAGAGTAAAGGCTACTTTACACACTGCGATATCGGTCCCGATATCGCTAGTGTGGGTACCCGCCCCCATCTGTTGCGCGACACGGGCAAATCGCTGCCCGTGCCGCACAACATCGCCCAGAGCCGTTACACATACTTACCTGTCCGGCGACGTCGCTCTGACCGGCGAACTGCCTCCTTTCTAAGGGGGCGGTCCGTGCGGCGTCACAGCGACGTCACTGAAGCGTCACTGAACCGCCGCCCAATAGCAGCGAAGGGGCGGAGATGAGCGGGACGTAACATCCCGCCCACCTCCTTCCTCTCTCATAGCGGCCGGGAGGCAGGTAAGGGGAGCTTCCTCGTTCCTGCGGCGTCACACGCAGCGATGTGTGCTGCCGCAGGAACGAGGAACAACTTCGTTACTGCTGCAGTAACGATTTTTAAGAATGGACCCCCATGTCGCCGATTTGCGATTTTGCACGTTTTTGCAACGATGCAAAATCGCTTATCGGTATCACACGCAACGGCATCGCTAATGCGGCCGGATGTGCATCACAAATTCCGTGACCCCAACGACTCCGCATTAGCGATGTCGCAGCGTGTAAAGCCCCCTTAACACCGCTGGAGATCTGCAAACCTCCACACACAGAGACACTGACTGAGATTACAGGTCTCCACTTTACCTGAAGTACCTCACCCCCAGGGTGTGGATATATGAGCAGTCATTCTCACCCATCTGTCTGAGTGCTCATAAACCTAACCTTGTCATGCCCTATTAACCTTCTCAGCATTTAACATGCTGGAGCCTGCTTACATCACTGAAGCTTTCAACCTTGATGATACATATCTCCATTCCTGGACTTTTCTGGTGGTCTTCTTACATATCTCCCTCGACCTAAAGCTGAAGGGCTTGGCACCTTCTTACATTAAACACTGAAGTCTTTAAAAAGTATCAGTACTACCATGCAATTTCCTGGACCCATGTTCCACATGGCACTTAAAGTCTTGGAACACTAAAAGCCACCTAGTCACTTAGACATTTTTCCCTTTCTTCTCTCTCATCCACCTTACTGGAACATGATTTGAAACTAAACTTAATTTATGGCCCAAAAGGTAATACCTTAACATATTAACTGCCCAATTATTGGCTAAGCACTCCTTCTCCAAGATGGAATAGTTATTTTCCTCGGCGACAGTTCCTACTCACGTGTGTTCTCCATTTACTTCTTAAGACAAAATAGACCCTAATCCGACCTCTTAGGCTTTTTTTTGGACCACAAATTCCATCTTGAAGTCAAGTGCCACCAGACTGGCTGCATAGAGACCACTAGTTTTAATTCCTAAAAAGCCCACTCTGCTTCTGAAGACCATTTGGCTACAGCTGACTTCCATCCCTTTAAGGAGATCGGTTAGGGTAAGATGCAGAGAGAGCGCGTGTGATTCCAACAAATCACAGATGCTGTCAGACAGGTTGAGGGCGTGGTCTAACTGCAACCAATCACAGACGCTGGGACTGCCAGTAGGCGGGGGAAGCAGTGAATATGTATGAGGGTTAATGAGCGGACTCTGAAGCAATGTGACAGCTGCGCGATAAATTCAGTAAGTATAACTGTCCTGCTTTATTCCTTCTTTCTTTGTTATGCAGCCCCCTGCCCCTTACTAACACCAACCCCTCTATCCCTTACTAACACCAGCCTCCCTAGCCTTTAATAACACATACGTTTTGCCTTCCATTAAATTCAATGGTGTTTGCATATGTTCATCGAGCTGTTTGGCGAACACCGGAAAAGTCGGTGAACATCAACCGAACCTTGAAAGGTTCGCTCATCTCTAGTTATAACTATATTCTGACTTTCACTCATGCTGTCTGCAATGTTTCCTGCAGTGAAGACTTCACTGGTATCTTCACTACGTGTGTTCATTGTTCCTCCGTTGTTCTGTAGAAGGTGGGCTTGCCCTGTACTGGTTATGTCATGTACTCTGTGTGTTATATTAAATACTGATTGCATATGTTAGCATGTTGTGCTCCTAGCTGGGTACAGGTTCTACACTGTTACCAAAAGGTGCCACCTAGTGGTTGGGCTAAAGTAGTGGCAGAATGAACGAGATAGGTTTAAAGGAGAAGTGACAGATGCGGGAAAGAGGATGGGTCGGAGGTCTCGAGAGAAGCCAGTCTAGAATAGGGTTCAGGTGTGAGAACATGTGGCCTCGGTGCCAGGGCCAGTCAGGGAACCCTGACATAACTTCAAGAAGTCCAGAGCCTATAGTTTACTTAGAGAGTAGTTGGGACAGAGAGTCGCCAGGGCCCAGAATTGGACAAAGGTGAGCAGAGTCAGGGGGAAGGGAGACACAGACCTGCTGTGCTGCTGCTGGATGGGGACCTCTGGGGCAGATGGTGACGCAGTCTAGATGGTGCTGCCCTCCACCGATAGAGCGGAGCCCCAGGGCAGACGGGAGTAGTAGTAGGTGATGGCGGGGGTGCAGGCCGGAGGTGCAGGCGAACATCGGAGCGACACAGGGATGCAGTTTCAAGTTTTCCACTCACAACAGCAGGTCCAAGGTAACACGACATCATTGACCGCCTTTGGAGTGCTGGGGCTTCACTGTGATGGGCTGCAACCGATCCCGGATAGCTTGGAGATCAACACTGGTGCACCCCTTTCAGTGCTCCCTCCCTGGTCGTCTTCCTGCGCCGACCTCTCTCCCGCACACAGTGCCCTAAGCCAGTGTCCACGGGCCCTGTCGGAGTGGCCTGAAGCTTTATCCTCTGGCCCTATGTGGTCACCTTCCAGTGGACTCGTGTGCGGAGTTGGCCCTGGTACTAAATGGTCCTCAGCCTCTGGTTTTACCAGTGGAGCACGCTGGCTCCTCTCTTCCAGTCCAGGGACCAGTTCCCAATCTGCTGCCAAGTCCTTCCACTCCGTTGCTGTATGTGGAAGAGGCCGGAGGAGTATGGCACACTTCCCGTGGGCTCTAGGACCCCTTCTGTCTTGCACCTGGGTCGAGCTGCACCAGCTCTAGACCACAGGTATTTCCTCCACTGTTCCTTTCAGACTCCCTAACTTTCTACAGGCTGCTCCCACTAACTAGCCTCCACCCCCCAGCCTAGCTCAGACTGTGCGTTCCTATGGTGACATCAAAGGTGCAACTTGCCCTAACCACGGTCCAGTGGAGTGTTGCTGAGTGAGAGTGTCTGTGTTTTGTGTGCATACCGGTGGATGACCTCTTCCGTACCCAAGATGGAATACTACACCTCTGGCTGAGTTGCAGTACGGTACCTCTGTGGCGACTGAAGCTCAGGGGCGCCATATATATATGCTTGAAGAGACACCAATTCACCTACATTTGAATGGCTGAAGGAATTCATGAATGTTATATTCACGTCGTGATAAAGCTATATACAGTATATGCAGCAAATGGATACATAGAAATACCACTATGTCTTGGTGGATGCTCCTTTGTGAAAAAAACTTCCTTGGATAAAACTGTCTGATGAAAAAGAGTTTTTCTGGAAATGTCTTAAAGGGAACCTGTCATCAGAAATTTAGCTATAAAGCTAAAAGTTCCCCCCTCTGCAGCTCCTGGGCTGCATTCTAGGAAGCTTCCTATAGATTTTGTGTCACCTTTTATCCCAAAATAAACACTTTATAAACTGGTACCTTTTCGTATGTAAATTTCTTAATTTTCCATGTGGGCGGGCTGTCTGATGTACGTTGCTGTTCCTCCATCATATTGACGCCGCCCCCGAACGCTGAATTTGAAAGTTCAGGACACCGCCCCTGGGTGCCCGTGGTCCAGCGCATGCGCTGTTCCACTGTAGCGGTGCCGTGCACTGTGTGCACGTGCGACCGCTGTGACGCTTTGCGCTGGCACGAGGTTATGGGCGGCGCTGTTAGTGTCATCAGTAAGTGCCGCCCATAACCTCGTGCTGAGCATGATGGGAAGGAGGGGACGTCCGGGCATCATTCCTCCAGCGCTTGCGCATAACGCTGGAGGAATAGGTGAAAGTGCGGTCACGAGCTTATGGGCGGCGCTGTTAGTGTCATCAGTAAGTGCCGCCCATAACCTCGTGACCTCGTGCTGAGCATGATGGGAAGGAGGGGACGTCCGGGCATCATTCCTCCAGCGCTTGCGCATAACGCTGGAGTAATAGGGGAAAGTGTGGTCACGAGGTTATGGGCGGCACTTACTGATGACACTAACAGCGCCGCCCATAACCTCGTGCCCGCGCAAAGCGTCACAGCGGTCGCACGTGCACACAGTGCACGGCACCGCTACAGTGGAACAGCGCATGCGCTGGACCACGGGCACCCAGGGGCGGTGTCCTGAACTTTCAAATTCAGCGTTCGGGGGCGGCGTCAATATGATGGAGGACAGCAACGTACATCAGACAGCCCGCCCACATGGAAAATTAAGAAATTTACATACGAAAAGGTACCAGTTTATAAAGTGTTTATTTTGGGATAAAAGGTGACACAAAATCTATAGGAAGCTTCCTAGAATGCAGCCCAGGAGCTGCAGAGGGGGGAACTTTTAGCTTTATAGCTAAATTTCTGATGACAGGTTCCCTTTAAACTAAGAGTAACAAATATTGCACAGATACTTATCGCCGTATTCTTTAATTCATTTGATTTCATGGCTAAAAGGATATAGCTGGGAGATTTAGCCCATTTCTACACTAGTTATTATTCTCCATCAATATATAACAGGTACAGAATTCAAAAAGGCAATTGTACTGCAGGCTATAGATCACCTAGATAATATGAAAGTAATATCTTCGACACATAGAAAGGTTTATCTGGACGGTGTTAAATAACACTTTCAACAGTGACACATTTCTTCACCCAATTATGACATTTTGTGTCTCCACAGCAAGTACTTCACCTCCACCAAGCATTCAACCCAAACCTACAACACAGCTTGTGTCATCTGCTCCTGGTCCACCAGTCACTTCAGAGTCTTATAAAGATCCCACACGAGGCTTACCTGCAGACTGCGGGAGGACATTTCGGAAAAGCCCATCTATAACATCTCGTATTGTAGGCGGATGGGTAGCACTTCCAGCATCTCATCCATACATGGCTGCTATCTATATCGGGGACAGCTTTTGTGGAGGGACTCTCATCTCCTCCTGCTGGGTTTTAACCGCAGCTCATTGTTTGGATCGTAGGTAAGATTAATACTGATTCACCACTTTTCAAATTATTATTCAAATGCTATTTTTCTCTAATTCTTCTGTGTAGTTGAGTCAGTATAATGTCCAAATCATCAACCATTAGATTATAAATAGTGATGGGCGGACCTGGACTGTAAAAGTCCGGATCCGCACGATTTCAAATGTACCTGAGTACTGGACCCAGGCCAGGGATTTCAGATATTGATCCGTATCAGGCACTCAGGAAATTAAAAAAAAATATAGGAAAATAAAGAAAACAATAATGAAGCAAAGTTACGGAAGCTCCCTCGTGGCTGTATACTACTCCCGCAGCCTCTCCTTCCCTTCCTGAGCCAGTCATCATTGCTCATCCATATGCACTGCTTTCCCTGCCAACCGGCCATCCTGGTGTCTGTGATTGGTTGCAGTCAGACCTGCCCCAAGTCTCTGTGACAGCGTCTACCTGCAACCAATCACAGGCGCTGTCTGTGGATCAGTAGCGCAGTGTAAAAATAAATAAATAAAACAATTGGTCTAAGGTCCCCCCATATTATGATACCCAGCACACATAAATCATATGGTTACAGGCTGTAGCCCCCAGCCGTGCACCTATCTTGGCTGTGTATCAAAATAAGAGGAACCAAATGTGGCTTTTTTTTGTCATTTAAATAAATAATTTTAAAAAATGGCATGCAGTCCCCCTCAATTTTAATACTCAGCCATGATAAAGCCCAACATCTAGAGGCTGGTATTCTCAGCCTGGGGAGTCCCATGGTTATTGGGACCCCCAGGCTAAGAATAACAGCCTACAGTCGCTCCGGAATTGTCGCATCCATTACATGCGACATTTCCGGTGGTTTACCCAGATCTTCTTCATTGCCCTGGTGTGGTGGCAATCGGGAAAATAGGGGTTAATGAAAGTGCACAACTGTCATCAAACCCAAAATTAGTGATGGGTAGGGGTCTATGAGACCCCCCATCACTAATCCTATAAGTAAAAAGAAATAAACACAAACAAAGAGAAAAAAAATATTTTAAAGGTTCAACATAATAAAGTTTTATGAAGCAGAACATGGCAGATCAAAGCACGCCTGCGCAGGACCGCAATGTCAGCTTGTGTGGATGATATAAGACAAGTTATCCATACTCGGCTGGGTAGAAGGAGGACGGCAATCGTAGCATCTTCTCCATTGCCTGTCTCTGTGTATATTGCAATGCGCACAGATGTCATCAGTGCAGTCCGATGTTTCACATGAACCTAAAGACTTGTATGGTGAGTGTGATCTGTGATACGTTGTCAATCACAGCATGCTGACATTTTTTTCTCATGCTTAATCGGCATGAGAAAAGCAAACACTACTCAGCATTGCTCCATAATATAACATCGGAGTGAGTGATTTCAGATAAAACATCAAGCTCTCAAATGGGAGCGTACCCTTATGCAGATAATTGGGAAAGTGCGGTTCTACAAACTCTTGTTCACTATTATTGGGTCGTGAACATAGAAGCTAATCTACTTGAAACTGGGTGCAAATTTAGGAAATCCTTGACTTGATATAAACCACTTTCTTGTCACAGCCACTTTAGGTGTATTGTCATAGTACCAAAATGTTTGAATTGATAAGAGTGTTTGCTGGCATTTTTTACAGACCGAGTGTGAAGAGGATCACTGTGGTCCTAGGACAGAATGTGTTCAACACTTCAGATTATCGGACCGCCATGTTCCCAGTGCAGAAATACATTCTTCATGAAGCTTATATTGATGAGACATTTCAGAATGATATAGGTATGATGTAAGGAGCCAGGAGGCTGCAGGAACAAATATGAAAAAAGTGATAAAGCCTTCTCATTAGATCAGCTATTTCTCAAAGTGACTTGTAGCCCATACTATTAACAATGTGTATGTGTATTGAGATTACATGGCTGTGTGCTTGATTTTATGCATCTTTTTGTAATGTGTATGCCTGAAACACCTGAATTCAACAATAGTGTCCACAAATATTTAGAGTATGGCTGCACGGCGACTTTATCTGTGACGTCTGTCATGCGGCCAAGGTTCTGTAGGTGTCGCTGCTACATCGTAAGCACAATACAAGTGAGTGGAAACCCCTTGCTACCCTGAGGGTACTGTGGCTGCGCCAAGCAAGTCGCAAAAAGTCCAACTCCAAAGTTGCCATGTAGCCCCTTTCTTTGCAATGCAGTGTAGAACTGGGTTCACACCATCGTATTTCATAGTATGGGCTGCAAGTGAATACTCATAGTTCGAGTGTCCACTATAAGGATTAAGCACTGTTCACACAAGCATATTTCACATTGTGTATACGGCCTGCAATGCCCGTACTGACAATGGGTCTCCCTATCCAACCACACAGGCTCAGAGACAAATATGAGGCTGTATGTTTGGGCTGGGAAACCCATGGTCAGTCTGAGCATTGCGATGCGTATATACCCTGTGAAATATGCTTGTGTGAACCAAGCCTAATCCTTATATTCACACATCAGTGTTGTCCTCCTCGTACTGTGTGTCTACTGACAGCCCACTGACATTATACTATATGGATGTAAAAATGGATATATTAACTAAAACCAAATGAAAATTGGATCCAAAAGACTAATGATAAATGGTCCATTTTTGCGGATGGCGGATGGGAAAACATAACAGACATGTGAAGAAGGTCTAGGATTCAGAATTCACATTAATATTCTTCTTGTGCAGACTAATATTATCAGAGGGAGAAACCGATAAATGGCCAATATGCAATAGCTAACTCCTTAAATAGAACCTACGAGAACTAAATAGAGTTAATAGCCAGAAAATTGAATAGACTATATCTGTATTAGAAAAATGGTTAAAAACAGATAACAAAAATCAGGGGATAAACTAGAAATATTTCCTCCTCATAACGTCCACTATGAAGACACGTGAGCATCTGAAAATTGATAGTCACAATATTAAAATATACAAAATTTCCAAAAACAACCACCAGAGGTCACTGTTGCACAAAGATAGGCACAAAGTGTAATCCAGTTAGTATTGAGATACAGTGGAACCTTGCTTAACGAGAACAATCCGTTCTGGGACTGTGCTTGTTAATCAAGGTACTCGTTCAGCAGAGCAAGATTTCCCATAGGAAATCATTGCAATGCTGACAATCCGTTCCACAACTTCTAAAATGTCCCATCCTGGTCCCCTATTCTGTCATTCCACACATGCACAAACACAGACACACATGCATGCATGCACACACACATATTATATGCTCACCTTACCTTCCGTTCCATCGCCGGTCTGCTGGGACTTGCTGTTCTCTGGTACGGGGCCGGGCTGCGTTACCATAGCGACGAGGCAGGAACTTCCGGGCCAGAGCGCTGACGTCAAAGGCAGAGCCGCTTGCCTCTGATTGGCCAGCGCTCTGCCTTTCATTAGCGGTGACAGGAAGTTCCTCCCTCGTCGCTATGGATGCAGATACAGAGCGTGGACTGGAGCGCAGCGGCGAACTACAGGACCCAGGAGGCCGGCAATGAAAGGAAAGGTAAAACATATTATGTTATATTATATGCTCACCTTACCTTCTGTTCCATCGCAGGCCTCCTGGGTTTTGTAGTTTGTCGCGAGGACGTCGCGATGTACCCGGGAACTACAAGCACCATGAGCCCGGCGTTGGAACGGAAGGTAAGGTGAGCATAATACTGTATGTGTGTGCGTGCGTGTTTGTGTGTGTTTGTGCGTACATGTGTGTGTTTGTGTGGATTGCAAGTGCGGGTCAGAGTGTGGTGGATGGACGAAACCGGAAGTGTGTGCAGTGAGAACTTCGCTCGTCCAGCAAAGCTTTCTCGTAAAGCGAGTTACAAATTTACAGAAAGCTTTGCTTGTTAAGCGAAATTTTCGTTAAGAGGGTTACTCGTTAAGCGAGGTACCACTGTAAATAGAAATATTCAAATTGTCTCTTCACGGAGGAAGGAGACAAACTCTAGTGCCACCTATTGGACGTACAGTGGAACCTTGGATTACGAACATAAATTGGTTTCGGGAGTATGCTGTTAAACAAAGTTACTCTTATATCAAAGCAAATTTTCCCTTAGGAAATAATTGAAATACAGATACTTCGTTCCACAACTCAAAAATATTTACTGTATTTATACAAACTTATTACAGTAATACAAAATAATGTACTGTATTCATATAAATTTATTACAGTACTAATACATAAAACTGTGTAGTACAGTAAAAAACATATAAAGCAAATTAAACTGCACTTTAGCTTACAATAGAATTATTGGTGTGCGAGAGATTCAGTATAAGCAATGTGCTATACTGGTTAGCCGAAAGAAAGTACAATACTATATCTACAATTGCAAATTGATAGACACGCTGTATAGTATATACTGAACTGTACAATGATATACTGTGTACACTATACTGTACAGTACATATGTACAGAAAGTTACCTCCAGAGCGGGTGAAAGGACAGAAACAGACGTGTGATCGGTGAGTATTTGCTCTTCTTGCAAATCATTGCTCTTAAACCAAGTTACAAATTTGGAAAAAGCTTTGCTCGTCTTGCAAAATGCTCTCATACCAAGTTACACTTAAACCAAGGTTCCACTGTATTTAGATCCACTCAAGTTGATGCAAATCTCTTCAAAAATATGTACAAAAAGGTGTAAAAAACATTAGTGAATCACTCAGTGTAAAAATCTTGTCATTTCAAAAAAATTATATTAGAAAAATGTATATATTCATTTAGTTTCGTGATGAGATATAGTATCAATGAATATAATTATTGCACAGCCCAAACAAGGCAAAGGATATAATTAAAAAAAGAATAGAATATAATAAATTATGCCATACAGTTATAAGGTGACCAAGCCAAGTAATAGAACCCCATAAATTAGTATATTCACGAAGAAGATAAGCCAAGGAACATAATATATATTGCACTGGCTCATCGGTGCATAAAATATAAGGTGGCTGAGAAAATAGCCATAAGCAAATGTGATGTGCAAAAACAGCCAAATATTCTAAGACAAAATGTCAGGCTGGAAATACCGTGGTATTTTCTGGCTATTAACTTTATATAATATTATCAGTGCACTGGATCCATTTTTCATCAGTTTTTGGTCCATGTCTTCCCCTGGGAAGTCAATTAAAGAATGAGCAAGTCACTTTTTATAACTGCTTCAGGGTTCCTGAACCTTGAATGACATAAAATGTCGCTTTGACATTTCTGTGCATTATAGTCATTTTATGGGGCACTTTTACAGAGCATTTTCAGGCAGGCTCCAGTTGGAATCCACCTGAGAAAACGCTGTGTGCACATGTTTAAAATCGTATTCACCTGCAGATTATCACTATGGGTATAGCACACAGCATTCTTTAGACACTGGCATACTCCCATATATTTTTATACAGATGATGCTTCAGGGAAATACCACTGGTGGTACCATCTGTCACATCTGTATCATTTTTTCCTGCCATTTTTTAAAAATCCTATTTAAGATAGTAGCTGGAAGAAAGATCAGGCCTCTTCTGTTAAAGGGACCCAATCACCAGGATTTTCGTATATAACCTAAAGCCAGTGCTGTACTGGCACTATCAGGCTGAGTCTATACATACCTGTAGTGGTCAGCTCGGATGTTTAGATTTTAAAATCCAAGAAAGTAAAGTTTATAAAATCATCAGCTTCTTTAGTGACAGCAGCTGAGGATCAGATAATAACTGGGGTGGTGCATTCATAGTTAACCCCTCCCCCTGTTAGAATTAGCATAAGTATTATACCATCGATTTAAATTTTCAGTTGAAACACCTGTACTGAGGTCATACCCATGTGACCAGAAAGGGCGGGGCCTCAGCAACAAAGCTGATACCAGGAAGCAACATTTTTCAGTTGGCTGAGGCCCCACCCCTTCTAGTCACATGGGTATGACCTCAGCAAAGGTCCTGCAAGTTAAAATTTAAATCGATGGTATAATACTTATGCTAATTCTAACAGGGGGAGGGGATAACTATTACTACCTCCCTGGCTATTATCTGATCCTCAGCTGCTGTCACTCAAGAAGCTGATGATTTTATAAAGTTTACTTTCTTGGATTTCAAAACCTAAACATTCGAGCTGACCACTAAAGGTATGTATAGAATCAGCCTGATAGTGCCAGTATAGCACTGGCTCTAGGTTATATACAGAAATCCTGGTGATTGGTTCCCTTTAACCTTCAAAAGTCATAACATGAACATAGATTCATTTTTTTTGGCTGTTTTAGCACTTTTTCAGGTAAAATACAGGTGGAATCTGCCTGAAAAAGACATGTGTACATAGGCTATGTTAAAAGTATATAATGGTTTTTTTTTTATGGTGACAGGTTAACTTTAAGAACTTCTGCGCACAACATCTTTTATATTCAGGCAAACCAACAGGGTTTGTAAGCAAAAAATGCTTCACAAAACTGGCATTTTTTTCTGTAGTGTATTTTTTTTATCTATTCTTGAACATTTTTTCAACATTTTTGGTCACAAACAGCTTTTTAAAGTTTCCCCATGATCTTTTGGGTGTCTTGTTTAGGCCGGCTTCACACTTGCGATTAACTCACACGAGTGCAATGCGAGAAATTCTCGCATTGCACTCGGACCCATGTTAATCAATGAGGCAGCTCCCATCTGCTATTTTTTTCTCAGTCCGAATCGGACTGAGAAAAAAAATCGCAGCATGCTGCTTTTTGGTGAGTTTCATGCGCGAGTCACTCCAATGAAAGTCAATGGGTGCGTGAAAAAAAACTGATGTCACACGGACGGCACACACACCATCATAGTGACATCCGTTTTTATAAATACATTTATCGCATGTTGCAGAAAATACTGACAATGAGTGAAGTCTGTCGATGTTGGTCTCTCTGTCGGTCTCTCTCTCTCTGTCAGTCTCTCTGTCTCCCTATCTGTTGGTCTCTCTCTCTCTGTCTGTCCATCTCTCTGTCGGTCTCTCTCCCCCCCTCTCTCATACTCACCGATCCCCAATCACCGGCGCGGCGCTGCACGGCGTTCACACTGCTCCGGCGGCTTTTCCTCTTTTGAAAAAGCCGGCCGCTCATTATTCTATCTAGTATTCACTGCTTTCCCCGCCCACCAGCGCCTATGATTGGTTGCAGTTAGACATGCCCCCACGTTGAGTGACATCTTTCTCACTGCAACCAATCACAACCGCCGGTGGGCTTGTCTATATCGTGCAGTAGATTAAGTAAATAATTTAAAAAAAAAATAGCGTGCGGTTCCCCCCAATTTTGATACCGGCCAGGGTGAAGCCATACGGCATGAGGCTGGTATTGTCAGGATGGGGAGCCCCCCGCTATGAGGAGCCCCCCACACGAACAATATCAGCCAGCAGCCGCCCGGAATTGCCACATCCATTAGATGCGACAGTCCCGGGACTGTACCCGGCCATCCCGATTTGCCCTGGTGCGGTGGCAATCGAGGTAATAAGGAGTTAATGGCAGCAGCCCATAGCTGCCACTAAGTCCTAGATTAATCATGGCAGGCGTCAGATGATTAACCTGTAAGATAAAGAAAATGAAGACATACACGAAAAAATCCTTTATTTGAAATGAATAACAAAAAAAACCCACCCTCTTTCACCACTTTATTCAAGTCCCCAAATACCCTTCCATGTCCGACGTAATCCACAGAGGTCCCACAACGCTTTCAGCTCTGCTACATCAGAAGCTGGGCACCGAAATATAAAACAAAAAAATTCTAAGGAGAACCGATTTGGTCAAAAAGTACAAAAAATTTTATTATTAAAATGAATGCCGACTGGCAGAGAGCTAAAAACAGGGGCATCACATGTGTAAATATTGAACAGGTAGGGACAGGTATCAATGTACAGGTATAAGGATACTAGACCTGATGGTTTATTAAGGAAAAAATTTAGGTATACAAAGCCATATCAAGTTAACATAGTTATTCACAGTAATGTCAATGGTAAATATACAGTAATTAACCATCAGGAATCTGTTTAATAAAAGAGGGGGTAATAATGGACACATATATAACCAGCCAATGAGGGTGTTAAAAGCAAAACCATATGTATAGTTGTCAACTTTAACATTAGTATGTGCAGTAATGAGAGCTGTGGTATGCTGTGTAAATGGATGTTAAGGAGGTATGCATATACAGTTAAAAGAAAGAAATCATTAATATGGCCTATTGTGCAAAAATAGAGACATATGTGTCCACATAAATAGGGGAATAGTAGTGATAAGAAAAGGTTGTTTTACCTGGATACAAGAAGATCTGTGTTCACATGTGACGCCAGCCTTGACGCGCACGTTTCGGCGTCACCTTTGTCAGGTGACGAAGCTGACGCCGAAACGTGCGCATCGAGGCTGGTCGCATATTTCTCTGATCAATTTCTGTATGTACATCAGAAGCTGACAGAGAGTGGTCACAGACCATGACCGCTCTCTATGAGCTCCCCGCAGCAACTGAAGTGAGTCGCGCTATCAGCGATGACGTCACTCAGGTTACCCGCGGCCACAGATCTCAGCGGGAGGACTTCAGCTGTGGCCGCGGGTAACCTCAGTGACGGCACCGCTGATAGCGCAGATCACTTAAGTCACTCAGGGGATTTGCGGTCACCGGTGATACCTTCCCCTGTGACCGCAAATCAGGCCATGACACACAGACAGAGCCGCGGGATGACAATGAAGTCGGATGAAGTTCATCGGATTTCATTCTGATCGTGCGGCTCTGTCTGTGTCTGCTGTCAGCGGCCATTCAGCTCTGCTACATGGCTCGGTCTGTGTCTGCTGTCAGCGGCCATGTAGCAGAGCTGAATGGCAGATGACATAGTAAAAACGGATCCCATACGCATCAAACACGCATTGCACACAGACTGCAATCATGAGAAAAATCCCAGGATCGCATTGCTGTTGCATTGCACACTGATCATAACGTGAACAGAGCTCATGCTACTTTCTAGCATGAGACTCGGTCCGATTTTACACGCACAAATGTGTTTCCAGCCTTATTGTTTACTGTTTTCTAGTTGTTTTCCAGTCAATTTTAACTCCATAAAATAATGAAGAAATTGCTAGTGGTTGTTAACGCAAAAATGCTGGCAAAATGCTTTACATTTTCCAAGTTGACAAGTATGGCAAAGTGCACAGCATCGTCTGAGCAGAAAACACCAGAAGAAGCAATTACAGGACATTCAAACATCTAAACTTATGAACCAGTCAGTTTTACATATATTATACATATACATATACATATATATATATACATATATATACATATACATATACATATACATATATATATATATTTACATATATTCATTTACCTATATACAGTATTCGTTCTTTTCAGCATTTTTTCAATAGTTTTCATGTCATAATCCAACTGGAAATTTGGTTTTATGCACATACCTTAAACATAATGATATGTACATGCAAAGATTTATGAGACAATCAAAAGCCCTGAGTTTTTCAAGCAAAAATAACTTCAGAAATCTGTCCTGTTTTAGGGTAAGTTCACACAGTGCGTTTTTCGCGGCGTTTTTGCGCAGTTTTCGGGTGCGTTTTTGCTCAGAAAACTGCATGACTTTGCTTCCCCAGCAAAGTCTGAGTTTTCATTTTTGCTGTCTGCACACAGCGTTTTTTTTCAGCTGCGTTTTTGTGGTGCCACAAAAACGCAGCATGTCAATTATTCCCGCGTTTTTCACTGCGCTTTTCATCCATTGAGTGCAATGGGATGTTGAAAGACGCAATGAGAAACGCAAATATCTGCGTTTTGGTGCATTTCTAAGACCAAAAACGCAGCTATAAACGCAGGAGGTGGGTAGCAAAGTGACGTGTACAGGAAGAGGATTCCTTCTGTCAGTAAACACAGAAGCGTGAATCCTCCCGGTACCGTCACCGCCGCTTCCACCTCCCGTCCTGGGCATGTCAGCTGCCGTGCGGCGCCATGTCTGGGCGGGAGGTGGAAGCGGCTGCGAAAACAAAAGTGAACAGTAGAAAAAAAAAAAAAGTTATACTCACCTGTCTGCAGCCTCCCGGTGCCATGTCCGCTCCCATCTCCTCTCACGGTATCGCCGCTCCGGGTGTGTGCAGTCTCCCCGGGCAGTACGATAGATGCAGGACCTGGCGATGGATCACCTGATGCAGTCACCTGACGCATCAGGTGATCTTAAGTATCGCGGTGACGCGGGCGCCCGGCCGGTTTAAGCTATCAGCGGATGCATCAGGAGACTTCATCCCTGATTACCGGCAGCTGCTGCTGCGATCGGACGGGATCAGACTCCTCCAATCGCTCCAGGAGCTGCCGGTAATCAGCACATAAGTGAGTATTTTTTTTTTTTGCACCGATGCATCAGCTGATTGTATAAACGGCTTTTATACAATCAGCTGCTGTGTGATGTGATTCAGCCCCTAGAACCTGACACATCATCTGATCGCTTTGCCTTCCAGCAAACCGATCAGATGATATTGGATCCGGATTGGACGGCGCGGGACCCTTGACCCAGGATTACTGTGGAGGGGGGTTCTTTATTTCAATAAAGATGGAGTCACTAATTGTGTTGTGTTTTATTTCTA
The DNA here is from genome assembly GCF_048569485.1 of Anomaloglossus baeobatrachus. Taxonomy (NCBI): domain Eukaryota; kingdom Metazoa; phylum Chordata; class Amphibia; order Anura; family Aromobatidae; genus Anomaloglossus; species Anomaloglossus baeobatrachus. Next base: position 116,906,794 of record NC_134356.1, on the reverse strand, counting down.
ATAAAAATATTTTTCTGTGTGTTGTGTTTTTTTTTTATCTTTACTAGAAATTCATGGTGGCCATGTCTAATATTGGCGTGACACCATGAATTTTGGGCGTAGGGCCAGCTATACAGCTAGCCCTAACCCCATTATTACCCAGCGAGCCACCCGGCATCAGGGCAGCTGGAAGAGTTGGATACAGCGCCAGAAGATGGCGCTTCTATGAAAGCGCCATTTTCTGGGGTGACTGCGGGACTGCAATTCACAGCGGGGGTGCCCAGAAAGCATGGGCACCCTGCACTGTGGATTCCAATCCCCAGCTGCCTAGTTGTACCCGGCTGGACTCAAAAATTGGGCGAAGCTCACGTCATTTTTTTTTTTAAATTATTTCATGAAATTCATGAAATAATTAAAAAAAAAAGGGCTTCCCTATATTTTTGGTTCCCAGCCGGGTACAAATAGGCAGCTGGGGGTTGGGGCAGCCCGTACCTGCCTGCTGTACCCGGCTAGCATACAAAAATATGGCGAAGCCCACGTCATTTTTTGTTGTTTTGGGGGGGGCAAAGAAATCCTGCATACAGTCTTGAAAGGAGGATGCTGAGCCTTGTAGATCGACAGCTGCTGTCTGCTCTCCTGCATACACTATTGGATGGAGGATGCTGAGCCTTGTAGGTCTGCTCCCCCTGACTCTCCCTCCAGCATACAGTCCTGGATGGAGCATGCTGAGCCTTGTAGTTCTGCAGCTGCTGTCTGCTCTCCTGCATACACTATTGGATGGAGCATGCTGAGCCTTGTAGTTCTGCAGCTGTCTGCTCTTCTGCATACACTAGTGGAGAATGAAGAACACATTGAAGAAGGAAATGACATCAGACCTTTTTTTTTGTTCACTGATAAAAAACGCATAAAGACGCAGTGAGCAAAAACGCAGCAAAACGCAGCAAAAAAACGCACCAAATCGCGGCAAAACGCGTGCGTTTTTTGCTGCGTTTTTTTGACGTGGGTGCGTTTTTGTGCGTTTTTTGCCACAAAAAACGCACAAAAACGCAGCGTCAAAAAAACGCAGTGTGTGAACCTAGCCTTAAGGAGTTTTTGAAGTAGTCTTTCTTCTCCTGAAGCACTTTTGAAGAGTTTTGAAAGTTTTTTTTTTCCTGAAATGTTGCTTTTGATTGGCCAATGCCTTGTTTGGAAAAGTTTCCTTCAAGATTTGCTTCAAGGAAGTGTTATGCACTTTTTTTTCCACCATGCATCTTTCAAAATCTCTTTATGAATGAGAACGCTCAAAAAACTCAAAAGCAAAGTGGATATCCAAAAAAATGAATTGGAAAAGTTTTGCAAAAGTTTTTAGAGAGGATTTTGGAAAAGATCTGCTCCAAAAACATCTTAAAAGACTTATTTGTGCACATAGCCTGGGCTGCTTCTTTGCAGCCATTAGGATCTTTTGTGTGATTGTTTAGTCAATGGTATTACTGACAATGTCTAACCATAGAATTTCTCAATTTTCAGACTACAGCTATTACTGGAGCTGAAAATTCGATGTCTGATGAGTTGTATTGACTATAATATGTATAATTTTTTTACAGCTCTAATAAAATTACAGGATGAAAAAGGTACATGTGCTGAGTTCTCACAATTTGTGCAACCTGCCTGTTTACCGCAACCCAACAAAAGTGCCGCAAATGCACAACACTGTGAAGTCATTGGTTGGGGCCATCAATATGAGAGTAAGACGATCACACCATAAAACAATTGATGCTTAACACAAATGTGCCTGTGTTTATGCTCTTAACCTTTTTCTATCTGCAGGAGCAGATCATTATGCAGAATTTCTGCAGGAAGCACATGTGCCAATCATCCCTAATTCAGAGTGTCAGTCTCCAAATGTGCACGGTAATCAATTGTTTCCAGGAATGATGTGTGCTGGTCTATTAGAAGGGGGTGTTGATGCGTGCCAGGTGAGTGGGGATACTGCATTATAATAATCTTGTCATTAGTGAACAAATAATAAATAGCAAAGGAACAATGTATCGATGGAAGATAAAGTTTCCAAAGAAATGCATTATAGAAATAGTATGTAAACTGGTGTGCTCGTGAGGGGCATTGATGCCCCTCCATTGGGATTCTTATTTAGATTTTTTGTATTCTGCCCATTACCATTGTTTCAGCTTGCACTTGCTGGTTGCAAATGCAACCTTACTCTCATCCATCATGGTGAGTCAATGGGGATTTTCACACCTTCATGTTTTCACATGGACCGTGTGTCCATGTGAACCACGTGGGTCCGTGTGAACCACGTGGGTCCGTGTGAACCACGTGGGTCCGTGTGAACCACGTGGGTCCGTGTGAACCACGTGTGAACCACGTGTGTCTGTGTGAACCACGTGTGAACCACGTGTGAACCACGTGTGAACCAACCACGTGTGAACCAACCACGTGTGAACCACGTGTGTGTCCCTGTGATCTACATGGAGGCATGTCCATTTTTTAACAGCAGCACAGATGAAATACAAATAGCACATGCATCCATGTGACATCAGTGTGACACGTAAAGGAAAAAGCAGAATATACTGAAATGAATGTTTTTTTCTATATGTAAAAGATATGCAAAGATAGATAAATGATAGATAGCTACATAGCTTGTACAGGTATTTAGCCAAATAAATAAATAAATAATCAATTAAAGGAAAAAAATGATGTGGTGGTATCCCTCTTCTTTTTGATAACCAGCAGAGGTAAAGCAGCAACTGTGAGCTGCAACCCTCATCTGTTTACTGTAACTTGGCTGGTTATCAAAATAGAGGGGATCCAATGCAGTTTTTAAGAAATAATTAATTAAAAAAAAACAGCATGGGGACCCCCCCATGTTTCAAAACCAGCCAAGGTACAGCAGGCAGCTGGAAACTGGTATTATTAGGGTAGGAAGTGCTATGTTTTTTTGGCCCTTTCCAGCCTAAAATAGCAGCTCACAGCTGCCCCAGAAGTGGAACATCCTTTAGATATTCTGGCACTTTACCCGACTCTTTGCGATTGCCCTGGTGCAGTTTTAATACTTGTGGGGTTGATGGCAGCTGTGTAATATCAGCTTGGTGCTTAACCCAGTGTGAGCCACTTGCAGTATTTGAGAGGCTCGCACTGGGTGTAACAACAGCATGATTAGATGTAGTGTGCATCAAACAAAAAAAATGTAAACACTCTTCGCACCCTCTTCTGGAAGTGTTCTATTTATGGCTGGCTGCATGTGGGCAGAGACCCAAACTGCCTAATTAGTGACTTTTGGGCTCAGGTCAAGTCCGGGACCCAAAGCAAACTTTATCTAAAGTCCGGCTGAACCAGCTGTTATGCTCACAAGGCAAGCAAGGGATTAATGTACCTACTAGGCCATAGCACACAGAAAGCTCAGAGGGGCTTGACAACGGGACCAGGTTTTCCCCAGAGCCTCTAATAGTGAGGGTATTGTGCTGCAGGTGTGAGACCAGGTGCCACTCGGGAAGACTGATGCTGTTAAGGAGTATAGACACAGACAGTCTCTAAAGATAGGAATGGCAGTAGCAGCCGGTGTCTTGGATGCGGTTGGTATGGATGGATGGATGTGGTAGTAGCTGTCGATGAGGATTCTTGCGGCAGCGGGTACCATGGTAGGTGGCCAGCGTGGATACTTACAGCAGCAGATATCATGGCAGCTGGCCGGCGTGGATGGTTGTAGCTCTGGCCAATTGGACAGCATTGGAGGCAGCAGGGTCCAAGCCCTGGGCAAACTGTTATGCTCGCAAGGCGAGCAAGGGATTAGCGGACCCAGTGGGTCACAGTACACAGAAAACCCAGAGGTGCTTGGCTATGGAACTACATCTGGTTTTCCCCAGAGCCTCTAATGGTGAGGGTCTTGTGCTGCAATATTAGGAACTTGTTGCCCAGGCACCTACCTGGGCAACATGGGAGGTGCCTTAATACCTGAAACCTCTCAGCTAACTTGAGTGCCACTGCCGGGTCAGGGCGTACTGGCCCTTTAAAAAAAGCAACATGGCATGCACACACCACAGGAGCATTCCCAGGAGGCCTGTGTGGTGTTTGCAGACCCCAGGAGACAGCAGCATGAACTGAGGATGGGGAAGCTACCGCAGAACGGCCAGGCAAGTGGGAGAGCCAACATCCCTGCTGGCGGAGGGGGGCATGACAGTGTGGAGATGCCGGTATGGGTGTTACACTAGCCAAACCGAACTTCCACGGGTCCGCTCTTCTCTGTCTATAACCCATTGATTTTCTACTGCTTCTATATGTTTATTAATTTCTGCAAAGGACTCCAGTTCAGTCAGTCTGTTAGACCCAGTATACCTTTTGTAAAGAGACAAATTGTACTGTTATGATCTAAATGTCCTCTCTATTCTGGTATTTTATGGGATTATTACTAATTAGGATATCTTTTTATCTACAGGGTGACTCGGGAGGACCTCTGGTCTGTGAAACAGATGATAGAGTAAATGTATTTGGCATTGTAAGCTGGGGATCGGGTTGTGCGGAGGAGAATAAGCCTGGTGTGTATACTGAGGTATCAAAGTACATCAATTGGATCTTATCCAACATGGTCTGAGGAACAGTTTACATAAAGAAAATGGAGGAAATTGTAAAATCCTTGTCTACAATCCACAATAGCTTATTTTTAATCTGCTAATTCAGTATCTCTAAAAATAGATATCAGATTATAACTGGTTTATTCTGTAAGATATGCTATGTAATAAACAAGGTGTGTCATTAAGGAATAGCGTTATGTATTAATTACTCAGAGACAGAACTACAATTACAAGATTATGTTCTAATATAAAGGAAATACATATTTCTCACGTGTATTACAGCATTTTCAACTTGAGCAGTATAGTAACGTATACAGTAGTATAGGTGGAGAACAGTACAGGTACATATACTGTAGTACGGGGACATATACTGTAGTAAAGGTTTAACCTACATATAGGATGTTCAATTGAGACTGAAATATGTCATTTAAAATATTTATTTTATTGAATAATGCAATAGAATAAAATAAAACAAATTTTATATATATATATATATATATATATATATATATATATATAAAAGTTGTTTAAATAATTACTATACACAAATTGCTACTAGGTGGCACCTCATGACCATGATACAGAATGCAGACTAATAATAATATGAAGTTAGTTCTAATGGCAAATGTACATGTGTAAATAAATAGTAATATTGTAGATATGGTATGAGAAAACATGTAATTTAATAACTAATCAAAGATAACACATGAAATAACAGCCAGTAAATTAAATAACAATACCTGTATCAGGGAGAGCAGTGCTACAACCCCAAAGCGTGTTTCGGCTCAATGCCTTCTTCCTGGGGGGTTGTTAACAACTCAACTTCATGCCCTTATATAATACAGGTAGCCATTAGGAATCCGTGTCGGAAAAGGGAAATTTGAATGTGGATTGGTGCATCGGGCCATCAACAAACCCCCTGTGGAAAGAGACATCTCCCAAAGAGTTATGAGGCAATGAGACGAGCACCCAGACACAACTCCACCCTCCCGAAGGGGATGGATTTGGGATAGGAGATCGCGGCATCCTTCCATACTTATGCAATGTGGGATCTTGTCAGAGAGATGTCGGTGCACATGCGCACTGATTGGACGCCACCAGGCATATGAAGTGTGGACGCACTAATGCAGGGATATCATAAAGGTGTCGGTGTGCGTGCGCATTAGTCAAAAAATAGAATGCAGTGGAACATATGTAAAGTGCTGTTGCAGGGAAAAGATATAGGGATGTGAAAATAGCACAAAGAAATTTAGAAGCAAAATATATGGGGATGTGATAGTAGCACACAGGATTTGCTGATTTGTTACTAGAAAAATGTAGTGGGATAGTGAAAAAAGACTCATATACGGGATTTATACATCACATATTAATTAATAAACACATATTATACCTAAATAATCCCCAATTAGTATTTAATAAATATAATTCACTATCATAGTACTAGAAAAGGTGATACAAAAATATGAATGATGATTCAGAAATATTAAAAATATATACAATCATGAACTGATGCAAAATAAGTATGAATATTTAAGTTTAAAAAATAAATATAAATACATAATGTACATTAATGATAAAATAAAGTATAAATGTATATATAGATATACCGTTTTTTTCAGACTATAAGACGCAAATGACCATAAGACGCACCCAGGTTTTAGAAGTGTAAAATAGGGAAAAAAATCTTGAAGCAAAAAATGTGGTAAAATATTTAATAACCTAAATAACATACTGTAATATTTCACCAATGTAACTGTAAACAACTCAACAGCGGCAAACATGGGAAATGAGATGAACTTTGTCCAAGTAGTGGACAACCCCTTTAACCCCTTCACCCCTGGCCACTAAAACACCCTAATGACCGGGCCATTTTTTGCAATTCTGACCAGTGTCACTTTGACAGGTTATAACTCTGGAACGCTTCAACGGATCCTGGCGATTCTGAGATTGTTTTTTCGTGACATATTGTACTTCAAGTCAGTGTTAAATTTAGACCAATATTTTTTGCGTTTATTTGTGAAAATTTCGGAAATTGTGCGAAAATTTTGCAATGTTCAAACTTTGAAAATTTATGCTTATAAATCTGAGAGATATGTCACACAAAATAGTTACTAAATAAAATTTACCACAATTTCCCATCAACGCAATTTTCGAAACAAATTTTTTTTTCGTTAGAAGGGGTCAAAGGTCATGAGCAATTTCTCATTTTTCCAACAAAATTTACAAAACCATTATTTTTAGGGACCACATCATATTTGAGGGGACTTTGAGAGCCCGAGGTGACAGAAAATACCCAAAAGTGACCCCATTCTAAAAACTGCACCCCTCACACTGCTCAAAACCACATCCAAGAAGTTTATTAACCCTTCAGGTGTTTCACAGGAACCAAAGCAATGTGGAAGGAAAAAATGAAAATTTAACTTTTTAACACAAAAATGTTAATTTAGCCATACAATTTGCATTTTCACAAGGGAGAAAAGAGAAAATGCACCATACAATTTATTGTGTAATTTTTCCTGAGTACGCTGATACCCCATATGTGGTAAAAATCAATTGTTTGGGCGCACGGCAGAGGTCGGAAGGGAAGCAGCGCCATTTGAATTTTTGAACGCAAAATTAGCTGCACTCATTAGCGGACGCCATGTTGGGTTTGAAGACCCCCTGAGGTGCCTAAACAATGGAGCTCCCCCACAAGTGACCCCATTTTGGAAACTAGACCCCTCAAATAATTTTTCTAGATGTTTGGTGAGCACTTTGAATGCCTGGGGGCTTCACAGAAGTTTATAACATTGAGCCGTGAAAAGAAAAACATTTTTTTTTTTACCATCAAACTGTTGCTTCAACTAGGTAGCTTTTTTTTTCACAAGGGTATAAGGAAAAAATGCACCATAAAATGTATTGTGCATTTTCTCCTGAGTACGCAGATACCTCATATGTGGTAGAAATCAAATGTTTGGGCACACGACAGGGCTCGGAAGGCAAGGAGCGCCATTTGAATTTTTGAGTGCAAAATTAGCTGCACTCATTAGCGGACGCCATGTCGGGTTTGAAGACTCCCTGAGGTGCCTAAACAATAGAGGTCCCCCACAAGTGACCCCATTTTGGAAACTAGACCCCTCAAGGAATTTATCTAGATGTTTAGCGAGCCCCAAGGGGCTCCACAGAAGTTGATAATGTTGAGCCATGAATACAATTTTTTTTTTTTACCACAAAACTGTTACTTGACCGGGTAGCTTTTTTTCCCACAAGGGTATCAGGAAAAAATGCACCATAAAACGTATTGTGCAATTTCTCCTGAGTACGCAGATACCCCATATGTGGTGGAAAGTAATTGTTTGGGCGCATGGCGGGGCTCAGAAGAGAAGGAGCACCATTTGACAGGAAAATTGGTTGGAATCATTAGCGGACGCCATGTCACGTTTGGAGACCCCCTATGGTGCTTAAACAGTGGAGCTCCCCTACAAATTACCCCATTTTGGAACTAGACCCCTCAAGGAATTTATCTAGATGTTTGGTGAGCTCCTTGTACCCCCAGGGTCTCCACAGAAGTTGATAACATTGAACCGTGAAAATTATTATTTTTTTTTAACCACACAATTTTTGCTTCAATCAGGTAGCTTTTTATTTACAAGGGTATCTGGAAAAAATGCACCATAAAATGTATTGTGCAATTTCTCCTGAGTACGCTGATACATCATATGTGGTGGAAATCAATTGTTTGGGCGCACGGCGGGGCTCAGAAGAAAAGGGGCGCCATTTGACTTTTCAAACGCAGATGCCGTGCAGTGATGTGCATCACTGATCGGCCGCTGCAGGACGCACGGACTGATGAGATACAAAAAGCGACCAGGGATACGGAAAAAAAAAGTCACGCCAAAAATTAGCCGATCCATTATGTGCATCCCTGATCAGCGCTCGGCCGCTGCAGGATGCACACACGGATGAGCTGCAAAAAAACGACACAAGATACAGACAAAAAAAAAAAACAAAACAAAATCCCGCCGAAAATTGACCACGATTGCAGATACGTTATCTGCATCAGTGATCAGCGCTTGGCAGGATGCACGGACGGATGCAGTGTAAAAACGGACGGGATACAGAAAAAAAAAAATACAAAAAAAAAAATTATACTCACAGTACCCAGAAGATTTGCAGGAGGATTACTAATCAGAGGAACTGCAGGAGGAATAGAAGGCAGCAAGTGGACAGCTTCTTACAGGAGCAGCAGGCAGGCCCTTGGACAGCTCATCAGAAGGACCCAGCAATGGAGGCAGATGAGATCGGGCCAGTGAAAACCTCGGACGACCCGGTGAAGGCAGGTAGGGGACGTCAGAGGTAGAGCAGAGGGGGAGAAGCAGAGGCAGAATGGGAGCAGAATAGAGATCGCGGCAGGGGGCAGATCGCAGTAGGGGGCACATTGGCAGGGGCAAATCGTGGCAGGGGGCAGATCGCAGCAGGGGGGCACATTGGCAGGGGCAGATCGCAGCAGGGAAGCACATGGCCGGGGGCAGATCGCAGCAGGTGGGCACATTGGCAGGGGCAGATAGCAGCAGGAGGCAGATCGCAGCAGGGAAGCACAAGGCAGGGGGCAGATCGCAGCAGGGGGGCACATTGGCATGGGCAGATCGCAGCAGGGAAGCACATTGGCAGGGGGCAGATCACAGCAGGGGGGCACATTGGCAGGGGCAGATCGCAGCAGGAGGCAGATCGCAGCAGGGAAGCACATTGGCAGGGGCAGATCGCAGCAGGGGGGCACATTGGCAGGGGCAGATCACAGCAGGAGGCAGATCGCAGTAGGAGGCAGATCGCAGCAGGGAAGCACATGGCAGGGGGCAGATCGCAGCAGGGGGGCACATTGGCAGGGGCAGATCGCAGCAGGAGGCAGATCGCAGCAGGAAAGCACATTGGCAGGGGGCAGATCGCGGTAGGGAAGCACATGGCAGGGGGCAAATCGCGGCAGCGAAGCACATGGCAGAGGGCAGATCGCAGCAGGAGGCAGATCGCAGCAGGAGGCAGATCGCAGCAGGGGGGCACATTACAGGAGCGCGCAAAGGGCCATCACGGGAGCGCGCAGGGGGCCATCACGGGAAGCGTGCAATACTCACGTGGAGCCGGAGCGGCGGTGACATCGGCGGCGGCAGCAGCGGTGGCGTGGTACCACAAGTACCAGCCAGTGCACGCTACAGACATGTTGGGGGAGGCTCCCCAGACCAGCACAGGCCTGGGGAGGGCGGCCACCTGCAGATGAGACCGCCCCACTGCACACTGATTGGCGCGATTGGAGCGATCGTGCAATGATGCTGCAATCAGTGCTGCAGGGGCTGGGGGGGGCGCCGTGTTTGAGCTCCAGGTATGATCTGCTGCAGCTGCCGCCGCACCTCATAGCAGGATCTCACAGTATCGCATTGATTTAGGCATTGTTTTAGCCGAAATCAATGCGAACGATGTGGTTGGCGGTTCAGATTTGAACAGCCAATCACATCGATCGTTGATGGGAGGTGGCGATGCCACCCCCCCGGGGTCAAGCAAAGGTCCCCTGCTGTAAGAAACAGCAGAGGACATCATTTGAAAGCCGTTGCTATGGCCACGGCAATCAAATGAAGTTTAGGCAGTAAAGTTACGTCCCTGGTCGTTAAGTCATGTTAAAATAGGACGCAATTTTACTGCCCGCGGTCGTGAAGGGGTTAAGGAGAACTATAACTCTAAGCAGGCAGTAAGCCGGCGGCTGCGGAGAGACCATATGAGCCGGCTATTACAGGAACTAAGTAACACAGTGTCTGCTCCCAATGTCCTCTCTCAGGGCACGTTTGCTTTAGTGCTGAGAGGTGGACGTGGGGAAGCAGTGCATATTGAGGAGGCTAATTAGCCAACTCACGTGGTTGCTCCAGCGGGGGGGTGGGGGTGATCTTCAGCAGAGACCCTCTCTTGTCATTGTAAAGTCCAATACAGTGCCGTTCCTTTGCCCCTCAAGCCAGCAAGCCCCATATAATCATATATTCAGACTATAAGCACCCCCCACTTTCCTCCAAAATTTGGAGGAAAAATAGTGTGTCTTATAGTCCAAAAAATACGGTATATGTATGTCTACATACACATATGGATAACATACACACAAGGAACATATATTAGAGAAGTGTATAACAAATGTATAAAAGTGATATAGACATTATATAAAAAAATAGGCCCGTGTGCCAACAGTTACCCTTCCAGTCCGAGGTCACAGTCCTTCGCCAGACGCCGTAATGAAGGCCACCATGTGGTTTTGTCCATGTCTCCCACCTGCACAATTGGTACAGTCCTTAGAACTATCTATCCATATAGAATAAAACACATCCCAACCTGTCAGGTACATTGGATCATCCGTCCACCCTCCCTCCATTCACAATTCATGAGACTGAGCACAGTCTCTTAGAGGTTGTTTAGGGCAAAATCCATAGGAGCAGGGTGTAAATGGGCAAAGTCCATGGGGGCAAACGGCAGTTTTGAGCACAGTTCCTGAGACCTGCAAGAGGCAAGTCTTTCTCTGAGGGGGTATCCTCCTACAGCCCAGAGAGCTCAAAGTCCTCGAAATCCAACAATACAGGCCACACAGGCAATATCTCCTGCCCTTTAAAATTGTCACCTCAGGACCTTTTCTGCGCAACATGGCATCCTGCCCAACCGAGGGTGCTGATGGCGGCCCAACTGCCCTTGGTTCCTTCCTTCACAAAAGGGCTCTGGAACTGTAAAAACATTAAAATTAATACATCTAGTTATCAAACACTTTATAATAGGACATATTATATATGTTCACAGTTCTGTCTATATTGGAGGGCATAGCTTATTGATAACAATTCTTATAAGGAATAAGATAAAGGTATCTGTATTGAATATCTGTATTGCATATAGATAGAAGCTGACATAGTATGGTATATTCTAGGTTTGCATCATGTGTATAGTAGGATCTCCTTAAATAGCCCTTATGAGCAGCTGCATTGGACATATATACCATGACACTTCTCGGGGGAAGGGCAGAGAGAGGGGGATCGTGCCTGCAGAAGGACACATGTCGAGCCTGCTGGAAGCCTTCCACCCGATCCAAGATGAAATAACATGCTGTCAGGTCTCCAGCATGACTCTATTCAAGAACCAAGGAAAGATGGATGAAGATTTTTATTGATTAGAATGGACTATTATTAACTCTTTACGTAAGCTAATGAAGAATATTATTTTTCCTTTCTGTAACTGAACTTTGGCAACCAATTTATTAGATATAAAAATACATCTATTTTTTTATATTTTTTGAAGTTTCGTCTTTCATGCGCTTATCACGTATTTGAAGAAAAATATATTTAAGGGTATATTTTTAACAGGAACTAGCCCCATTTTCAACTTGGCTATCGGCTAACGGTGGGACAGATAAGGGTCATCAGTCCAGTTTAGGCTACCCTCTTTTTCCAAAAGTCTCAGAATCTAGGGGACGGGGGCCTGGTTCATTTCCACGGCTGGTCCAGGCATTTGTTCTTGCCACAGTTCTCTTGGAGAATATTGGTGCCAGTATAATATAGTTGTGCCATCTGGTTCCCAGTAACATTTATAGTAGTACCAGGCATGGTGCTGATAGTGGCGGCAGATTGCTGACACTCCTGTTCGGCCACGTGTGGATCCAGGCCACAGGCTCCTCTCGGGGATGGGGCTACAGACTCCTCTTGGTGAGTGGTCTCCCTGTGGCTGACAGACGGGGTCCTCCCACATCACCGGCTTTGCCGTTCTTCCTCAGCCTCCTTCTCCCACATCTCGACGTCCTCTTCATCACATACCACACCTTGCAGCACCACATGGGCATGAACGGCGCCCTTTCCGCCATATAGAGGGTATGTAGGCGAGCGATTCACATATATATGGTACCAGGTGTTATCTTAGCCTATAAACCAAAGCCTCAGGTCTAATTAAAGTCGATGACCTTGCTTGCCTTAGGTAAAGCCATTTTCAAAGTCTGCTCTCTTTGACCCGACCAGCCACTCCCGGGCTATAGCATCTGACCTCATTCTCTCTTCCACCACATCTAATGTCTCAGCCGTTTTCAGGGAGAAACCAGAGACCAGAGGCAGGTGAATGCAACTTATCTGGCTGCAGTGGACTGCAGGACATGCAACAGACATTAAGCGCCACATTAGGGGAAAAAATTCCTTCCCGACTCCACATACGACAATCACACTAGTTCCCTGGATCAACGCTCCATCACAGGATCTAGCGCACATAACCAATGATATTTTATATTTTTCAAGAAAGGCATCCAGGCCTCTCAAATTTTAGTAGTGAATTAACCATTACAGCATTGTCTGGCAGAGAGTTCCATAGTCTCATTGCTTTTACAGTAAAGAATTTGCATCTGTGATTATGATCAAAACCTCCTTTCCTCTAACTGTGGATGCCCCCTTGTCCCCTATCAGGCCTAGGTGTAAAAAGATCAATAGAGAGAGCTCTCTACTGTCCCGCTCAAACTTTTGTACATTCTAATAAGATCACCCTAAGCCTTCATTTTTCCAAACTGAATAACCCCAAGTTTAAGAACCTGTCTTGGTTTTGTGTTGCACCCATTCCTTTATTAACCTTAGTTGCTCTTCTCTGTGCCCACTCTAGTTCAACTGTGTCCTTCTTATATTCCAGACAGCAAAAATTGTAGACAGTATTCTAAGTGTGGTCGCACTGGTGACTTGTATAGGGGTAAAACTATGTTCTTCTCATGTTCATCTGTGAAGATTGGTTAATGTAGTAACTGGGAATAGGGGCTCCTAAACTGGCCCTCAAGCTAAAGGGACCTAACTGTCCCTTATTTCAAAGGTTCTGAAGGTGAAGAGATCTGTAACGCCAGCGTAACCCTGACTCATGATCAGCCCTAGGTCTAATACCACCTCACCCACAAACCAGAAGAGGGCCGGGACTGGAGTGGTAAATCCCACACAGAAAGACAGACTGGGGGAAACCCAAACTCAAACACACAGCACGCACTCATAGAGGTAGAGACAAAACATGCTCAAGAGGGAATAAAGAAAAGAAAGGAAATCAATCAACACCAAAATAGCATACAGCAGTTCACCAGAAGCTGGATAATCATGCATATAGACCAGAATCGCAAAATAATTATCAGCATGGAGGAGAAGATTCCACCTTCTTTTAAAGGGTGGAGATGGCTGTGATAGATCTCCAAAAACCAATGACCCTAGCAGCATTTCACATTCCAGCAGAAATGAACTCCTGCTAGACCGATCATTAGTAAGCACACAACAGGTTGACACCTGGCTCTAAGTGAGCAACTCAAGAGCACCAGATGGCGAGTCAGACTCTGCAGGGTTAACAGGGTCAGAAGGTGCTATGACACCTGGTGAGTTTAGCGCTGAACACTGAGTGACAGTACCCCTCCCTCTACAAAAGGGGCCTCTGGACCAGGTGTCTCCGGATGACGTTGATGGAAAGCCCAAACCAGGTGTTTTGCATCGACATTCGAAGCTGGCACCAAAGTCCTCTCCTCAGGACCATAACCCCGCCAGCACACCAGATACTGTAGAGAAGGATAAACTACTCAGGAATCAACAATTCCAGACACTTCGAACTCCAATGAATCGACAATCAAAAACGGAGGTGGCGGGGTGGGAAGGGAGGTTCCCAAACCCACACACCTCTTCAATAGTGACTTAAGGAACACATTCTGAATTTTATATACCGCAGGTAAGGCCGAATAGAAGGCCAAAGGTTGATGATGGCAGTGATATTTAATCGACCAATAAAACAAGGTCCTAACTTAAATAAAGGTAACTTAAGCTTGATATTCTTAGTGGATATCCACACCAAATCACCAACATGTAGGTCCAGACCAGGCACACACATACAAAATGGATACAGCCGCACACTAAATGCCATCAATGTATAAGGGAACTCTGGTACTGCATTACTGCTATATGAAAAAATGAGATTTTTAGTTTATGAATTGGCCAATGCATGTAAGCCCGAAAACCAACGGCAAGGTAAATCTCAATATTCCGGGTACCTAACTAAAATGCCACTATCTAGGTTAAAAACATCCATGTCTGGGCAGCTAGACTAAAAATCTAACTTGAAATGCCACTATCTGGACTAACCTCCTTGTCAGGGCAGCTAGGACTCCTGGTATAAGGATTATGAACACAGCCTGGTTTATAGGGCGGAGTGCTCAGTCAGAAAAAAACTCACTGCAAATATTTCATAAAACTGACCCCCACATCCTACAAGTGTGTATAGATGCCAGCTGAAAAAACCTAGCAAATACAAAATGGATACAGCCGCACACTAAATGCCATCAATGTATAAGGGAACTCTGGTACTGCATTACTGCTATATGAAAAAATGAGATTTTTAGTTTATGAATTAGCCAATGCATGTAAGCCCGGAAACCATCGGCAAGGTAAATCTCAATATTCCGGGTACCTAACTAAAATGCCACTATCTAGGTTAAAACCATCCATGTCTGGGCAGCTAGACTAAAAATCTAACTTGAAATGCCACTATCTGGACTAACCTCCTTGTCTGAGCAGCTAGGACTCCTGGTATAAGGATTATGAACACAGCCTGGTTTATAGGGCAGAGTGCTCAGTCAGAAAAAAACTCACTGTAAATATTTCAAAAAACTGACCCGCACATCCTACAAGTGTGTATAGGTGCCAGCTGAAAATAACCTAGCAAATACAAAATGGATACAGCCGCACACTAAATGCCATCAATGTATAAGGGAACTCTGGTACTGCATTACTGCTATATGATAAAATGAGATTTTTAGTTTATGAATTGGCCAATGCATGTGTGGCGCCCTGGACAAGCCAGGTCGTCACAGAACTACACCAACACACCCCACACCCCGGTTAGGCACACCGAAGTCAAACACAAAAATCCTTGTTGCCTTCCTCCAGGGGCTGATGTCCACACCAGGGGGTGGGCCAGGCGGTTGGTCCCGCCCACCGAGGAGTTCACAGTCCTGGAGGCGGGAAAAGGAGTCAGTTTAGATTAGTTTTGGGAGTGAGGAAGTGAAGTGGTAGAGGAGCAGTCTGACAGCGTCCGGGTGTGTGGCCCGGATGGTACAGCAAGGTTGGCAGATGGTGGAGACCGTCTGCAGGAGAGGCTAATTGGAGCGAACCGTAAGGACCGTGGACGGGCGGTGGCCCGACGGTACCGGATCGGAGAGCAAAGAGAAGCCAGCACCATCCGGCAGGGCTTACGGACCCCGACCAGGCTTGGAGTCGCCGTAAAACTGGTCAAATCCGTTAGCGAAGGGAACCTCCGGGGTTTCCCAGCAGTCAAGACCCGATTGAAGGCAACAGCTCACACCGTATAGGGAAACACAGTCACCGCCAAGGCTACAGTTCCCAGGGCCAGAGCCTGCGGGCAAAAGGGGCTCCTTCAGCATCCATCCAAGCTGGGGAGCGGGTTACCGGTGGGAAGCCATTGGAACCGTAACACAACACAAGTGCAGGGAAAGGCAGTCACCATCAACCTACCGGGAGGAGAACAACCGCAGCCGCCTGTGGGACCCGTCCATCCAGCCGTTTGTTTGACCAGAGACTCCGTGTGAATTACTGGCTGAGTGAGTACCACCGTGCCATGCGGCACAGCGCTGCCCCCGCGACCCTGCACCTCACCAGGCCCCGTAACCCGCCCGTCCTCCCTAACCCTCACCGGGCCCCGGGACAACCAACCCCCCTACCCACGGAGGGGAGAACCAACATCCAAGCTGCTCCCTGTCATCGCTCCCGGGATCCCCGTCCAGAGCAGCGATGGTGTCACCAATTTCACCACAACCGTGGGTGGCGTCACGGACAATATCCCTACACCCAAACCACCCCCTTTCACTCACGGGCGAGGAACGCCGCTCGAGTCCCCGGGATCCGGCCCACCGCTCGAGCCACCACCGAGCAGCAGCAGCAGCAGCTGGACCCGAGCAGTGGGTGAGCGCAGCGTCCCCTCCTCCGCCCGCAACACATGTAAGCCCGGAACCAACGGCAAGGTAAATCTCAATATTCCGGGTACCTAACTAAAATGCCACTATCTAGGTTAAAAACATCCATGTCTGGGCAGCTAGACTAAAAATCTAACTTGAAATGCCACTATCTGGACAAACCTCCTTGTCTGGGCAGCTAGGACTCCTGGTATAAGGATTATGAACACAGCCTGGTTTATAGGGCGGAGTGCTCAGTCAGAAAAAAAATAACTGCAAATATTTCAAAAAACTGACCCGCACATCCTACAAGTGTGTATAGGTGCCAGCTGAAAAAATCTAGCAAATACAAAATGGATACAGCCGCACACTAAATGCCATCAATGTATAAGGGAACTCTGGTACTGCATTACTGCTATATGAAAAAATGAGATTTTTAGTTTATGAATTGGCCAATGCATGTGAGCCCAGAAACCAACGACAAGGTAAATCTCAATATTCCGGGTACCTAACTAAAATGCCACTATCTAGGTTAAAAACATCCATGTCTGGGCAGCTAGACTAAAAATCTAATTTGAAATGCCACTATCTGGACTAACCTCCTTGTCTGGGCAGCTAGGACTCCTGGTATAAGGATTATGAACACAGCCTGGTTTATAGGGTGGAGTGCTCAGTGCTCAGCTGCATGGGACCTGCCCTGTAACAAGGCTTAAACCAGCATTTCTACCTTTACCAGAGACAGCAAGATTATAGACAGGTGTAGGCCTCTTGCTCCCAGCCCCTAGTCTGCACAGTTGGGCAAAGTCATTGGACATCCACGATTCATTCATCTTTATGAAACTTAGGTGGCCTACACTTTTAGAAATTGCTTCTGACACTTGAACTGCTGCTACTGCTAATGTTTCTGGTTGGCAACGTGAAGTTCCTGTGGTTGGAATTCTAGACCTGTGATGAACACTGTGTACCTCACAGCTCTTTTGTGGAAAATTACTGTTAAGATAGTGTACAAGCTTGTTTCAATACGCCATCATCCGCAAATCCCATTCCAGAGGGGTGGGGGGAGGAAGCATCTTGCTAAATTTTGTCTTGTACTCTTGTTGGATCTAACAGAGTGGCAACCCAGTAGTCAGCACTATTTCTAATATTAACAATATGGACATCATGTTGTAGATAGTGCAGCAAGAAGTCGCTCATGTGTCAGATGCTTCTATGAGGTTCAAGTCCATGTTGTGTTGGTGGCAGGATAACGCTCAAGCTTGCCTCCTCCTCTGTCTCCTCCCACCAATCACGGACAAAAGAGACGGAATCAATATCTCCTTCATCTCCGGAGTTTTCTGCGCCCATTATCTCTTAATTTTCCATTTGTTCTTCGGCTCTTGCACCTTCAATACCAATTTGTCTGTTACCATGAGCCCGCCTCGATCGATGGATTCTGTCTTCCCGTGACACCCGCCTGTGCGATGACTATCTGGATCTTAAAGGAAATGGTATCCCTTCCTCATCCTCTTCTGCTTCCCTCTCTTCGTCTGGGACCCCCACATCTTACCGCAGACTATTCAAAGCGTGCTCCAACATGTAGATGAGCAGAATAGTGATGCTGATGATGGCATTGTCAGCACTAACCATCTTTGTAGCCATTTCGAAACTGTGCAGGAGGGTGCAGAGGTCCTTCATTTGTGCCCACTTCGCAATAGTGATTTTCCCCATATTCAGACTAAAGTGTCCCAGGCTATGTGTTAATGCATAGTGCATCAGGGCTTGCTGCTGCTGCCGCCACAGTCGCTGCAATATGTGCAGAGTGGAATTCCACCATATGTGCACATTTTATATCAACCGGTTAACAGGTAGGCCAAAAGACCTTTGTAGCTTTATGAATACATATAGAATCCACAGATCCACATTATCAAAGTTTTGTATTAGCTATGGTCCCAAAATACAGCATATACCTACAAATGACCTATAGTCCTTCATATTCACCGTTAAATAATATCCAAGTGGACAGAAAAATACTGATAATCAAATATTTATTTATAAAAAATATGGGATCACACAGCGCAGAATGTGTAAAATTAAAAATATTAGAAAAAGACATTTACAAGAAACACTCACAGGGCAGAGTGGTCAGGGACATTTAAATAGATATACTGTAGTTCACACAGTTCATAATAATTGTAGACAGAGCTACAATTCATACATTAGATTTAACAATATTGCAAATAAAAGTATACAGTGGTTGTTTTTGGAACAATGCATTTAACGGTATGTCATATAGTGCTTTTATCATAGTGCATATGTTCACAAATGCATTGACATTTGAATATAGCTCAATATAAGATTACATATAATTATACACAGTGATTAGAAGCTATCCCCAATATTAAAAAGGAATAAAGTCAGTAATTATATGGACGGGGATATAACAATCACCACTAAATGTAACTATATTGTGACATCCTGGCAAAACCAGGTAGTCACAGTTAGGCCCCTGCATTACACCGTTCCCTCACTAGGAAACACACAGCCAACCAGAAACCCTAGTCACCCCCTTAGGGAAAGATAGACACACCAGTGGGCGTGACCAGGCGGTTGAGAAATGCCCACCCAGGGGTTTAGACAGCCCGGGGCGGGAAAACAAGCAGAAAGTGTTTGGAGTTCAGTTTGGAGAGGAGTGTGGGCTGGAGCTAAATGTAGCTTCAGCAAGGGAGTTCAAGTTGAACGGTACCAGGGTAGGATCCCTGGTGCCACTGGCTAGAAGGCAGATGGCCCCAGCATCAGCAGGAGACGGGAAGACGACTCGGCAGAACCGAGGTGGACCGGGACAGGGTTGTAGCCTGCCGGTACCGACACGGGGAACCGACCCGGAAACCGTAGCACAAAGGGGGGTACTCGGACCCTGAAGCCAGGACCGGAACCAAGTGGAACTGGTTAATTAACCGATTGAGGCCAGGACTAGAGGTCCTGTCCCACCCAAAGTCCCTTAAAGAAGACAACAGCCCACCGATTAGGGATAAGAGGTCACCGCCAGGGCCCATAGATCCCACGGGCCAGCATCTGCGGGCACGGCTCCTTGGGCCACATCCAGCCGGGAGCGGACTCCTGAGTTTCACACAAGGAAAGTCCACCTTACACCTTACACAAAGCAGTGCAGGAAAAGGATAGAGACCCGAACGCAACCGGTCGTGGCACCGGCCACCATCACCTTGGTTTACCAGAGACTTGTGTGTTTTACTAACAGTGAGTACACTAGCAACCCTGCGGTCGCCATCCCCTGCACTGAGCCACTGGGTCTCGGGACCACCATTCCCTGCCCACGGAGGGGTTAACAACTTGCTGCACAACATCTCCCCCGGGTGCCCCATAACAGCAGCGGTAGTGTGTCACTTCACCACACACCCTGCGTGGCGTCACGAACTTATTACGGCCTAGCCTGTACATCTACGTCCCCCTATTTATTTGGCGTGTCCGCGAGACCCCCGGGTCCGGAGACCCTCGAGCCACCACCCCTGAAGGCCCGGATCCGAGCAGTGTCAGCTGCTGGCACGGGGGCGGCACAACATGCATCCTGCAAAGATATTCCTATGCCAAATGCTGAACAACTACTAGAGATATTTATATAGAAAGAGTACCTGTAAACTCTCTACAATACCCTTTGCCTGTCTCAGCTGAGGGTATAACTGTTTCCCCAAATGGGTTAGCCATCTGCTGTTGCCATAGTCCCAAATCACACCACCCTGCATGCAACGCGTTTCGCTAAAGCTTCGTCCTTTGTAGCATTGCATGTTGATTAGCTGCGGGGTGCAAATGGCAGAAGTGAGAATGCAGTGACCGTGCCTTCTACAGCAGTGCATCCAGGCCAGGATAATGGGCCAGAAATTTAGAAATTTCTGTACAACCAGGCTGAGGATGTGAGCCATGTAAGACACATGTGTGATGTCACCCAGATGTAGGGCTGCCAGCAGGTGTGCACCGTTATCGCACATGGTCTTCCAGGTTCAGTGGTGACAGCCATTTATCAAACTTGGCCCGGATAGCGGCCCACAACTCTGCAGCTGTGTGACTTGCTTTTCCAATGCATATTAATTTCAGCACTGCCTGTTTGTGTTTTGCCCTGGCTGAGCTGTATGGAGGTGGGTGGGATTCTCTCTGCACTATTGAAATACATGTTACATTAAGGAAGAGGGGTTGAGGTCGCAGGTGGAAGTGGAGGAAGCAGAAGCAGTAGAAAAAGCGGTAGATCCAGAGGTTTGTCCTACAAGCCTTGGGGCTTTCAAGACTGGAGAAGCAGGCCCTTCCCTGCCTACCCTCTCAGCCACTAGACTAAACCAGTGCCCAGTCAGTGAGATGTAACACCCCTGGCCATGCTTGCTCGTACAGATGTCAGTGGTGAAATGCACCCTGGGAGACTCAAAGTTTTTCAAGGAAAAGGTAATGTTGTCTGCGACATGATGGTGTAGCGAAGGCACAGCTTTATTAGAGAAGTAATGGCGACTGGGCAACTGCAACGGTCATTGGGTTTTGGAAGTCATTTGTATCCACCATACGGAAAGTCAGCATTTCCGTAGCCAACAGTTTAGATATAGTGAAGTTCAAGTTTTTTGCTTTGGCACATGTGGGAGGAAATTATCTCTTATGTGACCAAGACTACAGGAACAACAGCTGGCTGCTGTGCTGAGAGAGGGTGGAGAAAGGTGTACATAATCAACCTGTAGACTGAGGGAGGTGCAGGCGGAGATGCAATGCTGGATTGAGAAAATGTGGTGTGCATAGTGTCTTCAGTGTCCAATGTCAAATGCATCAGGCATGGTCACTTCTGTAACAGCTGACGGGCTCTTACTCACCCTGACTGTAGCGGGTTAACTAGAGGAGGTTCTGTGGTAAGAGACCTGTCTGAGAATAGTTTCATTGGTGATACAGGAGGAGGAAGAAGTAACAGGCGTGGTTGATTTGGAGTCTGGTGGTTGGGTAGGCCCAGTAGTCCGCATTTTAGCGCAGTAAGATTCCAACAGTATTGCATGTTGGTTGCGCATGTACCGGTTCATGTAGTCAAATTATTTTAATTTTTACTTCTACTGAGTCGTTGGTTACAACGTTAGCAGATAACGAAAGTTGGGTTATCCTTTGCGGTCTCAAAAAAGGCCCAGGCTAGGCAACGTTTCCTGCAAACATCAGACCCATGACCACTGCTGACCACAGCCAGAGTTGTGGCTGAGGATGCAGTGCTTCTCATGGTTGCATCACTACGTGTTTGTGTGGGAATTGCCAATGTAACGTCATCGTCTTCCTCCTACTCATATGCTGAGCTACTCAGCTGCGTGCCTCTGGGTTCACACTAAGTGGCATCTACAACTTCATTGTCAGGCTCGATGTAGTCACACTCCTCCTGCTCCTGATCTGACATCACAGAACAGTATGCGTGCACCTCGGGTATCTGAGTAGTATCATCATCATCATCACCTCCACCCCCTCGGGTAGTTGGCAATGCTTGCTAGGCCGCACAGTAAGATTTCCAGACTAACGCATGTTTGTTGGTCATGTGACGGTTCAGGCATGTAGTAGACAAATTATTTTAATTTCTGCCTCTACCAAGTCATTTTTTACAAAGCTTTCAGAGAACATTGGTTGGGTCATCCATTCCTGTTGCAAAAAATTACCAGGCCTGTCACTGCTGCTGTACACAGCTAGAGTTGTGGCTGAGGATGGAGTGGTTGTCCTGGTTGCATTACTCCGTGTCTGTGCATGAAGCACCTCTTCTACCTCTTCCATCTCCTCTGCTGAGCTACTCAGCTGAGTGCCTCTGGGTTCACACGAAGTGGGATCTACAACTTCATAGTCATCCTCTCTTTTCTCCAACTCTTCACCCCATCAGTCACTCTCTTCCTCTTCCTGACCGGACATCACAGTACATTATGTGTGCGCCTTATGTGTCTGAGTCTCATCATTATCACCTCCACCCATGGTGGTTAACGTCAGTTGACAAGGGTTGGGATCCTGCTCGGACCCTACTTTGTCTGGGCCTTGATCCAACTAACAAAGATTTTGGGCATCAGTGCATATGATTTCCTCCTCTTGAGTCTGGGAATCTTTGGAGCAGACATCTGATGCCCATGGGATAGAATAAGTAAACAGCTCTGGAGACTCGTCTATGTGTGGTTCCCCACAGTCAGTTTGCCAGTTGGAGATTTGTGATGCGAGGGTAAACAAGTGTATTTGGGGTGGCACCTCTAATGAATGAACTGTGTGTGATGTTGAGGTGCAGGAAGATGAAGTGAGGCCACTTGATGCAGCACTTGCCATCCACTTTAGGACATGCTGTGTATCAACTTCATTTTGAAGTTGAACTGATGTGTGGCTGCCAAAAAAATCTAGTGGAGTAAGCTTTCCAGTAACAGAAGTTCTAATTTTTCTTGGGATAGGATGAGCCATTGTTTGCTCAGTAGAGCTGTGACTAACATTGGAACATCTAACACATACACCTCAAACACCCCATATATTTACTCTTCCACCACAACTTCATCATGATATACCACTGATGTTTGATGTACCCTTCCCCTTTCAAACAGATGTTTTGCATCCCTACGCCCACACCTGGCAGACACCTGACACAAAAGAAAAATTCTTTATTTCTTGTCTGAGATGGCAAATTGTAAAGGCACTAAAAAGTACCAATAACTAGAAATGTGGTTCACTCGGTAGAAATGTTGTTCACTGCCGAGACCTATTTAGCTAGTTCACTAGCAAATTTAGAGCAGGCACTACTAAGTAACAATACCCAGAAATGTGGTTCAATGTGTAATTTGGAGCAGGCACAAAAAAGTGCCAAGACTTATTTAGCTAGTTCACTAACAAATTTAGATCAGGCACTACTAAGTAACAGTTCCTTGAAATGTGGTTCAATGCATAATTTAGAGCAGGCACTGAAGAGGGCCAAAGCCTATTTAGCTAGTTCACTAGCAAATTTAGGGCAGGAACTATTAAGTAACAATGCCTAGAAATATGGTTTACTTGGTAATTTGGAGTCGGCAGTAATAAGTAGAAATACCTAGAAATGTGGTTCACTGCGTAATTTTGAGCAGGCATTGAAAAGTGCCAAGACCTTTTTAGCTAGTTCACTAGCAAATTTAGAGCAGGCACTACTAACACAAACTAGAAATATGGTTCAGTTGCTAATTTTGAGCAGGCAGTAATAAGTAGCAATAAATATTTAGATCGTTTACTGGCAACTCTTT
The DNA here is from genome assembly GCF_048569485.1 of Anomaloglossus baeobatrachus. Taxonomy (NCBI): domain Eukaryota; kingdom Metazoa; phylum Chordata; class Amphibia; order Anura; family Aromobatidae; genus Anomaloglossus; species Anomaloglossus baeobatrachus. The sequence continues at coordinate 116,883,080 of NC_134356.1, read as the reverse complement.
AGCAGGCACTCACAAGTAGCAATCCCTATTTCTATCATGAAATCTCGATTTGTGGAACACACGTTTCCCTACACTGCACCTCCTTATTCTACACTATCGCTCTCCTATCTCAACTACCTATCACTAAAGCCCTAGCTAAGCTAACTGTCTAGCAGCACAGACGGCAGCTTCCCTAACCTTTAACATTCACAAAATGGCACCAACGCCGCATGTCCTCATTTTATATGCAAAGGGACATGTGACTTAGGAAGCCAATGACACAAGCGCAAGTGTCAGAACCTTGTTGATATTTGCTGCGCCGTGATAATTTGCGATGTTTCTGCAGCCAAAGTTACGAAAAAAATTTAAAAAAAAGGAGCTGCGCGACTCTGGCTTCTCCTGAGTCTCCACCCCCTCCCCTCATTAAACATATCCCCCTATTCATCATACAACACCATTTTTGGAAAATGCGATCAGTTATCAAACAAAAACAAACATTGCCATTTGAGGAAAGTACTCGTATTACCAGGCCCGAGCCAGTCAGGTTAAGGGTCGTTATGAAGTTGAAATTGACGAACCTTTATCGTACAGGTTCGCTTATCTCTAGCTGACACCATTACTACTTTCTGCAGGATGGGCACAGGTTCCTCATAGGGTTCCCCACCTGGAAAACTCCTGGATAAAGCATCTGCTTTAGTGTTTTTGGAACCAGGAAATTAGGTAATAAAAAAAATTAAACCTGTTAAAAAAACAACAGCAAGCTTGTCTTGGAGAAAGATTGCTGACTCGAGATACAGTAGATGATTTTGATCCATAATGGTAGTGATGAGGTGAATGGCCCACTTCAAAAAGTGTGGCCATTCCTCAAATGCCAATTTGATGGTGAATATTTCCCTATTACCAATGTCATAATTCCGTTCAGCTGGTAATAATATTGTAGAAAAGAATGCACATTGGCAAACTTTCCCAACTGACAGACAAAAAAGTCCCCACCCCTACTCCCCACCCCCACAGTAAGGTGACACATCAAGCTCTATAAGAACCGGAGGCCGAATTGAAGCATTTTTTTCAGAAAGTCCAATGCGTGTAAGGCACTTTCAGACCAGTGCTTTAGACCAGAAATTCATACTTTTTTTCATCATGTCAGTCAGGGGTTTAGCTATAGCAGAATGTTTTTTAATAAACTTTTTATAATAGTTGGAAAAACCCAAAAACCTTTTCAGTGCCTTAAGATTTTCAGGATGGTCCCATTGTAGAATAACCTGCAACTTGGTGAGATCCATCCTAAACTCAGAGGCGAAAATAATGTAACCCAGAAACGGCAGTAATCATTTCCCAAGCTTACTGTATAGCTCTTTAGCCCTAAGTATCTGCAACACCTGTTTAACATGTTCCACGTGTGACCTGAGATCTAGAGAATAAATGAGAATATCATCCAGGTATATGATAATAAACTATCTTAACAGGTGAGCAACACATCATTTACAAAATGTTGAAATACTGCAGGTGCGTTGGTTAACCTAAATGGCATTGCCAGATTTTCAAAGTGGCCCCCAAGTATATTAAATGCCATAATCCACTCATCCCCTTGTTGGATCTGAATCAGATTATAGGCTCCCCTGAGGTCGCGTTTGGAGAACCATTTTGCCCCAAAAATCTGGTTAAATAGGTCAGGAATCAGAGGCACAGGGTATGGGTCACAAACCATATTCTGTTTGAGCTCCTGGAAATCCAGATACGGGTGTAATTCACCATCTTTCTTTTTTAGAAGGAAAAACCCCGCCGCTACTGGAGAAGAAGACAGCCTAATGTGACCATTGGTGAAACTCTCAATTAAGTATAATCTGAGAGCTTGTCTCTCAAGAACAGACAGGTTGTAAATCCTGCACTTCGGCAACTTGGCCCCTGGCTTCAGTCTTATGGTGCAGTCATAAGGTTTTTGCAGCAGCAACTCCTGACAACCCTTCTTAGAGAACACATCACAAAACTCTTACAACAGCTTAGGGATTCCGAAAAGTAACAGTCGAGACATAGGTTCCGAGATGGTGTTTCTTACAGTAAGAGCTCCAATGAACAATGTCCTGGGTCTTACAGTCAACTACTGGATTGTGTAGTATGAACCATGGGAATCCTAACACAATTTGTGCAGGTAGGTCTTTGAGAACTTGGCAGGTGATTTGCTCGGAATGGTGTACCCCAATGCAGAATTCCTATTCCTTTACACATTCCCTGAAGACCTCTTGGGCGAGAAGTGACAGCTGACCACTCTTAGTCACCAAGGATCAATCACTACCGGAAAAAAACCCATACATTTCCTTTTTTAGAAATGGAGACCTCTCCCCTCACCTGAGATGTCCCACCAAGCTGCATGAGCTCGGATGTGGTCTCCAAGCGGGAAGCGGATGCTGCTGTTCCCTCCAAGATGGATTTAGTGTACTGAGACCTCTGATGGAACCAGCGGTCTATTCAGATTACCAGAGCCATAGCACCCTCAAGAGAGGGAGGAGTCTCATACATTACCAAGGCCTCTTTTACCCTCTTGAAAACGTCCAGAAATAACTGGATCTTAAGAGCAGAGTTGTTCCATTGTGTTTCCACCAATCAATACCGGAATTCAGTGCAGTAATCCTCAACCGGCTGACTCCCCTGTTGAAGTGAACGGATCTTAGGCGGGCTTTGCACGCTGCGACATCAGTAACAATGTGTTACCGATGCTGCAGCGATAGTCCCGCCCCTGTCGCACGTGCAATATCTAGTGAAAGCTGCCGTAGCGATTATTATCGCTAAAATTGTCTCTCCAGTAAAGGAGACAAACTCTAGCACAGCGCCACCTATTGGAAGTAGCGATCCTAAAAGTCACAAGTGGATTTTCGACAATCCTTTGCAATATGACTCAGGATATATAAGCCAGATCAGAATCCCAATTTGCAGACACGGTGTTTCGGGGTGCTTGCCCCTCGTCAGTGCAAAGTATGGGGGTGTCTGATCTGGCTCATGAGAAAGCTATGTGGGGACCACGGGGGAACACTATTCTCCTTAAGGAGACTTTGCAAGCCAGTCTGGCTGCCAGGTAAGGGGACTTATAGCTGCAATGCCCCTAAAATTCCACGGGGGAACACTATTCTCCTTAAGGAGACTTTGCAAGCCAGTCTGGCTGCCAGGTAAGGGGACTTATAGCTGCAATGCCCCTCTGGGAAATATTCAAATTGTCTCTCCAGTAAAGGAGACAAACTCTAGCACAGCGCCACCTATTGGAAGTAGCGATCCTAAAAGTCACAAGTGGATTTTCGACAATCCTTTGCAATATGACTCAGGATATATAAGCCAGATCAGAATCCCAATTTGCAGACACGGTGTTTCGGGGTGCTTGCCCCTCGTCAGTGCAAGGTATGGGGGTGTCTGATCTGGCTCATGAGAAAGCTATGTGGGGACCACGGGGGAACACTATTCTCCTTAAGGAGACTTTGCAAGCCAGTCTGGCTGCCAGGTAAGGGGACTTATAGCTGCAATGCCCCTAAAATTCCACGGGGGAACACTATTCTCCTTAAGGAGACTTTGCAAGCCAGTCTGGCTGCCAGGTAAGGGGACTTATAGCTGCAATGCCCCTCTGGGAAATATTCAAATTGTCTCTCCAGTAAAGGAGACAAACTCTAGCACAGCGCCACCTATTGGAAGTAGCGATCCTAAAAGTCACAAGTGGATTTTCGACAATCCTTTGCAATATGACTCAGGATATATAAGCCAGATCAGAATCCCAATTTGCAGACACGGTGTTTCGGGGTGCTTGCCCCTCGTCAGTGCAAAGTATGGGGGTGTCTGATCTGGCTCATGAGAAAGCTATGTGGGGACCACGGGGGAACACTATTCTCCTTAAGGAGACTTTGCAAGCCAGTCTGGCTGCCAGGTAAGGGGACTTATAGCTGCAATGCCCCTAAAATTCCACGGGGGAACACTATTCTCCTTAAGGAGACTTTGCAAGCCAGTCTGGCTGCCAGGTAAGGGGACTTATAGCTGCAATGCCCCTCTGGGAAATATTCAAATTGTCTCTCCAGTAAAGGAGACAAACTCTAGCACAGCGCCACCTATTGGAAGTAGCGATCCTAAAAGTCACAAGTGGATTTTCGACAATCCTTTGCAATATGACTCAGGATATATAAGCCAGATCAGAATCCCAATTTGCAGACACGGTGTTTCGGGGTGCTTGCCCCTCGTCAGTGCAAAGTATGGGGGTGTCTGATCTGGCTCATGAGAAAGCTATGTGGGGACCACGGGGGAACACTATTCTCCTTAAGGAGACTTTGCAAGCCAGTCTGGCTGCCAGGTAAGGGGACTTATAGCTGCAATGCCCCTAAAATTCCACGGGGGAACACTATTCTCCTTAAGGAGACTTTGCAAGCCAGTCTGGCTGCCAGGTAAGGGGACTTATAGCTGCAATGCCCCTCTGGGAAATATTCAAATTGTCTCTCCAGTAAAGGAGACAAACTCTAGCACAGCGCCACCTATTGGAAGTAGCGATCCTAAAAGTCACAAGTGGATTTTCGACAATCCTTTGCAATATGACTCAGGATATATAAGCCAGATCAGAATCCCAATTTGCAGACACGGTGTTTCGGGGTGCTTGCCCCTCGTCAGTGCAAAGTATGGGGGTGTCTGATCTGGCTCATGAGAAAGCTATGTGGGGACCACGGGGGAACACTATTCTCCTTAAGGAGACTTTGCAAGCCAGTCTGGCTGCCAGGTAAGGGGACTTATAGCTGCAATGCCCCTAAAATTCCACGGGGGAACACTATTCTCCTTAAGGAGACTTTGCAAGCCAGTCTGGCTGCCAGGTAAGGGGACTTATAGCTGCAATGCCCCTCTGGGAAATATTCAAATTGTCTCTCCAGTAAAGGAGACAAACTCTAGCACAGCGCCACCTATTGGAAGTAGCGATCCTAAAAGTCACAAGTGGATTTTCGACAATCCTTTGCAATATGACTCAGGATATATAAGCCAGATCAGAATCCCAATTTGCAGACACGGTGTTTCGGGGTGCTTGCCCCTCGTCAGTGCAAAGTATGGGGGTGTCTGATCTGGCTCATGAGAAAGCTATGTGGGGACCACGGGGGAACACTATTCTCCTTAAGGAGACTTTGCAAGCCAGTCTGGCTGCCAGGTAAGGGGACTTATAGCTGCAATGCCCCTAAAATTCCACGGGGGAACACTATTCTCCTTAAGGAGACTTTGCAAGCCAGTCTGGCTGCCAGGTAAGGGGACTTATAGCTGCAATGCCCCTCTGGGAAATATTCAAATTGTCTCTCCAGTAAAGGAGACAAACTCTAGCACAGCGCCACCTATTGGAAGTAGCGATCCTAAAAGTCACAAGTGGATTTTCGACAATCCTTTGCAATATGACTCAGGATATATAAGCCAGATCAGAATCCCAATTTGCAGACACGGTGTTTCGGGGTGCTTGCCCCTCGTCAGTGCAAAGTATGGGGGTGTCTGATCTGGCTCATGAGAAAGCTATGTGGGGACCACGGGGGAACACTATTCTCCTTAAGGAGACTTTGCAAGCCAGTCTGGCTGCCAGGTAAGGGGACTTATAGCTGCAATGCCCCTAAAATTCCACGGGGGAACACTATTCTCCTTAAGGAGACTTTGCAAGCCAGTCTGGCTGCCAGGTAAGGGGACTTATAGCTGCAATGCCCCTCTGGGAAATATTCAAATTGTCTCTCCAGTAAAGGAGACAAACTCTAGCACAGCGCCACCTATTGGAAGTAGCGATCCTAAAAGTCACAAGTGGATTTTCGACAATCCTTTGCAATATGACTCAGGATATATAAGCCAGATCAGAATCCCAATTTGCAGACACGGTGTTTCGGGGTGCTTGCCCCTCGTCAGTGCAAAGTATGGGGGTGTCTGATCTGGCTCATGAGAAAGCTATGTGGGGACCACGGGGGAACACTATTCTCCTTAAGGAGACTTTGCAAGCCAGTCTGGCTGCCAGGTAAGGGGACTTATAGCTGCAATGCCCCTAAAATTCCACGGGGGAACACTATTCTCCTTAAGGAGACTTTGCAAGCCAGTCTGGCTGCCAGGTAAGGGGACTTATAGCTGCAATGCTAAGGCAGTTTCACACGCACATACCTGCCGTGCGACGTCCCTCTGGCCGGCGACCCGCCTCCTTCCTAAGGGGGCGGGTCGTGCGGCGTCACAGCGACGTCACACGGCAGGCGGCCAATTGAAGTGGAGGGGCGGAGATGAGCAGGATGTAAACATCCCGCCCACCTCCGTCCTTCTCATTGCAGCCGGCGGCAGGTAAGGTGAAGTTCCTCGCTCCTGCGGCTTCATACACAGCGATGTGTGCTGCCGCAGGAGCGAGGAACAACATCGCACCTGTCGCTGCACTGGCATTATGGAAATGTCGGCGGCTGCAGCGATGATACGATAACGACTCTTTTGCGCTCGTTCATCGTATCAAAAAGGATTTGCACGTTGCGATATCGACTGCGACGCCGGATGTGCGTCACTTTCGATTTGACCCCACCGACATCGCACGTGCAATGTCGCAACGTGCAAAGCCGCCCTTAGACTCTGCCAATGACACCCTGTCAGTAGCATCATAGATCAAACTGAGTGCAGAAAAAAATGTCCACAGACCCAAACACAGGGGAATCAGGATGCAAGAAAAATGTCCAAGATTATGAGTCACCACTAAGAAGTGAGACCACAATACCCACGCACTCCATCTCAGTCCCAGAAGAAAGAGGACGCAGGTGGAAATACAACGTACACGCCTCTTGGAAGGAGACAAACCGACTGCGATCCCCACCACACCACTCCGGAATCAGCAGTTTAGTTTCAGGTGATCAGCAACCAAAGCGAACTGTGCCGAGGAAGGAGACTGACCCATCCCTTTTAATTATGACACCTGGAGTGTCAGCACTTGTACCTGCCTCACAAGGGTGGCTACGGGGTCCATGGATAAATTTGGATGGGCCGAAAATAATGTCACGATTGGGTAACATAGTAACTGGGAATAGGGGCTCCTAAACTGGCACTCAGCTTAGGGGGCCCTAACTGTCTCATATTCCAGAGGTACTTCTAAAGATGAAGAAGTCAGGACTGCCAGCATAGCCCTGACTCCTGATCAGCCCTAGGTCTAACACCCCTTCAACCCCAAACCAAGAGAGGGCCGGGACTGGAATGGTAAATCCCACACAGGAAAACAGACTGAAAGAAATCCAAACTCAAACTCACAGCAATCATTCACAGAGGCATAGACAAAACGTGCTCAGGAGGAAAAGGAAGGAAATATTCAATTGACAGGAGTATTTCCACAACACACCAGAATAGCAAACAGCAGTTCACCAAAAGCTGCATAACCATGCACATAGACCGGAAACACAAAAGCTATTGTAGCGCCCCTGAGACCATCAAAGTGCTACAATGTTCTGCATCCCCACAAGGATGCAGGGCCTACGCCCTTAGGAACCCAGTACCGGTAACACCAAAACCCAGGTATCTCAGTTTTCCCCAACAATCCTCCATACAATGGTACCTAGCTAGGGTGGGACCATGGATGGCCGCCTAGAGGTGGAGCCACTCCAGTCCACTAGTTTAACAGGTGGGAGGGACAGACTGTGGAGAGTAGTCGGGAACACAGGAAGTCAGAAGTCAGAAGGAAGACTGCAGTGAGACAGAGCAGTCAGTAGTGAGTTCAGAGGTGACTGTGGAAGTCTAAAGGTGAAATTGAAGTGAAGTGACTGTCCCTGAATCGAGTTGACGGTGACCTGGTACCCAGGAGAGGTGGTTGCCAGTGGAGTACGGTGGAGTACTCCCGGTACTATGCATCGACGGGGTACAGGACCCTAGGACTGGAAAGAGCTTCAAGCCGAACTGTTAACACCTGCACAGCAAAGGATACCATCAAGGACCTTGCTGACCCTAAAGAATTCGAAGACTCAGTAGCAAAGAGAGAGCCGGGGACAGGACCAGAGACTTCATCCCCACAGGGTTCACACTACCATCAAGCGGACAGAGGTGGACAAACCACAAATCGGGGACATCTAGTGTTACATACCATGGGAAATTTATTTATAAATTTATTAATAGTGGTTACCCTCAGAATGCTCTAACACTTATATAAACTGTGAGATCTAATCACCAAAAGAATCTTAAAGGGGTAGCATTTGTGAACACTTATCATCCGTTTATGTGTCTACAATTGTATAAAAAAACATTGATCTAACTTAGGGAAAGTGACTCGCCCACCCCAGGGCTATGGGACACCCGGTGCCGGGCCGGACTAGTCCGGGGGACGTCAGTGGTGGCGGGGCCCGACTCCGTGGCCCTGGTGGGTGTCAGTTTAATATGGCTGGTGACTTGGGAGCAATTAAAGTATTTGTTTCGTGACGCCACCTGTGGTCTGCGGCTATTAAGCCGCCGCTGCTGTGTGAGGCCTCCGGGGTGATGATACGGCAGCAATGGTGGTACTGCTCCCCACAGGTGGAGCGGAGCCCCGGGGACACTGTTAGTGCTCGTGAAAGTCTATGGTGTTGTGTGGCTAACACGGTGCAGGGCCGACAGGCAATGAAAGAACCAGGCACAAACAACAGTCTCTTTACCTTCTCCTCTTTTACTTTAGGAACAGTCCAATCCTGGGAGACCGTCACAGGTGGTGAAGGGGATCTGGTCGGCCTGGAAGTACTTGGGGTGATCTTTCTGGCCAGCTGAGTATGAGGCCTACTCCTGTTCCTTTCTTTACTACGATAGGACCCTGCTTCTCTGGATCCAGCAATGGCCCTCTTTGCTGCTGGGACCGGTGGTACGTCCCTTTCCCTCTGTGGTAGGCTGCGCAGGCCCTCTCTGGTGCTTCTCTGCTGGAGTCCACACCGGGCCCTGATGCTGCAGCTGTACCTTCGGGCTGTTTATGGGCCAGGTGCTTGCAGCTCTCCTGCCCTTCGGATTCGGCTACCAGGGAGTATTTTAAGCCCTGGTGGCCACAGACTCCGATGTCCGAGTCTCTTCTCTGCCTCTCTGCTACTCCTGCTTCCCTGGGCCAAGCTGTTCCAGCTCCAGGCCCCAGATCCACAGGACAGCACACTCTGCGTCTGCTTCCTTTCACTTCTCTCTACAGACTGAACACTACTTCCTCCCTCAGGTCAGACTTAAGGAATGCTCCCTGGAATTCCAGGTTCAGAGCTCCCCCTGCTGGCCGGAGGGAGAACTGCGTTGGATGTTAAACTTGCTGGCCAATGGACCTCCCAATTACCTCCAGGCTCAGCATTAACCCTTTGGGAGGGCAATGCTGTTGTGGCGACCAGTTCCTGGGGCGCCACACTCCCCCTTAGTTAAATTCAGTACTCCCGGACTGTAGAAAACAAAACAAGACATACATGTTACAACCTTAAACAACTATAAGAGTCCAGTGTGGCTCCCTGCCGGGTGTCCATTACACTGCTCCATGGGGGACCCGCCGCGATAAAACCCCCAACGTAGGCTCTGGGCGTGCGTCAGAGCATTGATGACCCCACTCTATGCACGCCGGACGGGTTTTTCTTCAGGGGTTGCTGAGCACACTGGTGCTAACTATGTACAGCTAGGTGTTGGCCACCCATAGTCCAGTGGCCCAATTGTCCATTTTCTCAACCAAAAAAAAAAACATTTTATACACAACATTACAGACATTTCACATAACTATTTACATTCTAATAAGTACTCTTTCTTTTTACTCTCTATACCTTGGAGGGGGCTGTCCCCGAGTGCTGCGTTGGGACCTGCGTAGCTCTGGTGTCTGCCCCTGACTACTTGGTGTGTCTTCTACCTCAGCACTATAGGTAGGCCTAACCCTGATAGGTATGCGTGATGATTGCCTACGTGGTCTGAGAGTCGCCAAGGGTATGACAGGTTCACCACTGACAGGGGGTTGATTCTCCTGTTCCACTGCTGGCGTGTCACCTCGTGTTGGAGCGGACGGTTATTTAGGTGGATCTGGAACCTCTTCTGTTTCTGGCTCGACCAACTGCGGGAACGTCAACACTGGTACCACTATGGCATTGTTTATTCGGGTCCAAGTTTTGGGGAATTTTCCAAGGATTGTTTGGATCATCTCTTCCTCTTTTTCTGGACTTTGGGGACTTTCTTGTACTTCTTCTACTTCTTTTTGGGTTTTGCACCATTCGGGGCACGCTTTCAGGCGGTCTCGAGAAACTGCTTGATAGGTCTTGCCTTCATCTTTGCTTATGAGGCATACCTTACTATTGTCAAAGTTGGAGGGGATAATGGTATAGGGTTCATTCTCCCACTGATCATCTAATTTATGCGCCCTCCGCTTTTTCTTGAGGACCTGTTCTCCAGGTGCTAAGGGAGTTGCTGGAGCTGTTTGATTGTAATGCTGCTCTTGTCTCGTTCTTGCTTGGGACAGGCTCCTTTCTACGCATTCCTGGACCTTGCGGTACTGCTGTTGTCGCTCTGTATCCCAATCTTCTACCTCCTGAACTGCTTCAGGTGACACAGTCCCCATCTCAAAGTCTACAGGTAACTTGCCAGGTCTTGCTCGCATCAGGTAAGCAGGGCTGCAGTTGGTCGAATTTACTGGGATATGGTTGTACAGGTCTACCAGATCTGCTAACTTCTCTGGCCATTGGTTTCTTTCTTCCAGAGGTAGAGTCTTGAGCATATCAATAACCACATGGTTCATCTTCTCGCACAATCCATTGGTTTGGGGGTGGTACGGTGTGGTTCTGATTTTCTTACAACCGTACATGTTACAGAACTCTTGGAACACTTCGGCCTCGAATGCAGGACCTTGATCAGTCAATACCCTTTCAGGGTAACCGTGAGGTCGACAAAAGTATGCCTGAAATGCTCTAGCTGCTGTTCTGGCTGTCTGGTCCTTCACGGGCACTACTACCAGGAAACGAGAGTAATGGTCCACAATGGTGAGGGCGTACACATAGCCTGACCGGCTTGGTGTTAACTTCACGTGGTCCAGGGCCACCAACTCCAGGGGCTGCTTCGTGACAATTGGCTGTAGGGGAGACCTCTGGCTGGCATCATCTTTCCGCCTCAGGTTACACGGACCACAGTCTCGGCACCACTTCTCGACTGTCTTTCTCATGTGCACCCAGTAGAACCGATCACGGAGTAGGGTCTCCAACTTCTTCCACCCGAAGTGTCCTGCGTTATCATGGTAAGCTGCTAGGACCATTGGAGCATCCCTCTGTGGGACCACTATCTGCCAGACGAGTTCATTCGTTCGCCAGTTGACATATCTCTTGCAGAGCTTGCCTTGGTATGTGAACAGTCGTCCCCTCTCCTTCCACAGCTGCTGGGCTTCTTCTGGAGCATCTGGGCCAAGATGGGTCTCAGCTTGTGCTAGCTTTTCTTTGACCAATCGCACGGCCGGGTCACCGTTCTGTGTCTCTTCCCAATTATGGTGGAGTAATGGGTTGACCGAGACCTCGTGCTGGCTCGAGCGCTTCACTCCTACAGCATGCTCACACTGGGAAACACCTTGGTGATGGAAAGCCAGTAACTCTATCTCTTCGAGTTCATCCAGGTCTTCTCCAGACTCGGGTAAGTGAGGCATTCTGGACAGCGCATCAGCATTGTTATTCTTCTTGCCAGCTCGGTACTTGATGGTAAAGTCAAAGTTAGAAAGCCGGGCCATCCATCGCTGTTCCAACGCACCTAACTTGGCTGTTGCCAGATGTGTCAACGGATTGTTGTCCGTGAAGATGGTGAACTTGGCCGATGCCAGATAGTGCTTGAAGCGTTCAGTCACTGCCCAAACAATAGCGAGGAACTCTAGCTTGAAGGAACTGTAGTTTTCTGGGTTCCTTTCTGTGGGCCGAAGCTTCCTACTGGCGTAAGCTATTACCTTCTCTCTGCCTCCCTGCACCTGGGACAGAACTTCTCCCAGGCCCACGTTGCTGGCGTCTGTGTACAGTACAAACGGCTGGCTGTAGGCAGGGTAGGCCAGAATTTCTTCTCCCGTGAGAGCCCCTTTCAGCCGGACAAAGGATGTTTCTATTTGGCTGCTCCATTCAAATGGAGGGCTCTGCTTCTTAGCCTGCTTTGGCTGGCCCACCAGGAGATCTTGAAGGGGCGCTGCTATCTTTGTGAAACCATCAATGAACCTTTGGTAGTAGCCCACCAGCCCAAGGAACTGCCGCACCTCTTTTACCGTGGTGGGTCTTGGCCAGTCCTTGATTACGGTGACTTTCTCCGGGTCAGGTGCCACACCTTCTGCGCTGACCACATGACCCAGGTACTGTACCTTTGGCTTCAAGAGGTGACATTTGGACGGCTTTATCTTCAGGCCATATTCCGACAAGGACTCAAACACTTCTGCTAAGTGCCTCAGGTGGTCTTCATAAGTCTTGGAGTAGACTATGACGTCATCCAGGTACAACAGCACGGTTTCAAAGTTGTGGTGGCCCAAGCAGCACTCCATCAACCTTTGGAATGTCCCTGGGGCATTGCAGAGCCCGAATGGCATACAGTTGAACTCGCAGAGGCCCATTGGCGTCGTGAATGCAGTCTTCTCCTTGTCCGCCTCTGCCACGGGAACCTGCCAATACCCACTGGTGAGATCCAAGGTGGAGAAATAGTTAGCTGACTTTAAGGCTGTTAGTGACTCCTCTATTCTGGGTAGTGGATAAGCATCTTTATGTGTAATGCGGTTAATTTGTCTGTAATCTACGCACATTCTCATTGTACCATCTTTTTTCTTTACGAGCACTAGTGGAGCTGCCCAAGGGCTACAGCTATCTCTGATAACCCCAGCCTCCTTCATTTCCCGTAACATTTCTTTGGCACGCTGATACTGTGCTGGGGGTACAGGGCGGTATCTCTCTTTAATGGGATGATGATCACCCGTGGGGATTTGATGTTTAATCCCTTTCACCTGCCCAAAATCTAGGGGGTGTTTGCTGAAGACCCGCTCGTACTCCTGTACCACCCGGTAAACCCCATGCTTTTGGTGTGAGGGGGTGGAGTCGGTGCCCACATGTAATTTTTGGCACCAGTCTTCCAGCTGCCCCTTGGAGCCATTGTCTTCTGCCTGGTCGGACGGGATCAAGGGTTCCACTGCTTTGATGGTATTGTTACTGACAGTGTACAGTTTTGCTACAGTGGCGTACCAGGGCAATTTGGCTTCCTCCTCCCCACAATTCAGGACACGGACGGGCACTCTCCCCTTGCGGACGTCTGCTACCCCTCTGGCTATCAGGACTCCAGGCCTACTGTCTGAATACACCGGTTCTACCAGGGCATGGTTATCCTGACCCTTGAGGCCTATTGCTGCCCGACACCATGTAACGGGGTGACAGGGGTGCCTCGGGGATTGTAGTCGTGGCCCCTGCTGTCAGGCTTACCCCTGGCTCCGCCGTCACTATCGGGACAGGAGATGTCCTGGTGGGGCAGAGTGTGGTGGTGCACATGTTGTCCGACATACAAACACTCTTCAGGCGTGATTCCGTGAAACCAGAAGGTATTTTATTGTTCACAACTTCTTCACACACACGGCAGTAAAAGATGATGTTACACTTCTTTAGCTGGGGAAAGCCTGCCCTGACGTCTCCTCCAGTGGGGATGTGCCTGGCTACTCTGCTTCACCTGGCTTCCACTTATGGCTACCCACAGCCCGGACCCACACGCGCAAAAACGCCGCGAAAAACGCACTGTGCGCACATAGCCTTAATGTAATACATGTTAAAAGAGTGCAGAGAGACTGCCCCCACCTCCTTACAGCTCAGCCAGGGCTCAACTCAATCAGGCAGTCCTGAAATTAATATCCATTTGAGCATGCAGTCACACTGCTGTAGAGTGGTGAACCACTATCCGGGCCAAGTTTGATCAATGGTTGTCCCCACTGAACCTGGAGCCAGGGAAGGCTGTGTGTGACAATAGTACAAACCTGTTAGCGGCCCTACACCTCGGCGACATCACAAGTGTAGGATGAGGAGGAAGACGAGGATGTTAAATTAGCGATTCACATACAAACACGTAGTGATGCAACCATAAGAATAACTGTATACACAGGCACAACTCTCATGCCATCTAGACCAGACCTGGGCAAGGTGCGGCCCGCGGGCTGCATACGGCCCGTCTACTGTCTGTGACCGGCCCCTCTGTCTTAGCTCAGAGTTGGGGGCGTGGCCTGATCTACACTGCTGAGAGCAGATGCAGATACCGACCAGATACACCGTTGCCAGGTAGACTGCTATTACAGAGCCAGATCAAGCGTCGTAGTTGTCCTGCGGGCGGGCTGGCCTGGGCTGGAGTCTCAGCAGGTGCCTGGCTACTCTGCTTCACCTGGCTTCCACTTATGGCTACCCACAGCCCGGACCCACACCGGGACTGCTTCACACTATGAGGTTCCGCCCGCTCCTTTTCTCTCCGGCTTCCCTGTTCTTTCAGCTCCCACACTCTGCCCCTGCGCGGCTTCTTCTCTCCCGTCCCGGACACAACTGCCTTCTAATCTCCCACTTTCCTCAACAACACTTCTCCTCCCTCCCCTTGCTTCTGCCGGCTCCTTCTCTCCACTGTGGTGACAGCCGTCCCAGCCGGCCACTAGGGGAACCCACTAAAACAATATAATAATAATAAAAACATTTTTATTAATAACAACATTCCGGGTAGACTATGCTTCTTTGTAAGGGGTCTGCCCACCCCTTACATACCTCCCCTCTTTAAGCCTGAGCCTCCCGGCAAGGCATGAATCTAAAACTACACATAAAAGAAAACAACATCATTTCAATAAAACTACAAGCAAGTTCACCTTTGGGCAACCGCAAGGGGTGCACCAGTCCAGTGCCCGGAGTTCCTCCTGGAAGCTCCCGGTCTTAGTCGTGCCCGGAGGCCGTCGGCAGGCACTCCCGGTCTTAGTGGAGTTTCTGCCCGGAGGCTTTTGCAGCACTCCCGGTCTTAGATGTTAAACGGCAGGAACACAACTCGAAAAACTTCTTCTCCTTAACAACGTGGAGGGAGCCCCTGGCTCAGTCCAGCAGCAGGTTCTCTCTGGGCTCAGCAACTTGAACGGTACAAACAGCAAACTTCTTCCGGTTCAAACAACGCCGGTGTCTAGCAAAAACAGGCCCGCCATCTTCCGGTCTTGAAAAGTCATTCCGGATGGTAGGCGCGTTGCCATTCGGCTCGTTGGGCCTTCACGTACTCCGACAGGGACTGCCCGGGCAGCCGGCGCAGCCTCTGGAAGGGCTCGTAATTGGCGGGTTGCTCCGCTGTCTCCGTCTCCGGCTTTGTTTCTTCTACCCCCGACGGGGGTGAGGGGGTCACGGCACGGGACAGCTGGGGGCTGTCCATGACAATTACCGGATGCGTGGTTATGTTTTGGTTAATAACCAGCACCGCCGGGGTTCCCTTCTCTGGGTCAGCGGTCGGTCCGGGCATCACTTCAGGAGTTACGGCCAAGGTGCGTCTCGGGTGGGAGATTTCAGCTAGCACCGGTCTTGGCTGCGACCGCCGCCGGTACTGGCATTCCTCCCACTCCAGTTCTTGCTGCCATTGAGCAGCCTCTTGTGAGGTAGGCATCCGGGTTACGCCGACTGCAAAGAGGCCTCGGCATCCCACCTCTCACATAAACCGGACCTTTTCCCCCGGATATAACGTGTGCAGGCGCTGGGGTAGGCCTTCAATGTCCAGGTTCACTCTGTTATAAAAGTAGTCATCGCCGGTCTCTTCATCCTTGATGAAGCCGTAACCCTCCTTCTGATTAAACTTCACCACAATTCCTGTGGTGCACTGCTGCTCGAACGCCTCACTCCGGGAACCAGCCATCATTTCCCGGGCCACGGTCTCGGCAAGCAGTCGCTCCTGTACCGGGTCCGGTTCTGGTGACGGGGACTTCCGTTGAGGTAGGGGTGACGGCTGTACTGGGTCCCAAAAGAAGCCCCAATTGTCCCTTTCTAGCTTCCGGGCGTGTTCTTCCTCCGGAGCCGGGACTGGAACGGGTGTCGAGGGTCTCTCCGCGACGGGCGGGGGTGTCTCCAGGTATGGGGTTCCCAAGAGCCGGCTTCCTGACGGCAGCTGAGCGGTGTATGTCGCTCTGACCTCAGTCGTGGTCTCTCCGGTCACAGCGTCCCACGTTGTAACCCAGGTCACTTTTGTGGCCCGTCCCGGTCCTCCGGGTACAGCCGGGAAGTGAGCGGGAAATCCCTCCGCAGACGCAGCCGCAATCTGCTTCTGGTAGCTTCTCTCCAGACCAGGCGCAACCAATGCATCGTGTTGTCCCTCGGGGTTCTCCATCTTGCCTGTAGCACAAGTCACTAGTAAGGGCGTCAGGGTCGGTGGAGAAGCTGGAGGGAGTGGAGGCGGGCTTACTTTTCCCGCTCTTGGGTATACTCCACCCCCAGTCTCACACATCAGGTCGACCCCTCCGCGGCGGTACTTCTTTTTCCTTGGAACACCGCCCATTTCACATATCTTCATCTGTGCCCTGGGACCAGCACCTTCCCTCTTTGGGCGGAGTACTCCGAACTTCTTCTTCGGCACCGGCCAGCCCCAGGCTCTTCTTTTGGCGCCAATTTTTCGCGCGTTTTCCATGTCCTTGAAGACGACGGCCATCTTGCCGCCATCTTGTGCCCGGTCCAACGCCTTAGGCACTACTTCTTCTAACCACCATGGGATCGGGAATCTTCTCCAATAATCCGGATCCTGTGCCCTAAGCACCACTTGGTCTCCGTCTTCTTGGGTCGGGACCCCTTGCATACAATTCGCATCCTGCCGACTACGCCACATGTAACGGGGTGACAGGGGTGCCTCGGGGATTGTAGTCGTGGCCCCTGCTGTCAGGCTTACCCCTGGCTCCGCCGTCACTATCGGGACAGGAGATGTCCTGGTGGGGCAGAGTGTGGTGGTGCACATGTTGTCCGACGTACAAACACTCTTCAGGCGTGATTCCGTGAAACCAGAAGGTATTTTATTGTTCACAACTTCTTCACACACACGGCAGTAAAAGATGATGTTACACTTCTTTAGCTGGGGAAAGCCTGCCCTGACGTCTCCTCCAGTGGGGATGTGCCTGGCTACTCTGCTTCACCTGGCTTCCACTTATGGCTACCCACAGCCCGGACCCACACCGGGACTGCTTCACACTATGAGGTTCCGCCCGCTCCTTTTCTCTCCGGCTTCCCTGTTCTTTCAGCTCCCACACTCTGCCCCTGCGCGGCTTCTTCTCTCCCGTCCCGGACACAACTGCCTTCTAATCTCCCACTTTCCTCAACAACACTTCTCCTCCCTCCCCTTGCTTCTGCCGGCTCCTCCTCTCCACTGTGGTGACAGCCGTCCCAGCCGGCCACTAGGGGAACCCACTAAAACAATATAATAATAATAAAAACATTTTTATTAATAACAACATTCCGGGTAGACTATGCTTCTTTGTAAGGGGTTTGCCCACCCCTTACAACCATATCAACATTTCACTTCTTGGGGGTATTGCAATGGGGAGGGGGTCACTTACCCTCACACTGCCAATTTCTCCTCCGGCCAGCTCTACCTGCTGCCTCCTCATCAGGGCTCTGATCTCCCTCTGTAGGGCACGCTGCTGCCCGGAGCTGGCAGTTTCAGACGCCTGTTGCAACAAAATTATCACTTCGGCAATACAATTTTCTATCACATTTGTACCAATGGTTAGCAGTGGGTCAGATTCTTTGCGAGCAATATCTACAATTATCATCCCCTGACATGGCAATTCTACCCGCCCCACTTTAATGGTTACTTCTTTATACCCAATTTGAGGTAAGGGCTGACCATTACTGGCCACAATTGTTAAATCATCATCTGGGCCATGGTCAATGTCTGAATCAGCCCAATATCTTTTGTACAGTTTATAAGGGATGGTTGTTACCTGGGACCCCGTATCCAGGAGGGCATTCAAAGGGATCCCATCCAGCACAATAGGAAGGACCGGGCGTCCTCCCACATACTTGCTGCGACTGGGGGTTGAGCCGGGCTTCCTTACACCTGGGGGTTGGCTCCTGGCCCCAGGCTCGGCCCATTTAAAGGACAGTGTCTTGCAATATGGCCCGCCTGACTGCAGCGGCGGCAGATCGGTTGTCCCGTTGAATCATACTGGTCTGTATCTTTTCCTCGGGTCGGCGGAATCCTCCTCTGTCGCATCCATGGGACGTCATCTGGGCTGGAGGCCAACTCGATTCTTGCAGGCGATGGGGTCACTTGTAGAGACTGCACGGTCTTGGCAAGGGCAGCTACAGTCTTGGTCAGCTCCTGGACCTGCTGTCTGAGCTCTGCAGTGGGATCCTTATCCAGGGACTGCGCCTCAGCCCCTGCAGCGGCTCGTGTTGCAGGCACCACCCCTGGGTACGTGATAGCAAGAGGCCGGAGGGGTACTGTGTCATTCGGTGTAGATTCTCTCAGTACCCGGATGGCCTGGTCCTTAAACTTTGCAAAGTCCAGAGCAGGGTTCTGCAGGACCATGATACGCAGCTGGGTCCTGTGGGCATCTGACAGGAGCCCCTCTATGAACTGCTCAGTTAGGAGTTTGTCTTCTTCACGTACACTCTCTGGGTCCACCTGTTTAACTGCTTTCAGGGCCTCCTGCAAGTTTAAGGCATAGTCCCTTATGCTGTCTGTGGCCCGTTGTTTGCACCCAAAGAATCTCATCTTTATTTCTGCTGCGGTGCGGGTGTCAAAAGTACTCTTTAGCTTGGCCAGTATCTGGGTTGCTGTCCCTTTATCTGTATCAGGCCAGGACTTCACTTCACGCTGGGCTGCGCCGGCTAGCTGCCCCGTTAATATGCCCACCTTCTGGCTCTCAGTCAGCGGATACACCCGGAAAAAGCTGTGCAGCCTTTCTCTGAAGTCGCTCAAGGTATGGGACTCCCCGGAGTACTGCGGCAGCCATTCTGCTCCCGGGATGTACGGCATTGTGATCGGCATTACCGGCGCTACAGCGGGGGCTGCGGCGACGGCGACTGGGATTGCTTCGGCTGGTGCTGCGGCGTCTCGGGCTATGGCAGCCACCTGCCCTCCCTCCGAGTCGGACATCTTCCTCCCCCTTAGTGAACCTTACCAGGCTCCGTTCACTTTTCAAATTCCCTTCTGGGTCGCGCGGGGTTAACGGCGCTCTGCTCTGATGGCCCGCTCCCTTCGCGCTCTTTGTCAGGCACGCCCCCCTTCTTCCTGCGCTCGGCGAGGCTAATGGCGGCGGCAGTTTGCAAACCGTAACACAGTCTTTTAAGCACAGTTTCTGCAGGCGCACAGTACCCGGTGGGACCGGGCACGAAATCCTGTTCGTGACGCCAAAAGTTGACTCGCCCACCCCAGGGCTATGGGACACCCGGTGCCGGGCCGGACTAGTCCGGGGGACGTCAGTGGTGGCGGGGCCCGACTCCGTGGCCCTGGTGGGTGTCAGTTTAATATGGCTGGTGACTTGGGAGCAATTAAAGTATTTGTTTCGTGACGCCACCTGTGGTCTGCGGCTATTAAGCCGCCGCTGCTGTGTGAGGCCTCCGGGGTGATGATACGGCAGCAATGGTGGTACTGCTCCCCACAGGTGGAGCAGAGCCCCGGGGACACTGTTAGTGCTCGTGAAAGTCTATGGTGTTGTGTGGCTAACACGGTGCAGGGCCGACAGGCAATGAAAGAACCAGGCACAAACAACAGTCTCTTTACCTTCTCCTCTTTTACTTTAGGAACAGTCCAATCCTGGGAGACCGTCACAGGTGGTGAAGGGGATCCGGTCGGCCTGGAAGTACTTGGGGTGATCTTTCTGGCCAGCTGAGTATGAGGCCTACGCCTGTTCCTTTCTTTACTACGATAGGACCCTGCTTCTCTGGATCCAGCAATGGCCCTCTTTGCTGCTGGGACCGGTGGTATGTCCCTTTCCCTCTGTGGTAGGCTGCACAGGCCCCCTCTGGTGCTTCTCTGCTGGAGTCCACACCGGGCCCTGATGCTGCAGCTGTACCTTCGGGCTGTTTATGGGCCAGGTGCTTGCAGCTCTCCTGCCCTTCGGATTCGGCTACCAGGGAGTATTTTAAGCCCTGGTGGCCACAGACTCCGATGTCCGAGTCTCTTCTCCGCCTCTCTGCTACTCCTGCTTCCCTGGGCCAAGCTGTTCCAGCTCCAGGCCCCAGATCCACAGGACAGCACACTCTGCGTCTGCTTCCTTTCACTTCTCTCTACAGACTGAACACTACTTCCTCCCTCAGGTCAGACTTAAGGAATGCTCCCTGGAATTCCAGGTTCAGAGCTCCCCCTGCTGGCCGGAGGGAGAACTGCGTTGGATGTTAAACTTGCTGGCCAATGGACCTCCCAATTACCTCCAGGCTCAGCATTAACCCTTTGGGAGGGCAATGCTGTTGTGGCGACCAGGTCCTGGGGCGCCACAAAAGCATATTCCAAGGTCCCTGAGTTCCTATCTCCACCCTTAAACTGCAAATAAAAAAACCTCAGAACCTGAGAAATCTTGTCCAGGTAAATATAGATCCTAAAAAACTTAACTACCTACAGCGCACCTTGCCTACTTAGCGCAAATGTTCATTTCCATATTTGCATTGCCTTCAGTGTATCAAAGTCACTAAGGAGGACACATTCTCTCATCCAAGGTCAGGAAAACAATTCCCGATAAAAGGCTGTCTTACCTTACACTTGTTTCATCCCACATCACAACTCTCCAACTACCCTACTGACTGTGGGGAACAACACATGGGCAAGTTTGCAGAGCTTTTCACACATTCTATCCCATGAGCATCAGAGATCCACTCTAAAGATCAACAGACAGATCAACAGAGGAGGAAAGCATCTGTAACAATGACCAAAATCTTTGTCAGCTGGATCCAGGCCCGGACGAAGTCTGGTCCAAGCAGGATCCAGACCCTTGTCAACAGACGTTAACCACCGGGGGTGGAGGTGATGATGATGAGACTCAGACACCTCAGGCGCACGCATACTGTACTATGATGTCAGGTCTGGAAGAGGAGAAGGGAGACAACATAGAGCATGATGATGAAGTTTTAGATCCCACTTGGTGTGAACCCAGAGGCATGCAGCTGAGTAGCTCAGCAGATGAGGAGCAGGAGGAGGAGGAAGGTGAGGATGTTATGTTGGCAATTCCCGCAGAAACAAGTAGTAATGCAACCATAAGAAACACTGCATCCTCAGCCACAACTCTCGCTGTGACCAGAAATAGTTGCAGGTCTGCAGTTCACAGGAGGGGTTGCTTAGCCTGGGTCTTTTTTGAGACAGCAAAAGATGATACAACTTTCATTTTCCTCAATGCTGTAAATAACAACTTAGTAGAGGCAAAAATTCTAATAATTTGACTAACTACATGCATAAACCGTCACATGTGCAACTGAAACGCCCTGGCCAGCCAGGTAGTCACAGATGGGGCCCCGCATCACATCTGTCCCTCATAGGTAACATACAGCCAAACACATAAAACCTAGTCACCCCCCTCAGGGCTGGATGCACACACCAGGGGGCGGAACCAGGCGGTTGGAAGACGCACACCGAGGAGTTCAGACTGCATGAGCGGGATAGTAAAGAGAGTGGAGTTGAGTGGAGAGTTCAAGTTGGAGAGGTGTGTGGGCTGAAGCTGTGTGCAGCTCCAGCAGAGGAGAGAAAACCCAATTTGAACAGGTGCCGAGGTAGGAGCCCTGGTACCTCAGGCTAGGAGGCAGACGGAGGCCTCTGTCTGCAGGAGCCGGGAAGACGGCTCGGTGGAACCGAGGTGGACCGGGACAGGGTAGTGGCCCGCCGGTACCGACCCGGGGAACCGACTCGAAAACCGGAGCACAAAGGGGGGTACTCAGACCCTGAAGCTAGGTCCAGAAGCTACTGGGGGCTAGCTAATTAACTGATTGCGGCCAGGACTAGAGGTCCTGTCCCACCCAAAGTCCCGACTGAAGGCAACAGCCCAACGAGGGGGATAAGCAGCCACCGCCAAGGCTCAGAGATCCCACGGGCCAGCGTCTGCGGGCAAAGGGCTCCTCAGGCAACCACAAGCCGGGAGCGGATTCCTGAAGTTGCAAGCGCAGGTAGTCCACCATCACAAAACAGGTGCGGGAGAAAGACAGAGACCACCAGCCAGGTGGGGGACCAGATTGCAGCCGGTTGCGGGGACCGACCACCATCACCTTGGTTTACAAGAGACTCGTGTGTTTACTAATAGTGAGTACATCAGTGCCCTCCGGCCGTCCATCTCCCTGCACCGCCAAGCATCCCCCCCAATGTGTCCCGGGGCCACCATCCCTGCCCACGGAGGGGTTAACAACTTGCTGCCAAACATCTCCCCCGGGTGCTCCGTAACTGCAGCGGTGGTGTCCACCTTCACCACATCCCGTGGGTGGCGTCACGAACTTAACGCGGCTCCGGCCATATACCTACGTCCCCAAACCACAACCCCCCTTTCAGTTGAAGTGACTGCGAGACCCCCGGGTCCGGAGACCTTCGAGCCACACACTGAAGGTCTGGATCCGAGTGGCTCGGCTGCCGAACACGGGGCGGTACACAACCAACATGCATTACTGTGGGAATCTCACTGCACTAAAATGCGGACTACCACAAGCCGCAAAAATCAACCTTGTCTACTGGTTCTTCCTCTTCCTGCATCACCTTTTAATAAATACATTAAAAACTACCAAAGTGCTTGTGCATAAATTGTGAAAATAACAAAATAATTAGTGATGCTAAATGGCAATAAATCAGACAAATCTCACCCAGATCTTCTCCATGGGCAAGATTAAACACCGGTCCAGGGTTGGTCACTGGCTGGAAGAACCAGGGCAATGCGTCGGGTAATGGAATAATAAACCCTGTCGTGCCCCATGATTGGACTTCCGCCCTGACAAGGGCAGCCCCAAATGAGTTGTCTGCCCCACAACCACAAAAATAAATGTCCTCCCGACGCGTTTCCCTGCTTAAGGACTCGATCTGGGTAACCCTTGTCCAGAAAACGGGACCTCAGATCAGTAGCCTTTTCCACAAACTCACTCCGGTCAGAGCGATTCCTTCTCAGGCGAAGGTATTGTCCCTTAGGGATACCCCGCCTGAGAGGTAGAGGATGATGACTGTCCCATCTGAGAAGTGAGTTTGTGGCGGTAGGCTTCCTATAGATTGTTGTCGTCAGTTTACCGACTGGATCAATCAATACCATAAGATCCAAAAATGACAATCTATCTGGGTGGATGACGTATGTGAAGGCCAGTCCCAGAGGGTTGGTGTTAAGCCCATCAACAAACTCAACAAACCGTTCCCGAGGACCCCTCCACAACACAAAAACGTCATCAATGAACCGAACCCATAAATCAATCATGTCAGTAAATGATGTCATAGACTCTTGAAAAACCATGGTGTCCTCCCACCAGCTCAGGAACAAATTGGCGTAGCAGGGAGCACAAGGGCTCCCCATTGCCGTGCCCCTGAGCTGGTGGTAGGTGGAGCAATCAAACAAAAAGTAATTGTTATGCAGGACAAATTTCATTAAGGATACAATCAAATTGTTATGTTCCTCAAATTGCTTCCCCCTAGTTGCCAGAAAGAATTGGATAGCCTTAAGTCCTTGTTCATGCGGAATGGATGAATAGAGTGTTTCTACGTCTATGCTGGCCAGAAACGTATTAGATCCCACTACAATGTCCTCAATCCTACTAATAAAGTCCAGACTGTCACGGACATAAGAGGGTAGAGAGGTAATAAATGGATTGAGAATCTTGTCCAAATACACCCCAACATTATGTGTGATAGGCTTCAGTGACTGTGTATCACCCTCTACCCAGGCACATAGGTCTTTTTGATCCATTAGCCTGTGTTGATCCCTGCCACTAGAGGTTGATCTTTTTTCTCCTGCCATTGCAGGCTGATCTCCCTCCTCTCTGTCTCCCCTGAGGAACTCTTGTTATTAAGAGGGAAACGCGTCGGGAGGACATTTATGTTTGTGGTTGTGGGGCAGACAACTCATTTGGAGCTGCCCTTGTCAGGGCGGAAGTCCAATCACAGGGCACGACAGGGTTTATTATTCCATTACCCGACGCATTGCCCTGGGTCTTCCAGCCAGTGACCAACCCTGGACCGGTGTTTAATCTTGCCCATGGAGAAGATCTCGGTGAGATTTGTCTGATTTATTGCCATTTAGCATCACTAATTATTTTGTTATTTGCACAATTTATGCACAAGCACTTTGGTACTTTTTAATGTATTTATTAAAAGCTATGTTTTAGTCCTTGCTATTTTCCACTGTTATATTGGACTATTGGGCTACATTTTCTGCTTGGCAGAACCTGCTATTATACTCTTCCTGCATCACCATCAAAACTATCACAGGTCTCCGACCACAGAACATCCTCTTTTTTACCTGCTACAGTTGGGGTGAGTGAGGGCCCATCAGGTGTTATGGAAATGACCATGCCTGGTGTTTTTGATCCACGTGAGACACTGAGCACACCACATGTTTCTCAATCCAGCATTACATCTCCCTCTACACCTCCCTCACAGTCCACCCATCGGTTGTGTATACCTTACTCCACCCTCTCTCAGCACAGCAGCCAGCCCTCGGTCCTGCAGTGTTGGTCACATAAAAGACGATTTCTTCCCACACATGGCAAAGCGAAGTGGTTGAACCTCACCATATCTAAACTGTTTGCCAGGGAAATACTGTCTTTCCACCTGGTGGATAAAGATGGTTTCCGATACCTGATTGCCGTTGCAGTCTGCGAGTACCAGTTGCCCAGTTGCCATTTCTTGTCCAATAAAGCTGCGCCTGCAGTACACGATCATGTCGCAGCCAAGATTACTTTTTCCTTGAAAAACTCTATCTCCCAGGGTGCATTTCACCACTGACACCTGGATGAGCAATCATGGCCAGGGGTGTTACATCTCATTGACTGGTGAGTTATTCTGGTGGCTGTGGGGCAGGAGTGTAAGAGGCTGCTTCCCAAGTCTTGAAATCCTCAAGGCTTGCAGGACAAACCTCTGGATCTACTGCTTCCTCGTCTGCTTCCTCCACCTCCTCTAGGGCCTCACCTGCGCCCTCAACCTCTCCCTTAGGCTATGTGCGCACACTGCGTCTTTTTGACGCTGCGTTTTTGTGCGTTTTTGGCCGCTAAAAACGCACAAAAACGCACCTGCGTCGAAAAACGCATCAAAAAACGCATGCGTTTTTGCCGCGATTTGGTGCGTTTTTAGCTGCGTTTTGCTGCGTTTTTGATCTCTGCGTTTTGCTGTGTTTTTCAAATGCATTGCATGGGCGGAAAACGCAGAAAAACGCAGGAAAGAACTTACATGTCCATTTTTTTTTTTTAACTCAAAAACGCAGGTAAAAAAAACAGATGTGTGCGGACAGCAAAAATGAAAACTCATAGACTTTGCTGGGGAAGCAAAGTCCTGCAGTTTTGAGGCCAAAAACGCACCTGAAAAACGCGCAAAAACGCCGCGAAAAACGCACTGTGCGCACATAGCCTTAATGTAATACATGTTAAAAGAGTGCAGAGAGACTGCCCCCACCTCCTTACAGCTCAGCCAGGGCTCAACTCAATCAGGCAGTCCTGAAATTAATATCCATTTGAGCATGCAGTCACACTGCTGTAGAGTGGTGAACCACTATCCGGGCCAAGTTTGATCAATGGTTGTCCCCACTGAACCTGGAGCCAGGGAAGGCTGTGTGTGACAATAGTACAAACCTGTTAGCGGCCCTACACCTCGGCGACATCACAAGTGTAGGATGAGGAGGAAGACGAGGATGTTAAATTAGCGATTCACATACAAACACGTAGTGATGCAACCATAAGAATAACTGTATACACAGGCACAACTCTCATGCCATCTAGACCAGACCTGGGCAAGGTGCGGCCCGCGGGCTGCATACGGCCCGTCTACTGTCTGTGACCGACCCCTCTGTCTTAGCTCAGAGTTGGGGGCGTGGCCTGATCTACACTGCTGAGAGCAGATGCAGATACCGACCAGATACACCGTTGCCAGGTAGACTGCTATTACAGAGCCAGATCAAGCGTCGTAGTTGTCCTGCGGGCGGGCTGGCCTGGGCTGGAGTCTCAGCAGGTGCCTGGCTACTCTGCTTCACCTGGCTTCCACTTATGGCTACCCACAGCCCGGACCCACACCGGGACTGCTTCACACTATGAGGTTCCGCCCGCTCCTTTTCTCTCCGGCTTCCCTGTTCTTTCAGCTCCCACACTCTGCCCCTGCGCGGCTTCTTCTCTCCCGTCCCGGACACAACTGCCTTCTAATCTCCCACTTTCCTCAACAACACTTCTCCTCCCTCCCCTTGCTTCTGCCGGCTCCTCCTCTCCACTGTGGTGACAGCCGTCCCAGCCGGCCACTAGGGGAACCCACTAAAACAATATAATAATAATAAAAACATTTTTATTAATAACAACATTCCGGGTAGACTATGCTTCTTTGTAAGGGGTTTGCCCACCCCTTACAACCATATCAACATTTCACTTCTTGGGGGTATTGCAATGGGGAGGGGGTCACTTACCCTCACACTGCCAATTTCTCCTCCGGCCAGCTCTACCTGCTGCCTCCTCATCAGGGCTCTGATCTCCCTCTGTAGGGCACGCTGCTGCCCGGAGCTGGCAGTTTCAGACGCCTGTTGCAACAAAATTATCACTTCGGCAATACAATTTTCTATCACATTTGTACCAATGGTTAGCAGTGGGTCAGATTCTTTGCGAGCAATATCTACAATTATCATCCCCTGACATGGCAATTCTACCCGCCCCACTTTAATGGTTACTTCTTTATACCCAATTTGAGGTAAGGGCTGACCATTACTGGCCACAATTGTTAAATCATCATCTGGGCCATGGTCAATGTCTGAATCAGCCCAATATCTTTTGTACAGTTTATAAGGGATGGTTGTTACCTGGGACCCCGTATCCAGGAGGGCATTCAAAGGGATCCCATCCAGCACAATAGGAAGGACCGGGCGTCCTCCCACATACTTGCTGCGACTGGGGGTTGAGCCGGGCTTCCTTACACCTGGGGGTTGGCTCCTGGCCCCAGGCTCGGCCCATTTAAAGGACAGTGTCTTGCAATATGGCCCGCCTGACTGCAGCGGCGGCAGATCGGTTGTCCCGTTGAATCATACTGGTCTGTATCTTTTCCTCGGGTCGGCGGAATCCTCCTCTGTCGCATCCATGGGACGTCATCTGGGCTGGAGGCCAACTCGATTCTTGCAGGCGATGGGGTCACTTGTAGAGACTGCACGGTCTTGGCAAGGGCAGCTACAGTCTTGGTCAGCTCCTGGACCTGCTGTCTGAGCTCTGCAGTGGGATCCTTATCCAGGGACTGCGCCTCAGCCCCTGCAGCGGCTCGTGTTGCAGGCACCACCCCTGGGTACGTGATAGCAAGAGGCCGGAGGGGTACTGTGTCATTCGGTGTAGATTCTCTCAGTACCCGGATGGCCTGGTCCTTAAACTTTGCAAAGTCCAGAGCAGGGTTCTGCAGGACCATGATACGCAGCTGGGTCCTGTGGGCATCTGACAGGAGCCCCTCTATGAACTGCTCAGTTAGGAGTTTGTCTTCTTCACGTACACTCTCTGGGTCCACCTGTTTAACTGCTTTCAGGGCCTCCTGCAAGTTTAAGGCATAGTCCCTTATGCTGTCTGTGGCCCGTTGTTTGCACCCAAAGAATCTCATCTTTATTTCTGCTGCGGTGCGGGTGTCAAAAGTACTCTTTAGCTTGGCCAGTATCTGGGTTGCTGTCCCTTTATCTGTATCAGGCCAGGACTTCACTTCACGCTGGGCTGCGCCGGCTAGCTGCCCCGTTAATATGCCCACCTTCTGGCTCTCAGTCAGCGGATACACCCGGAAAAAGCTGTGCAGCCTTTCTCTGAAGTCGCTCAAGGTATGGGACTCCCCGGAGTACTGCGGCAGCCATTCTGCTCCCGGGATGTACGGCATTGTGATCGGCATTACCGGCGCTACAGCGGGGGCTGCGGCGACGGCGACTGGGATTGCTTCGGCTGGTGCTGCGGCGTCTCGGGCTATGGCAGCCACCTGCCCTCCCTCCGAGTCGGACATCTTCCTCCCCCTTAGTGAACCTTACCAGGCTCCGTTCACTTTTCAAATTCCCTTCTGGGTCGCGCGGGGTTAACGGCGCTCTGCTCTGATGGCCCGCTCCCTTCGCGCTCTTTGTCAGGCACGCCCCCCTTCTTCCTGCGCTCGGCGAGGCTAATGGCGGCGGCAGTTTGCAAACCGTAACACAGTCTTTTAAGCACAGTTTCTGCAGGCGCACAGTACCCGGTGGGACCGGGCACGAAATCCTGTTCGTGACGCCAAAAGTTGACTCGCCCACCCCAGGGCTATGGGACACCCGGTGCCGGGCCGGACTAGTCCGGGGGACGTCAGTGGTGGCGGGGCCCGACTCCGTGGCCCTGGTGGGTGTCAGTTTAATATGGCTGGTGACTTGGGAGCAATTAAAGTATTTGTTTCGTGACGCCACCTGTGGTCTGCGGCTATTAAGCCGCCGCTGCTGTGTGAGGCCTCCGGGGTGATGATACGGCAGCAATGGTGGTACTGCTCCCCACAGGTGGAGCAGAGCCCCGGGGACACTGTTAGTGCTCGTGAAAGTCTATGGTGTTGTGTGGCTAACACGGTGCAGGGCCGACAGGCAATGAAAGAACCAGGCACAAACAACAGTCTCTTTACCTTCTCCTCTTTTACTTTAGGAACAGTCCAATCCTGGGAGACCGTCACAGGTGGTGAAGGGGATCCGGTCGGCCTGGAAGTACTTGGGGTGATCTTTCTGGCCAGCTGAGTATGAGGCCTACGCCTGTTCCTTTCTTTACTACGATAGGACCCTGCTTCTCTGGATCCAGCAATGGCCCTCTTTGCTGCTGGGACCGGTGGTATGTCCCTTTCCCTCTGTGGTAGGCTGCACAGGCCCCCTCTGGTGCTTCTCTGCTGGAGTCCACACCGGGCCCTGATGCTGCAGCTGTACCTTCGGGCTGTTTATGGGCCAGGTGCTTGCAGCTCTCCTGCCCTTCGGATTCGGCTACCAGGGAGTATTTTAAGCCCTGGTGGCCACAGACTCCGATGTCCGAGTCTCTTCTCCGCCTCTCTGCTACTCCTGCTTCCCTGGGCCAAGCTGTTCCAGCTCCAGGCCCCAGATCCACAGGACAGCACACTCTGCGTCTGCTTCCTTTCACTTCTCTCTACAGACTGAACACTACTTCCTCCCTCAGGTCAGACTTAAGGAATGCTCCCTGGAATTCCAGGTTCAGAGCTCCCCCTGCTGGCCGGAGGGAGAACTGCGTTGGATGTTAAACTTGCTGGCCAATGGACCTCCCAATTACCTCCAGGCTCAGCATTAACCCTTTGGGAGGGCAATGCTGTTGTGGCGACCAGGTCCTGGGGCGCCACAAAAGCATATTCCAAGGTCCCTGAGTTCCTATCTCCACCCTTAAACTGCAAATAAAAAAACCTCAGAACCTGAGAAATCTTGTCCAGGTAAATATAGATCCTAAAAAACTTAACTACCTACAGCGCACCTTGCCTACTTAGCGCAAATGTTCATTTCCATATTTGCATTGCCTTCAGTGTATCAAAGTCACTAAGGAGGACACATTCTCTCATCCAAGGTCAGGAAAACAATTCCCGATAAAAGGCTGTCTTACCTTACACTTGTTTCATCCCACATCACAACTCTCCAACTACCCTACTGACTGTGGGGAACAACACATGGGCAAGTTTGCAGAGCTTTTCACACATTCTATCCCATGAGCATCAGAGATCCACTCTAAAGATCAACAGACAGATCAACAGAGGAGGAAAGCATCTGTAACAATGACCAAAATCTTTGTCAGCTGGATCCAGGCCCGGACGAAGTCTGGTCCAAGCAGGATCCAGACCCTTGTCAACAGACGTTAACCACCGGGGGTGGAGGTGATGATGATGAGACTCAGACACCTCAGGCGCACGCATACTGTACTATGATGTCAGGTCTGGAAGAGGAGAAGGGAGACAACATAGAGCATGATGATGAAGTTTTAGATCCCACTTGGTGTGAACCCAGAGGCATGCAGCTGAGTAGCTCAGCAGATGAGGAGCAGGAGGAGGAGGAAGGTGAGGATGTTATGTTGGCAATTCCCGCAGAAACAAGTAGTAATGCAACCATAAGAAACACTGCATCCTCAGCCACAACTCTCGCTGTGACCAGAAATAGTTGCAGGTCTGCAGTTCACAGGAGGGGTTGCTTAGCCTGGGTCTTTTTTGAGACAGCAAAAGATGATACAACTTTCATTTTCCTCAATGCTGTAAATAACAACTTAGTAGAGGCAAAAATTCTAATAATTTGACTAACTACATGCATAAACCGTCACATGTGCAACTGAAACGCCCTGGCCAGCCAGGTAGTCACAGATGGGGCCCCGCATCACATCTGTCCCTCATAGGTAACATACAGCCAAACACATAAAACCTAGTCACCCCCCTCAGGGCTGGATGCACACACCAGGGGGCGGAACCAGGCGGTTGGAAGACGCACACCGAGGAGTTCAGACTGCATGAGCGGGATAGTAAAGAGAGTGGAGTTGAGTGGAGAGTTCAAGTTGGAGAGGTGTGTGGGCTGAAGCTGTGTGCAGCTCCAGCAGAGGAGAGAAAACCCAATTTGAACAGGTGCCGAGGTAGGAGCCCTGGTACCTCAGGCTAGGAGGCAGACGGAGGCCTCTGTCTGCAGGAGCCGGGAAGACGGCTCGGTGGAACCGAGGTGGACCGGGACAGGGTAGTGGCCCGCCGGTACCGACCCGGGGAACCGACTCGAAAACCGGAGCACAAAGGGGGGTACTCAGACCCTGAAGCTAGGTCCAGAAGCTACTGGGGGCTAGCTAATTAACTGATTGCGGCCAGGACTAGAGGTCCTGTCCCACCCAAAGTCCCGACTGAAGGCAACAGCCCAACGAGGGGGATAAGCAGCCACCGCCAAGGCTCAGAGATCCCACGGGCCAGCGTCTGCGGGCAAAGGGCTCCTCAGGCAACCACAAGCCGGGAGCGGATTCCTGAAGTTGCAAGCGCAGGTAGTCCACCATCACAAAACAGGTGCGGGAGAAAGACAGAGACCACCAGCCAGGTGGGGGACCAGATTGCAGCCGGTTGCGGGGACCGACCACCATCACCTTGGTTTACAAGAGACTCGTGTGTTTACTAATAGTGAGTACATCAGTGCCCTCCGGCCGTCCATCTCCCTGCACCGCCAAGCATCCCCCCCAATGTGTCCCGGGGCCACCATCCCTGCCCACGGAGGGGTTAACAACTTGCTGCCAAACATCTCCCCCGGGTGCTCCGTAACTGCAGCGGTGGTGTCCACCTTCACCACATCCCGTGGGTGGCGTCACGAACTTAACGCGGCTCCGGCCATATACCTACGTCCCCAAACCACAACCCCCCTTTCAGTTGAAGTGACTGCGAGACCCCCGGGTCCGGAGACCTTCGAGCCACACACTGAAGGTCTGGATCCGAGTGGCTCGGCTGCCGAACACGGGGCGGTACACAACCAACATGCATTACTGTGGGAATCTCACTGCACTAAAATGCGGACTACCACAAGCCGCAAAAATCAACCTTGTCTACTGGTTCTTCCTCTTCCTGCATCACCTTTTAATAAATACATTAAAAACTACCAAAGTGCTTGTGCATAAATTGTGAAAATAACAAAATAATTAGTGATGCTAAATGGCAATAAATCAGACAAATCTCACCCAGATCTTCTCCATGGGCAAGATTAAACACCGGTCCAGGGTTGGTCACTGGCTGGAAGAACCAGGGCAATGCGTCGGGTAATGGAATAATAAACCCTGTCGTGCCCCATGATTGGACTTC